>NC_142286.1:39136275-39464908 GCF_965620075.1 Prunus avium
AAGAAAGGTCTGGTGCCGTACATGTATGGGATGGTGGATTGTGATGGTAGCATCACCCGAACACCCGAAATCGGGTTCAAGAAGAAGTTGAGGGTAGTATAAAGGTACCTGAGATGATAATCTAGCAAGGCGTGCAAGCAGAATGACCAAGGATACAAAAAACCCTCGGGACGCCAAAATTCACTATCAACCATAATCAACCACCCCTCGATGGAACCAACACAATCTCGCCTGCTTATATAATCGTTAGAGCCAAACGACGACGACTTGTGAGTTTTGTTGTCACTTAGACTCAAGAAGTAATGATCTTTGAGAGAGAACGGGTGTGAACGGAGCATGAGCCAGGGAAGCTGAAGTTGAGGAGCAGGAGGGCAACGCTTAACGGCTAGGGCGGCTCTCCAAGAACGGCATACTGCGCCGCAGCGGAGATAGTCTGGGAGGCATAGCCGTTGCAGAATCAATTGCATGATTTCCTCTGGGAGTTCATCAGACCACCTGCTTATAGTAGTGGTACTGATCACTGCCATTGTCATCTTGTGGCGACTAAAATGTCGAGGGAGAGAAAGCAACAAGTTTCTCCACAGGCGGTAGTATGTGAATGTGGCCTGAAAAATTGCAAAACCAAATTGTGTACATTTCAACCTTGTGTTCCTAGAAACTTTTCTAATCGGCATGTTTTCCTGCATGCATATGTAGGACAACCAAGCAGCCACCAAACTCGTCTCAAGACGGAGAGGGGCTAGGGGGGATGTGCAAGGAGGAAGGAGGGGAGGGAAGAGGAGGAAGAGAGGGATGGAGGCCAACGACCCTTGGGGGACGGCGGCTCAAACTTTCTCTCTTAATATAAGGTTTTCTCACTTAGGGTTTAGCTTTTTTTGTTTTTTTTTGTTTTGTGGTACAGATTGTTCTTCGAAGTATATCGAAAGCCCAAATTGAAATAGTTACAAAGTTTGAAACGACTACATAAACATTTAAACCAATTCATGCGTATCATGCAGCGAAGAAAAAATAAAGCTGCATATGTCTGTCTAAACCAAAAAATAATAAATAAAAAGAAGAGAAGAAACCTACCGGTCTCCTTATGTCTGTCTTCCGCTAAACACACGAGCAGTACTTAGGGAGTCAATCCAAAATATACTAGCTCTTGTAATTTCCGATAGTCCATATATATATAAATAGAATCTAAAGAGTATAGCCGGGCCGCTATACTATTTATTAAAAAGAATTTAAAAGACCCGCCGAGCTTGTGTAGTATGTGTTTTTGTGGGAAGCGTATAGCCGCGCGGCTATACTCTATAAATAGATTTTTTTTTAATCGTATAACCTCTTGGCTATACCCATTGAATAGCATAGATAGAATTTCTATTTTTTAATTACTTCAATTAGTAGTTATGTTTTAATTATTATTTACTTAGTGAATCATTAGTATTTTAATATTTTAATATATTTCATTTTTATTCAATAATATGTGAAAAATACCTGAATTTTGTCTGTATTATTGAAAATTTTGTAAAAACATGCGTGTTAAACATGAAAAATAAGTACGTACATGTACAATATGAGTATTAAACGTGAAAATGCTAAATTCTTTATACGGGTAATAACTCTGGAAAAGTAAAAACTCAAAAGGGAATAATAGAAACTCGGTTAACGGCCTAATAGTAATGGATAATGCTCTAGACTAGTATTATCGATAAACAAAAATCGGGGAAAAATAAATATTTTTGTTTAAAGTCACATTATCTATGTAAAGAGTATAGACACGCGTAGTGGCGGACGCACAGAGGGACAAATGGGGTCAGGCGACCCCATGGAAGCTTGGAAACGTAGTGGAGAAGGACTGGTGCGACCCCATGGCTGGCTGGTGTGCGACCCCATGGCGCACACCAAGTGCTCGACGAAATACCCAGCAGAGGAAGAAGAAGAAGCTGGCGCAGGCAGCGCCTACCTTGCGCGCGCGAGTTCTTTTTTTTTTAAAACCGCCTGGCCAAAACGACGCCGTTTTGGTCCAGGCGTGTTAAATTTTTTTTTTAAAAACCTGGCTCAAAACGACGTCGTTTTGAAGCCAGGTTTTAAAAAAAAAAAAAAAAAAACCCATCAGCAGCCCCTATCTACCCGATTCTAATTCCCAGCAGCAGCATTTAGTTCATCCCAAAACCTAATTTTTTTTTTTTCAAAATTCCCTCTCCTCTAAAAACCTAACTAATCCCCCCAACCTCCACCACCAACCACTACAGGCCGCCACCGTCGCCAACCACCTCTTGTCGCCGCTGCCATCGCTTCTCATCAAATTTAATCAAGTGAGTTATAATTTTACATATATTATTTTGGGCTTTGGAAAATTTGTAGGAAATTGATATATCTTTCATGAATTATAATTTATTGGTGTGGTATGTTATGATATTGATTGATTTTCTTATTTGGATTAGAATTTATATTAATTGATTGATTTTCTTTGTGAATTAGAATTTGTTTGATATTTTGATATTGATTGATTTTATTATTTGGATATTTTAGTAGAGTTTATATTGATTGATATTATTATTTGGATTAGGTTAGTCTTTATAATTGATGGATTTAATTAATTTATGTGTAGAAAAAATTATCATGGAACGATACTTTAAGAGAAAAGTGCGTATGGATAGTGAGTTTAATCCGGGTAGTTCAAGTGCAAGAGCAAGACCTATTGAATTAGAAGAGATATTGGCTAATCTTCAGGCAGACCCTGGACTAAGAACACCGATGACAGATTATAGTCCTAATCATCGAGATGAGATTCGAAGAGCATATCTTCAAAAGGGGCCTTGTCAACCTAAAGGTCATAGATTCCCACAAACTAATCAGTCAGGAATTAATAGACGTTTCATTGCTCAATGGTTTGATGAGTTTGATTGGTTGGAGTATAGCATAGCTAAAGATGCTGCATTATGCTACATTGATTAATATCATTTGTATGTTTCCATCTGTGGTGAATGTGCTTCAAATGATTGTTGAGGATAACCCCAATGATAGTTCGGGTGAAGCCTTTAAGTTATGGAGGGAAATACAATCTTTTGAGTTTGTGTTCCACTTGTTTTTGATGAAGGCTATATTGGGAATAACAAATACTTTGTCTCAAGCATTGCAAAAGAAAGATCAAGACATTGTGAATGCAATGGGTTTAGTTCAAACATGCAAGGAAAATCTACAATTTATGAGGAATAATGAGTTTGATGAATTGGTTGATCAAGCATCTTCGTTTTGTTACAAACATCATATTATGGTTCCTAACATGGATGAGGAATATGTAATTCCTGGGAGGTCACGGCGTAATGCTCCAATCAAGACAAACAATCATCATTATCGTGTGGAGCTCTTTCTTCATGTCATTGATGGACAACTTGTGGAATTAAATGATCGTTTCAATGAGGTAAATACTGAGTTGCTTACTTGTTTGGCTTGCTTGAGTCCGAACAATTCATTTGTAGCTTTTAACAAACGAAAGCTAGTTCGTCTTGCTCAATTTTATCCTCAAGATTTTTCGGATGGAGCTTTATTGATGCTTGAAGATCAACTTGGGGTTTATGTTCATCATATGCGTTCGAGTAGTGATTTTTCAGAATTGCAAGGGATTGGCATGCTTGCGGAAAAAATGGTGGAGACAGGGATGCATGAAATATTTCCTTATGTGTATTTGCTTATTACATTAGCTTTGGTTTTACCTGTTGCAACTGCTTCAGTGGAGAGAGCATTTTCGGCCATGAATATTATCAAAAATCCACTTCGCAACAGAATGGGAGATCAATGGTTGAACGATAGCTTGGTTGTTTACATTGAAAGAGATATTTTTGCTTGTATTGATAACGAAGCTATAATGCAACGTTTTCAAAATATGAAAACTCGTCGTGGACAATTGTAGCTTGTATTGTTTGTTTTGCCAAAAATTATGAATGAAAGTACTATCTTTATATTTTTTAGTGTTATTTTCTTATTTACAAAATTTCGAAACTTAACACTATGACCCCATGGCGACGTAATCCTGCGTCCGCCACTGGACACGCGGCAATACTATTTATAAAAAAGAATTTTAGAAAAAATACCCCAGTAAAGCCGAACAGCTATTCGCTTTTTATAAATAAATAAAAAATCTGGAGTGTAGCCGCTCGGCTATATTATTTATAAAATAAAATAAAAACTCGCCCAGCGCATAGGGAGGGGTTTTTTTTTAAACGAGTATAGCCGTGCGGCTTTACTAAGAATACTTCAAATGTCGCCTTAACAAGTCTCTGTATGGTTTAAAACATGCATCTCGACAGTGGTTTGCAAAGTTTTCAGAAGCCATACAAGCTACAGGCTACATCAAATCCAAAGCTGATTATTCACTCTTCACTTGCAAAAAAGGGAAGTCTTTTACAGCTCTCTTAATTTATGTCGATGACATTCTGATTACAGGAAATAATGTAGCTGCGATTAATTCTCTCAAACAGTTTTTGCACACTCGATTCCGCATCAAAGACCTTGGTGATTTGAAGTACTTTTTAGGGATTGAAGTGTCCCGTTCCAAGCAAGGTACATGCATCTCCCAGAGGAAATACACCTTGGAGATTCTCAAAGATGCAAGTATTTTGGGAGCACGACCAGTGAGTTTTCCCATGGAACAAAACATCAAGCTCTCAAATGAAAGGGAGATACTCAAGGACCAGGCCAAGTATAGAAGGCTCGTGGGACGTTTAATCTACTTGACGATCACACGGCCCAATATCACATATGTTGTACATGTGCTCAGCGGGTTTATGCATGAGCCACACATCCCACATATGGATGCTGCTCTTCGAATCTTGAGATACCTTAAATACACTCCAGGCCAAGGAATACTCTTTCCAACACAGAATGACTTAAAGTTGAAGGCGTTTTGTGATTCTGATTGGGCTGGGTGTCCGACGACTCGCAGGTCGACCACAGGTTACTGTGTGTTTCTAGGAAACTCGTTGATCTCTTGGAGGACAAAGAGACAAAAGACTGTGTCTCTCTCTTCAGCAGAAGCTGAATATAGAGCCATGGCTAGCACATGTTGTGAGCTCTCTTGGTTGCGGTATCTATTACTAGACTTGCAACTAACACATGCCAAAACATGAGAAGTTAGGATATGAAAATATAAGAGAATATGAAAATGAGAGAAGATAATTTTCTGGTTTTCAACTTGTATTCAGTTTTCATTGATTCTTCTTTTTATTACAAGCAAGCATATTTATACAAGTGGAAGTACAAGTAAGACAAAATACCTTGAGCTCCCAACCTTTGAATTCCCAAGGTCAAGCCTACCAAATTAGGCAACCAAACCATTCTTCCCTAAATTAAGGTAGGCTCCTAACCTAATTCTACCAATCCCATTAATGACTAAACTAACTAATTCATTAATGAGCTAGTAGACTAATTCAACATATGACAAATGCTAACACTCCCCCTCAAGTTGGTGCATAGATATCACCAATGCCCAACTTGCCAAGAGAGTTGTGGAAAGCTATAACAAGAGACTTCCTTCATTAATATGTCTGCATCGAGCTTCTTCTTAATAAAATGTCGATCCACTTCAACATGCCCCCTCACGTGGGACCACTACATGGTGGGCCACACGTGGAGCAAAGGCCACATTGAAGTTAATCATTTCGGTCTGTCGGTGGCAACACCAAATCCAAGTGCAGCCGGTTGGTCGGTAGATCACATAAACCATGCGAATAAGGCAAAGGCAAAGCAAAGAACACAGAAACCCTGTGAACACGGTAAGAACACAGAAACCCTGTGAACACGGCAAAGGTAAGGTAAAGGACACAGAAACCCTGTGAACACGGCAAAGGTAAGGTAAAGGACACAGAAACCCTGTGAAGATAAGGCAAGGCACGACAAAGGCAAAGGCAAGGCAAACCAAACCCAAGAAAAGGCAAGGCAAACCAAACCCAAGCAAAGGCAAAGGACAACGGGCATGACCACATCGGAAACACACCGGTAAAGGCAAGAACACGGTAGAAGCAACAACAACACTGTCCTCAACAAGAGACAACAACACTGACAGCAGCAAGAGCAACACTGGTACCAGCAAGAGCAATATAAGGCACTGGCACCAGCAAGACAAGGCAGGGCAAACAACTGTGGCAGTAACAACAGCAGAGGCAACTTCTCTTCACTCCCCCTCTCCCCCTGAAGAGAAGGGGTCGATGGAGCCATATGATCAGTGGCACTGGCACCAGTGAGAGAAATCTAAGACACTGGCACCAGCAAGAGCAATATAGTAGGCAGCAACAACAACACTAGCAGCATCACAAATACTTCCATTATTGCAGACACAACTTCTCTTCACTCCTCCTCTCCCCCTGAAGAGAAGGGGTTGTCAGAACCATAAAAGCAGTGGCACTTGAGAAACAGAAGCTGACTGAAGCTCAGATGTAGAAGAATCAGTCATGGCAGATAGGTAACAGAATTGCAGCGGAATAGATGAGCAGCAATGTCACTCCCCTTCAAATCCGACGACGTATGAGAGTCGAGATTTGGAGAAAGCAACACCGGTAATGACAATAAAGTTGCAGCACCCAAATAAAGTTGCATCTATCTCCCCCTCAAATCTGACACTGGTAGAGGGTCGAGATTTGAAAGAAGAGAAAATGAAATAATAGTAAAGAGATTTAAACATGGCAGTCTCGTGGCAGAAACAAATGCAAGGAAAGGTGGAATGGAGATGGGCAGCTGACAACTGGAGGAAAGGAATAAAAGATGGAGAGGAGTCTGCAACAACCCAAAAAGAAAGAAGAAATAAAAATGAAGAGAAGAGGTGGCAAATTTTTTTTCTTTTTCATATATATATTTAATGGAGAAATGAGTAGGCAGAGAAACTTTACCCACACAAATATGATGTGCATGAGAACAAAGGGATGAGGAGAGAACACCCTTCACGTGGGTAACAGAGGGGGAAGAAATATACCCCAAAAAATGGTATGGAAATAGAGTGGAAGAAATAATTTAAGGAAATAAAAGGGAATAAAATAAGAAGTATGGGATTGGTGGTGAGAAAAGAAACCATAAAAAAGAGAATAGTAGTATTAAGAAAATGGAATGTTTGGGAACAAGCAAGACACCTATCACGTGGGCACAAGAGGAAATGATGAAGAAAGGCAATATGTGATAAGAAACAAACAAACAAAAAAGGAACCCACCAAAAAAGAGAGACAAAAAAGTGCTATTTAATAATATATAGAACCTTTGTAAAAGAAAGAGGAGAAACATAAGGGAGCACAAGTTTTTGATAAACAAAGGGAAGTTCAGAGAAAGAAAAAATGAGGGTGCACGTGAGAGAGTTGTGGGCAGTCAGAAGAAGTGGTGTGAGGTGTGAGAAAACAATTTTAAAATATAAAGAGAAGTGAAACCCATTTATCAAGTGGGAAAAAGCCATACTTGGAACGAAAAAACAAGTGAAAGAAATTGTGTCAAAAGGAACATCACGTGTGGCAACAGAGGGCAGGCAGGCAGGCGTCCAAAGTGTGCAGCAGAGAAGAGAGCAAGTATTTTGCTCAGAAAAATGGAGAGATACAGAGATACAGAGATACAGAGAGAGAGATAGGGATATGAGGAGATAGACAGAGAGTTGAGCAGAGCTGCATGAGCGATACAGGCAAGCTAAGGAGCCGGGACAGTGCCGGCAATACAAAGAGAGAGTCAGCACATGTGCAAGAGAGCAACAACACCAGTTAAGGGACCAACGATTGTGCAAAGGGACCAACGACAGAGAAGCACGGCACGATAGAGACAAAGGTCGGCTGGAGAAGGCTCGGCGAGCGGTGACGAGGCTCACGGAGGAAGGCGACGGCTCGGTGAGCGGTGACAAAGCTCACGGAGGACAGGGATCATGGTGATCAAGGGACGTACTGCCCAAAGGAAACAGATCAGGCCATCATGGCCCAGGGGCTTATTGCTCATACAGATGACAGAGAGGAAATTTAGCAGAAACAAGGTAATGACAATTTTTATTTTTATTTTAATACTGGAAGGGAAAGAAAATGAAGGAAAAAAAATGCAGTGACAAAAGAAGCTGCGAAAAAGGCTAAGGTAGAAAGAAAAATATGTTGATTATAGAGGAGAGGAGAAACAAGAGAATTTACAGTAACATGAAGATACGCCAACGACTCTCAATTTGGTAGAGGATCTTAAGGATTAGCCATTAGGCTCTGATACCATGCCAAAACATGAGAAGTTAGGATATGAAAATATAAGAGAATATGAAAATGAGAGAAGATAATTTTCTGGTTTTCAACTTGTATTCAGTTTTCATTGATTCTTCTTTTTATTACAAGCAAGCATATTTATACAAGTGGAAGTACAAGTAAGACAAAATACCTTGAGCTCCCAACCTTTGAATTCCCAAGGTCAAGCCTACCAAATTAGGCAACCAAACCATTCTTCCCTAAATTAAGGTAGGCTCCTAACCTAATTCTACCAATCCCATTAATGACTAAACTAACTAATTCATTAATGAGCTAGTAGACTAATTCAACATATGACAAATGCTAACAACACATTCACAACCAGTCACACTACATTGCCACAACCAAGCGGCATTACATATAGCTGCTAATCTGGTTTTTCACGAAAGAACAAGGCATATTGAGATGGATTGCCATTTCATCAGAGACAAGATCCAGGATGGTTCAATAGTTACAAAACATGTTTCTTCCTCACAACAGGTGGCGGACATCCTGACAAAGCCTTTAGGAAAAGAAGGATTTTCAACAATGCTGTGCAAGTTGGGAGTTCTTGACATCCACTCTCCAACTTGAGGGGGAGTGTTGAGACATCACCGAAATCCCTATAGTTTAGGTTGATTGATTTACAATTGATTCTGTATATTTGTTGCCTTAGTAGTACAGCTGACTTCTTGTATTTGCTCCTTGATGAGTTCCTTAATTCTAGGATCACCATTGTATAAATATGATTGACGTTGTAATGAGAAAGTATTCTAATTGAATCAAAATATTAGCCTATTCCTTTTTTAACAGGGAAAAATATGATGGTTCTCCATTGGGGAATCAGAAAACCACAGAACTAAAAGGAACAACCATGGACGCCTCCAATCTTGACATTGAAACAAGTGAAAAAGCTTCTGACTGTGCTCCAAAAGAAGGCCTCAGCAAATCACAAGATGCTACGATAAACAGAGAGCACCTAAAGAATGAAGCAAATGAAACAAATGAAACCATAAAGAATGAAGTTTCAAATGAACAGAAGCATCTTGAGGTAGCAATATTTGTTATGTTTTAATTATTATTTACTTAGTGAATAATTAGTAGTTTAATATTTTAATATATTTTATTTTTATTCAATAATATGTGAATAATACGTGAATTTTGTGTGTATTATTAAAACTTTTGTTAAAAACAAGTGCATTAAACATGAAAAATATGTACATACGTATACAATACGAGTATTAAACCTGAAAATGCTAAATTCAGACACTCCGTAAAGTGATATATTAAAAGAGACTCCATCTACTGCATTGTTCACAGGTGAAACGAAGCATACCACAATCACTACGACAGAAGAAAACATGAGCAATGTGCAAATACAAGATGATGAGTACGGAAACGCTACAAGCAAAGCAGAAGAGAAAAGCTTGCCAAAGGAAGAGCCAAGCGAACTCAAAGTGTCTGATGTTGAGCTTTACTTTAATGAAGAAATACAAAAGGAAAGCTCAAACGAAGTTCATGAGGAAGAACGGAGCTCTCTGATAGGAGTTCCAAAAGTAGAGCCTCATGAAGATGAAGAGTTAGAGGGGGAAAGATATGATGATTCTCCATAGGGGAACCAGAAAACCACATAACCAAAAGGAACAACCATGGAAGCCTCCAAAGAGCACCTAAAGAATGCAGCAAATGAAACAAATGAAACCATAAAGAATGAAGTTTCAAATGAACAGAAGCATCTTGAGGCTGCAATATTCAAGGGCAGAAGGGAAGTGGTGTGAGACAAACACTAGTAAAAAAAAACCCTTGCGCGACCAAAAAAAAATCGTTGCTAAAAGTATTACGCGACTAAATTTTGCACAACGAAACACAATCATTGCCCAAAGTCACTTTGCACGACAAATCTTTGCACAACGAAACACAATCGTCGCCCAAAGTCACTTTGTGCGACGACAAAAAATCGTCATGCAAAATCTTTAAAAAATAATAAAAAATAAAAAAATTATTTTTAAAAATCCTTGCATGACTTTGCGCGACCAATTACTAACCTTCGTTACACAAAGTATTGCCGCTACCAAGTATGATTCGTCGCGCAAAGTCTTTACAAAAATAAAAAAATTATTTTTTAAATCTTTGCATGAATTTGCGCGACCAATTTCTAACTTCGTTACACAAAGTACTGCGCTTCCAAGATTGTTTTGTCACGCAAAGTCTTTACAAAAATAAATAAAATAAATAAAATATTTTTTTAAATCTTTGCATGGCTTTGCGCGACCAATTACTAACCTTTGTTGCACAAAGTGTTGTTCATCGCGCAAAGTCTTTACAAAAATAAATAAAATAAAAAAATTACTTTTTAAAATCTTTGCGTGACGTAATCCAAATATTTCGTCGCCTAAACCAATTTATTTTTGTTTTTCTATTTTGTATGCATAACACTTAAGAAATTAAACGGTATATACATTTATTAAGTAGCTTTAAATTTATTATTTTAGTTCGGATCGGATTTTTGTTAGAAAAATATATTATTGTAGTTCGGATTGGGTTTTTGTTAGAAAATATATATTTTAAATTGACAATCGAATTAGTTCATTGTATTCATATAGAGTCAAGGAGTGTAGCTGTAAAAAATCATCAAAATCGAAATTGAAATAACCGTTAAATCGTGATTTTCATTTATAACCGTCGAAATGGTTTGTCCCATTACTTGATCTCTGAATGTTTATTTTTTCCGATTTTTGGTGTATATGATCTCTAAGTATAAACAAACAAGTTTGACGGTTGGATCGTTGAAACTAGTTTCGTAGAATGCGTATGCCATCAAAACAATACATTCACTAACAATTAAGAGTTTATTTATACTTTTGTTAAATATAACATAAGATTTTGTGGTATCCACTAGTGTAAATATTTTAAATTGACGATCGAATTAGTTCATTGTATTCATATAGGGTCAAGGAGTGTAGCTGTAAAAAAAATCATCAAAATCAGAGTTGAAATAACTGTTAAATCGTGATTTTTCGTTTATAACCGTCGAAATGTTTTGCCCCGTTACTTCATCTCAGAATGTTTAATTTTTCCGATTTTTGGCGTATATGATCTCGAAGTATAAACAAACAAGTTTGACGGTTGGATCGTTAAAACTAGTTTCGTAGAATGCATATGCCATCAAAACAATATATTCTCTAACAATTAAGAGTTTATTTATACTTTTGTTAAATATAACATAAGATTTTGTTGTATCCACTAGTGTAAATATCTTAAATTCACGATCAAATGCAATCATTGTATTCATATAGGGTCAAGGAGTGTAGTTGTAAAAAAAAAAAAATCAAAATCAGAGTTGAAATAACCGTTAAATCTTGATTTTTCGTTTATAACCGTCAAAATGTTTTGTCCCATTACTTCATCTCTGAATGTTTATTTTTTCCGATTTTTGGCGTATATGATCTCGAAGTATAAACAAACAAGTTTGACGGTTGGATCGTTGAAACTAGTTTCGTAAAATGCGTATGTCATCAAAACAATATATTCTCTAACAATTAAGAGTTTATTTATACTTTTGTTAAATATAACATAAGATTTTGTGGTATCCACTAGTGTAAATATTTTAAATTCACGATCGAATGGAGTCATTGTATTCATATAGGGTCAAGGAGTGTAGCTGAAAAAAATCATCAAAATCAGAGTTGAAATAACTGTTAAATCTTGATTTTTCGTTTATAACCGTCGAAATATTTTGTCCCATTACTAGATCTCTGAATGTTTACTTTTCCAATTTTTGGCGTATATGATCTCGAAGTATAAACAAACAAGTTTGACGGTTGGATCGTTAAAACTAGTTTCGTAGAATGCGTATGCCATCAAAACAATATATTCACTAACAATTAAGAGTTTATTTATACTTTTATTAAATATAACATAAGATTTTGTGGTATCCACTAGTATAAATATTTTAAATTCCCGATCGAATGCAGTCATTGTATTCATATAGGGTCAAGGAGTATAGCTGTAAAAAATATCAAAATCAGAGTTGAAATAACCGTTAAATCGTGATTTTTCATTTATAACTGTCGAAATGTTTTGTCTCATTACTTGATCTCTGAATGTTTATTTTTTCCGATTTTTGGTGTATATGATCTCTAAGTATAAACAAACAAGTTTGACGGTTGGATCGTTGAAACTAGTTTCGTAGAATGCGTATGCCATCAAAACAATACATTCACTAATAATTAAGAGTTTATTTATACTTTTATTAAATATAACATAAGATTTTGTGGTATCCACTAGTGTAAATATTTTAAATTGACGATCGAATACAGTCATTGTATTCATATAGGGTCAAGGAGTGTAGCTGTAAAAAATCGTCAACATCAGAGTTGAAATAACCGTTAAATCTTGATAACATATACAAACACAGGGGCTAAATTGGCCAAATTAATAACACGGTGATTAAATTGGCCGATAAGGTAAAACATAAGGACCATTTCGACATTTAAGCCTTAAATTTGTATCCGGTATCCTACACCTAATAAAATTAGAACTGTATCTGATACGATATTTTCTCGATTAAAATGTCGTATGATGCGTGGAAAATAAACTAGAACATGACTTGCTTCCTCCTTTGACTGTAGAAAATAAAAAACCGGGCACGTTGATTTCTAAAGTTTTAATGCTAGCGATATAAGATTAAGAGCCTAATGAAATTACAAAAGTTAGCGGGCTAATTAAAAGTTAGCGATATATTTACAGACGTTTTTGTTTGACATATTTGTTCATTTAAAATGAATTAGTAATGTTTAAAATTTATATAAATCAGGCCAGTTTTGGTTTTTTTTTTTTTTTTTGGTCAAAATCAAGGTATCCCCCGCGCGATTGCGGGGACTAACCCTCGAGGTACTGTCGGGCGCAAAGCGGGGACCTCTCCCAACAAAGTCTGCTCTATTCGCAAGCGCCTGGGCCTCTTGGGCCTTTTTCTTATTTGTTTGTGCGTGGGTACCCAGTACTGAAATAGCCCAAAAACTTGTTCCTCATCATTACAACTACAATATTGAATTGAATGCCTACACACTACACAGGCTACACTGGTCAAGGATGAATGGACAAATCATATTGCAACCTGCAAAATTAACCAAGAATGGTGGAGAAAGTTAGTTAATTATAAGAAAGCAAGCAAAATTTAGACCAAGATTGTTCAAGAAACAAGTAAAGAACATTGATATACGTACCTATGGATATATGGTAATTATGGATGTTGATGACGGAGAAAGAACAACCACGAAATGATAGAGAGCAACAGAATCACAACGTTCAAGTAAGGCACCTCCGGATGATGTTCCAAGAACGTAACAAGCCGAACCCAATTGCAGTTAATCACTGTTTTCGCATTTTTCGCATTCACACTCGGTGGCAGAGGAAAGATCAAAACGGCCTCGTCCTGGGTAGGCTCCTCTCCAACCTCAGCGCCGCTTGTTCTTCTAACAAAGATCATTGCTACACTAGCAATTATCACCGCAGCAATGGCCAAAGGGAGGAGCGAGTCAGAAAGATTATTGTTGCCGCCAAGATTGCTTGATTCTTCCTCCGCTATATCGGAACGGGGAGTCCAGGTTTCAGGCCAGGGAGTGTCTGCCGGCCATGTACTCACGTGCAGATCCTCATTATCTTCTGGCAAGGGATCATCCACCTCGGATGGTACTGGTGGTGGTGATGACGTGGTAGGGACGGTCGGTGATGTAGGGGAGGTTGGGGTTGTGTCGGAGGTCGAGGCGGTAGCGGTAGCAAGAATCTTGGACTTTTGGGCGCCAAGAATGTTTGATTCTTCCGCCACCGTATCAGAACGAGGAGTCCAGGTTTCAGGCCAGGGAGTGTCTTCCGGCCATGTACTCACGGGCAGCACCTCATCATCTTCTGGGCAGGGATGATCCACCTCGGATGGTACTGGAAGTGGTGCTGAGGTCGTCGGGAATGTAGGGGAGATTGGGATTGTATCGGAAGTCGAGGCGGTAGCAAGAACCTTAGACTTCTGGGCGCCAAGATTGTTTGATTCTTCCGCCGCCATATCAGAACGAGGAGTCCAGGTTTCAGGCTAGGGAGTGTCTCCCGGCCATGTGCTCACGGGCAGCTCCTCATCATCTTCTGGGCAAGGATGATCCACCTCGGATGGTACTGGTGGTGGTGCTGAGGTCGTGGCGGTAGTGGATGTACCGGAGGTCGTGCCGGTAGTGGCTGAAGCGGAGGTTGTGGCTGAAGCCGATGCCGGAGCCGGGGGGCGGAAGCGGAGGTCGGGGAGGTATGGGCGGTTGGGGCGGCGGCGGCAGGTGGTAAAGCAACACTTGCAATAGTGATCATCCACCATACCCATGTAAAGAAGAGGAGGGGGAGGGCGGTTCTTCGCAGTGCGGACATTGTGCAATCAAGAATTCTTTTCTTTGGGTGGGGGGTGGGGAGAGAAGATTGACTCAAAGAAATGGAGAGAGAGGGAGACTAGAGAGTTTACGAAAATGTACTCTGTTTTAAGAGTGCTCTGTAAACTCGGGTTTACGTATTACTATTATATATACATTTTTTTTTGGTAAAAAATATTATCTATATTCTATACATATATTGGACGCTTCTATAAGCTGTACGCCTCAGACGTACTTCTCGTCTGCTATTGGTACAATTCCCAACATATGAGAGGATCACCGTTCCGATGCTGACACGTTGCTTAGCTATCTTTTCAAATTTTTTGCCTTTTTTTCTTTTTTTATGCTAACTACTAACTAGTAACTTATATGAATTTCCTTAATTAGTACGTATAATATAAATAAGGAAAATGCTAGGCTTACCACATTTTTCATACCACATTCATACCACCTCTCTAATAGAGGTGGGCCCCATTGTATTGGTGGGCTCCACCTCTATTAGAGAGGTGGTATGAATGTGGTATGAAAAATGTGGTAAGCCTAGCATTACCCTATAAATAAACTGATTTATTTATGGGTGTTCAATTTTGAAATTAAATGTGGATTAACAAAAAAAAAGGGAAATTTAATGGGTTGTGAAGTGATTATGATGATTACCACACGATTTTCATAATGCATAAAGTTTTAAAATAAAGTAAATGATAGTGGAGTCCATGGCTGAAAAATATTAAAATAATATTTGACATTGGTTAGAGCAACTATAACCTTCAATTTTTGTCATTTCATGTCTATGTGGTAATTTGACATGTCGGTTGGAGATACTCTTAGAAATCGGGGTAAGCATGAATCAGAGTCATGCGTTCAAATTAGTTTGTTTAACAATTGTCATGAATTAGAATGAAAATAAATTTGATTATCATTAAAACCGTTTACTATTGTCAAGAATTGGAATCAAAATTATGGATGGTATCATTAAAACCGGCCGAATCCTAGGTTTTTAAAATAAAATAAAATCATATTATAACATTTAATTACACCTTAAACTATTATTCAACTCAATTACATTTAATTCAACAATAAAATTTCACTCAACTCCTCAAAATCATCTCAATTTAATTTGACTAAACTAATAAAATTATATAATAATAAATAAAAATAAGTTAAAGCTTCACCATCTTACGAAGTTTAGGGTAACTTTTTAATTGTTATGTAATATTATATGTATTAATTAAAAACAAATACAACACTTATAGCACCGGATTCGGGAATGGGGATCCCGGCCCATATCTATTAGGTATTTTTAAAATGGGGGATCCCCATACCCGCCCATGTTTTTTGCAGAAATCTCCCCCAACGGGATTTATGTCATCCCTAATCAAAATCAACTTAATTACTAAAATGACATTTTAGAAAACAAATTCTATTTTGTTCAACTCCTTGCACAAAATTTCAACTCACACAAGTTGTGTTTTCTAATAAACCAACTTTTTATATATTCTAGAGTGAAACCAACTCCCACTACCCACCTCAACGCCACCGAAGCCGACATTTCTCTCTCTCTCTCTCTCTCTCTCTCTCTCTCTCTCTCTCTCTCTCTCTCTCTCTCTCTCTCTCTTTCTGGCCAAGCGTAACCCCGAGAAACCAAGATAATCATGACTATACCAGTGCAATCTCGGTTACAAAAATGAGGCACATGTCATAAATAAGGCATTGCATGAATCCCTAAATTGGAATTTCAAAATTTAACCCCTAATTCCTAAATCCCTCAGTGATACGGAGGAGTACTGAAATTTGAAGACGGAGAAGAAGAGGACTTATAGTTAGAGATCAAAGGAGAGGAGGCTGGAGCGGCGCCTGGAGCAGAAATTTAGAACACAATTAAGCAATTAAAGCATAACACTCCATATGCATGTATACATATATATATACACACACACACACACACACACACACACACATATATATATATATATATATATATATAGAGAGAGAGAGAGAGAGAGAGAGAGAGAGAGAGAGACTCGTAATTCCTAAATCCCTCAGTGATACGGAGGAGTACTGAAATTTGAAGACGGAGAAGAAGAGGACTTATAGTTAGAGATCAAAGGAGAGGAGGCTGGAGCGGCGCCTAGAGCATAAATTTAGAACACAATTAAGCAATTAAAGCATAACACTCCATATGCATGTATACATATATATGCATGTATACATATATATATATATATATATATATATATATATATATATATATAGAGAGAGAGAGAGAGAGAGAGAGAGAGAGGGGAGTTGGGAGAAAATGGTTTCAGAAAATGAATTTTTGAGGGGATAAAGAGTCAATACATATGTATTTATGTGAAGGGCAATTGGGTACTTTCATGTTACAAAGTGAGTATTTCCAATTGAAATTTATAAAGTGAGTATATTTGGTTAAGGTTTATCTTTAGTGATTACTAGCCTCTCTACACGCACTTCTGTGAGAGGCTTTTTTTTTTAAATCTAAATTTATTTTAGAATTAAAAATGATAATGGGTAATTGTGTTCCATAAAAATAAGATCCATTATCTGAATTTTCTTTTAAATTTAATTTTTTTTAATATGAAAAAGTGTGAATTTACCATATTATCCTCATTTAATTAATAATTTCAATTCTTAATGTTTGTATTAACCAATGGCATTTTCTGGTATTTTAAATATTTTATTATTCTCTACCTTTTGCTTATATATATATATATAAGTCAATTTCCCATAAGTTTTTAAGTGGTACTTGTTACAATGACACAGTGGAGGGCTTATAGGTCATGGTTTTTAAGTTATCCGTGCCTTTAGTGAAGATGGTGGAGGGCTTTTAGGCACGGTTGTTAGTTATTTGTGCCTTATTTGTTAACATATTCAAATAATTAATCACAAAATTTATTAATCCGTCCCTAATAGTATTTTATAGAGACTGTTTCTATTATCATTCCTTAATAACATTCAGTAGAGATTGTTTTTATTTGTGTCTCTAATAAAAGGGTCCCTATCGAGCATTTTTCTAATAGTGTGTTCTTGGTGGCGCAATGAAGAAGGTTTGTTGTACAGCGATTTAAATGGGTTAGATGAGAAAGTTCAAGGGAAGAAGAGTCCTTGGAATAAATTAAGAACTTCTATATAGAGGTAAGAAAAAGAAATTCCTAATTAAATTTGGGCTTAAATGTTAAAATGGTCCCTGTGTTTTATCTCATAGGCCAATTTAGTCCCTGTGTTATCAATTTGGCCAATTTGGTCATTGTGTTTGTATATGTTAGTCAACGTGGTCCATTCCCTTAAAAATAAAAATAAAAAAATTTAAAATTAATTAAAAAAAACTGTAATTGATTATAAAATTTTAAAATCTATTTGAAAATGATTTTTTTTAAAAAAAAATTCACATTCCCCAATTTCATGCACACACCTCAACCACCTCCCAAACCCAGCCACCCTCACCACCACCACTCTATCCCCAAACTCATAGCCACCCTCACCACCATTCCAACCCCACCTAAACCACAACAACTCTCTCTCTCTCTCTCACGGCTTCCTCTTTGACAAATCACGAAGATCTTCATAGCCGGTCACCATAACCTTGATGGCTCTACCGCCAATTGATCATCCTCGCTGCAGCAAAAGTCGACAACATTCAGGCCAATGGATCGGAGAGGAGAGAGAGATGAATGGTAGAGTATGATAAAATCTAAAACATAAGAGAGAAGAAAAATTGCTGCAAGAAAAGAGTATGCATCAATTTGCCTAAGAACCCCTTTTTTTTCCTACAAGAATCGAGACCATTGGTTGTGTGGGTTTTAATCATTTTAGCATTATTATTATTTGAGTTTAAATCTTTATAATTAATTACATATTTTTAAATTAATTTTAAATGTCCCTTTTTTAGGTTTTAACATAATTTTGACAAAAATGATCAAATTTGTTAACAGATACAAACACAGGGGCTAAATTGGCCAAATTAATAACATGGGGATTAAATTGGTCGATAAGATAAAACACAAGGACCATTTCGACATTTAAGCCAATACTAATCTGGATAAACTAATGATATGATAATACTAATATAATAAAAAAAGAGCTATCTTTTTTTGTGTGTATACTTTTCCCGGTTCCGTTGCTACCGCGTCTCTTGTGGCCAAAGAACCTGAAGTGATAAAGTATCTAGATTCATTATTTCGAGTTTCTTTCTTTTTCTTCTAAACGGCACGCCGTCAAGGTCTCCTCCCTCCCATCCATCTGAGTGTGTCTACTCATCTCACTCATTTGCTTACAAGAAGAAAACCCCTCAATTTCCCTGAAAGTTTGGTTTTCTGTCCAACAATCATCAATGGCAGCAGCTTCAAGTGATTCCATACCCTCTGTAAACAAGGCTTGGGTGTACTCAGAATATGGACAGTCTGCAGATGTTTTGAAATTTGATCCCAATGTTGCTGTGCCTGAAATGAAGGAAGATCAGGTGCTCATCAAGGTGGTTGCTGCATCTCTTAACCCAATTGATTTCAAGAGGATGCTTGGGTATTTCAAGGAGATCGACTCTCCTCCACCTGTGAGAGCCTCTTTCTCTTTCATTCTCTTTTAATGCATTTGCTTGTATTTGGAATTGGGGGTTTGAAAATAATGTTAATCCTTACGATTTTATAGCTTTTTCTTTTTCTTTTGTGTTTGTTTGTTTGTTTGAAAAGATGGCCTGGTGTTGTTGGATCCATTTTGCTGTATAATTGCCTCTCTTTTTTTCTTTTTGATACAAATGATTATGTTTTTGGTCAATTTTGTGTAAATCAAATTCAATTTTGAGAAAAAGGAAGCTGCTTTGAAGAATCAAATTCAATTTCATCTAGTTGATCTGGAAGGAACTTCCGTTACCTTGATATGTTTCCATTGCATGTTCCAGTGTCTTTTCAATTAGCATGCTTAGTGTTACTAGTAATCCAGCTGGGCAGGCAAGTGACAAAGAGCGTAGCTAGAATTCTTTTTTATTAAATCAATTTGTTTTGCAGACGGTTCCTGGGTATGATGTTGCTGGTGTGGTGGTGAAGGTGGGAAGCCAAGTGACGAAGTTTAGGGTGGGGGATGAAGTATATGGGGATCTCAATGAGAAAGCTTTGGAGAACCCAACAAGGTTTGGGTCTTTGGCAGAGTACACTGCTGCAGAAGAAAGAGTTTTGGCTCTCAAACCCCAAAATCTGAGTTTTGTTGAAGCTGCTAGCCTTCCCCTGGCTCTGGAGACCGCCTATGAAGGGCTTGAACGGACTGAGTTTTCTGCTGGTAAATCTATTCTTGTTTTAGGAGGCGCTGGGGGAGTGGGAACACATGTTATTCAGGTAAAGTAAATTTATATCTAGTTCCAGAATGTTCTGCATATGGAATTAGTCAAGAAGTGCAAACATTTGCACTAATTTGGGCTCTGATTAAGTGGAGCTGGTTGTCTATACAATTGATTATATCTAACAGATTAATGTTTGTTTTTAATGTGAGGCAGCTAGCGAAGCATGTTTTTGGTGCTTCAAAAGTAGCAGCTACTGCAAGCACTAAAAAACTGGATTTGTTGAGAAGCTTGGGTGCTGATTTGGCTATTGATTACACCAAAGATAACTTTGAAGACCTGCCTGAGAAATTTGATGTGGTATATGATGCAGTTGGTAAGATTCTTCATTGTTGTTTCTTAACAATTCTATACATGATGTTTTCATCCATATGAGGGATACGCACCAACTGAAGTCTGGAAAGGAAATAATATATCAATGTTATAGCCTATTGGTTTATTTACTAGGAATGAGTCAAAGAATGAAAATATATGATTGTTTTGATTCCCAAAAACAGGGCAGTCTGACAGGGCAGTGAAGGCAGTGAAAGAAAACGGGAAGCTTGTAACAATCTTTGGTTCAGTAACGCCACCAGCGCTCACATTTGTGCTGACTTCAACTGGGACTATATTGGAGAAGCTGAAGCCATACTTGGAGAGTGGGAAGGTGAAGCCGGTGCTTGATCCCACAAGCCCATATCCCTTTTCTAAGACTGTTGAAGCATTTGCCTACCTTGAAACCTCCAGAGCTACAGGAAAGGTCGTTGTGCATCCCATCCCTTAAGATGATAGAGTTGTGCAGGCAGGAAATCAGTCAGTTTGTGTTTGATATATATTTGTAATCTTCCGCTGGTTGTTTATACCTGAAATCTTGTAATAATGGTTGTGCATCCCATCCCGTAAGATGATGCATGTTTTATGTACTTATATGGAGTTGGTTGGGAGTTTGGGTACTTTGCACTCTGTTTTCTTCCTGGTTGCTCATTGCAGGTAACAAAGCTGAACAGTCAGATATACCCTTGTTAATTTTGTGATCTAGTGGGGTAGAAACCACTTTATATATTCATCGTAATGACCCCTGGCTATTTCCCTTCCCAATTTTTTGAACATGACCACCCACTTCACAGAAGATTAACACTGTTAAATTAGCCAACAACTTTGGGGACAGCAGATGTTTTGGTTAACTCTGTAAACAAAAATGACCCAAACTGGAAAAACCTAACTCAGGAAATCAGCATTGAACAAGAACATATTAAACTGGTGGAGGAGCTTGGATACTGATCTTGCTATTGATTATACCAAGGACAACTTGGAAGACCTGCCTGAGAAATTTGATGTAGTCTATGATGCAGTTGGTAAATATTTGAACATTCTTCATTGCTGTTTCTTTCTCTGCTGATATATCAAAACAAAACACTTCATTATGGATACAATTCATTCTTCATAATTCCTTCATGTTTACGCCGACTTCTTCTGGGTCTATCTTGGAGAAACTCAACCCTTACTTGGAGAGTGGGAAGGTGAAGGCAGTGATTGATCCCAATGGCCAATATCCCTTTTCTAAGACCCTTGAAGCATTTGCCCATCTTGAAGCTAGTAGCAGAGCTATAGGAAAGGTGGTTGTGTATCCCATCCCATCTCATCTCCATGAGATACAGAGTTAGAGTTTGCTTCTGCGCACTCGCGCGCACACATGTATATTAAGGGGCTGCGAGATCCTAATAAAAAATAAAGAAGGGGATATGAGAAACATGTTACATAAGTTGGAGTCTTCGTTCCTTGTTTTTCATGCTACTTGCTTTGCTTGTTGCTGTGTTATTTTTGCTGCAATGTAACAAGGAAACGAGAACGCCAAACAATAATAATAATAATAATCAATATGGATCGAAAACACCTAGCCTAGTGGTTCCATTTACCTTTTTATTATTTTGCCCTTTTTTTCTTCTTTTTTTACTGTTCTACAAGTTTACCAGTTACACACAAATATTCCACTATGGGTCCACAATCTTCGACCATATTGAAAGTTCCAAATTCGATTTAGATAGTAAAGTAACCATGTTCTGGGGAAAAAAAAAAGAAAAAAAAAAAGAAAAGTAACTATGTTAATGACAGCATCTGTGGTTAAAGTGTCAAACATCCAGTTGTGATAAAAATATAGAGTAGCAAAGCAATGATGCATGTTATGATTTTCAAGGCAACAAGAGCAAATGTCAAAATTTGATTGCCCGTTGTAGCTTTGTTTTACTCTTTTCTTAAATGTGATCCGCACTTACATTATTGCCTTTTACAAAGTGTCAAACTTTACTCATACACTATCAAAACAAAACTGTAAGTTATCACAGCTTACGTTATTATCTGGTATGTTACTCGATGAACGAGCCAATCAATAAGTTGTGTTTGTCAAGCTGATTTCTACCTCTGTGAGTCTTAAAGGAAACACTTCATAGAGGAGGGAGGATAAAAAAGTGTCACCGCCTCTCCTCCTCATCCTCTCTTCTCATCTTTTCCTTTTAGATTAGTGAATAAGTTTACAGTGAAGTTTTTAATAAGAAACCTCTTGTGGTGATTATTTTCTAGTCATAGTTTCCCATCACCCATTTTAGGCTATGTTCTCAAGTAAATCCTTCTCCCAAAACCCACTCTCTAACACTGCTCATGTTCTCTTTTAGTTCTACATCGTCTTTGACCAAAGTTGCTGCAAATCACTCAATTATTCTTTGGCATGGTCCTTGTTTTTGTTTTTGTTTTTTTTGCTATTATACCCAGATAGATCAATGGAAATCATATTTTCCCCAAATCTGTTATGCATACGGTAGTGGGCATGGTCGCGACGACACTTCTTCAGGTGGTGGTGGGAGGGTTCATTTAGGGTCATGAGTTGCTTTAGGGTTTCGGTCATGTTGGGTTTGTGGGCTTTGTTTGGGTATATGATTAATTGTGGATGTGGTGATGTGGGCTAGTAGTTTTAGTGGGGTTTTTGTCCGCTCTAATTTTGTTTTTCACATGTCAATTTGTTACCCTCTTGGGATTGGTATTTTAGATGTCTTGTACTGTTGAAGTTTATTTAATGAAGTTTATCTTTGAAAAAAAAAAAAAACAATTTGTGTCCATCTTTATAGTCAAACTATGCTGCGAGAAACCTTATCATCTTGTAGTTTGGATATATGACTTATATTCAAAAGATTTTTTTTTTTTTTTTAAAGTATATTGCTTTTTCTTATTTTTCTTACTGAGCGTGACAAATAAGAAAAACAAAAAGCAAAACTTCAATTGCATACATTTCTTGCGAAAAAATTAAAGGTTTTCCAATTGCATTGTTCTGTTCTCTTCTGGCACAATGAACCTGAGTCATAATATGCGTCCAGATGCATAATTTGAAATTTATTTTTCCTTTCTTCTTTCTGTGGCCGCGTACGTACGTAAATATCCAAGCTTCCACAACATTCTTCTCCTTCACCAACAAAAGGACACGCTGTCAAGGTCTCATAGGTCCTCCCTCCTATGATGACATGGTTGATATTGATCTCTTTCTATTAAAGTGGAAGAGCTATCTGAGTGTGTTTGCGCATCACACTCATTTGCTTACATGAAGAAAACCCTTCAATTCCCCTCAAAGTTTGGTTTTTCTGTGCATTCTAGTCATCAATGGCTGCAGCTTCAACTGATTCCATACCATCTGTAGACAAGGCTTGGGTGTACTCAGAATATGGAAAGTCTGCAGATGTTTTGAAGCTTGATCCCAATGTTCCGGTGCCTGAAATAAAGGAAGACCAGGTGCTCATCAAGGTGGTTGCTGCAGCTCTTAACCCAATTGATTACAAGAGGGCGCTTGGGTATTTTAAGGCCATCGACTCTCCTCCACCTGTGAGAGCCTCATTCATTTTCTTTTAATGTATTTGCTTTTATTTTGAATTGAGGTTTTAATGAAGGAAGTTTTGTACCTTGTTATGTTTCTATTGCATGTTACCATTTCGCATGTTTACCGTTACTAGTAATCCAGCTGGGATGGCAAGTGACAAAGAATGTAGCAAGAATTCTTGTTTATTGAATTAATTTGTTTTGCAGACTGTTCCAGGGTATGATGTTGCTGGTGTGGTGGTGAAAGTGGGAAGCCAAGTAACAAAGTTTAAGGTGGGGGATGAAGTATATGGGGATCTCAATGAGAAAGCTGTGCAGAACCCAAAAAAGTTTGGGTCTTTGGCAGAGTACACTGCTGCAGAAGAAAGAGTTTTGGCTCTGAAACCCAAAAATCTGAGTTTTGTTGAAGCTGCTAGCCTTCCCCTAGCTATTGAGACTGCCTATGAAGGGCTTGAACGAACTGAATTTTCTGCTGGTAAATCCATTCTTGTTTTAGGAGGCGCTGGGGGGGTGGGCACACATGTTATTCAGGTAAAGTAATTTTGTTTCTAATTCCAAAATGTCCGGAGGCTATATATACCACAAACTGTAAATGGAATTAAAGTGAAACATTTCCACTAATTTGGGCAGCTAGCAAAGCATGTTTTTGGTGCTTCAAAAGTACCAGCAACTGCAAGCACTAGAAAACTGGAGCTGTTGAGAAGCTTGGGTGCTGATTTGGCTGTCGACTACACCAAGGAGAAGTTTGAAGAATTGCCTGAGAAATTTGATGTGGTATATGATACAGTTGGTAAGATTCTTCATTCTGGTTTCTTTAATAATTCGATACATTATGTCATCCATATAAGGCATGCACCCACCAACAGGGGAGTTTATTGGTTTATTTATTTACCAGGAATGAATCAAAGACTCATTATTTTATGATGTTTTTGGCAACAAAAAAAAAACAGGGGAGTCTGGTAGGGCAGTGAAGGCAGTGAAGGCAGTGAAAGAAGGTGGGAAGGTAGTGACAATAGTATCAGGTGCAGTAACACCACCGGCCTTCTCTTTTGGGCTGACTTCAACTGGGACTGTATTGGAGAAGCTGAAGCCATACTTGGAGAGTGGGAAGGTGAAGCCGGTGCTTGATCCCACAAGCCCATATCCCTTTTCCAAGACTGTTGAAGCATTTGCCTACCTTGAAACTTCCAGGGCTACAGGGAAGGTGGTTGTGCATCCCATCCCATAAGAAAGATGATAGAGATTGTGCAGGCAGGCAGGCAGGCAATCAATCAGTTTGTAAGTTATGTATTTGTAATCTGCTGGTTGTGTAAACTTAAATTGTTGTAACATGTAATAATGGGCATGTGAGATGCTTATATGTATTATATACGAAGTCGGGAGTTTTGCATATGTATATCGGCTTGTGAAAAATAAGAAAAATAAGAAATTAAACTTTTTCCAAGTACATTGTTCTGAAACAGGATTTGTAACTTCTTGTTCTCTTGCCTAGTTTGCAGAGATATACCTTCGTGAAAAGGATAATTCATTCGGATCGACATGAGAGTCTAAATCAGTCAGTTTGTGTTTTATGTATTTGTAATCTGCTGCTGGTTGTTTAAACTTCAAGTCTTGTAATAATGGGATGTGAGATGATGCATGTTTTATATACTTACATGGAGTTGGTTGGGAGTTTGGGTACTTTGCACTCTGTTTTCTTCCTAGTTGCTCATTGCTGTGTTTATAAAGTTGAAAGATTTAGAGCTGGTAACAAAGTTGAACAGTCAGATATACCCTTGTTTATTTTGTGGTCTGGTGGGGTAGAAACGACTTTATTTATTCATCTAATCGTCTCCTGGCTATTCCCTTCCTAATTGTTTGAACATGTCCACCCACTTCACAGAAGATTAACACTGTTAAGTTAGCCACCAACTTTGGAGACAGCAGGTTTTTTGGTTAACGCTGTAAACAAAAACAACGGAAACCGCCCAAACTAGAAAAACCTGTCTCAGGAAATCAGCATTGAACAAGAACATATTAAACAGCTTTCGTCATATCCGCCATTAAAGTAATAACATTTGACTTAGTTGAGGTAATATCAAACTATGAATGAACCCTAAACGTAAACGCATCTACATGCATAAATACAAATTTCAAACTTCAAACTTAATAATATATTCCGTACCTCTTTCCATCACAGATAGAAAGAACAGATAGTTTTCTTTCTTGTACGCACAATATTGCTGCGGAAGCAAATGTTCCCTCTGTAAACAAGGCTTGGGTGTACGCAGAGTACGGAAAACCTGCAGATGTGTTGAAACTTGATCCAAACGTGCCTCTTCCTCCCCTAAACCTAAAGAAAGTTGGGTCCTTAAAAAACTGCAGATCTGTAGATATTTGCTTCCACATGTGGCAGCTAGCAAAGCATGTTTTTGGTGCTTCCAGAGTGGCAGCTACCGCAAGCACTAAAAAACTGCATTGGTAGAGGAGCTTGGGTGCTGATCTTGCTATTGATTATACCAAGGACAACTTGGAAGACCTGCCTGAGAAATTTGATGTAGTCTATGATGCAGTTGGTAAATATTTGAACATTCTTCATTGCTGTTTCTCTCTGCTGATATATCAAAACAAAACACTTCAATATGGATATAATTCATTCTTCATTTTATTAATTAATTAATTTAAGGTTTATCTGCTTTTGTGTTTCGGAAATTAACAAAACAGGAGAGTCAGATAGGGCAGTGAAGGCCGTGAAAAAGGAGGGGAAGGTTGTGACAGTGGCAGGCCCAATAACACCACCAGCCTTCATGTTTATGCTGACTTCTAGTGGGTCTGTCTTGGAGAAACTCAATCCTTACTTGGAGAGTGGGAAGGTGAAGGCAGTGATTGATCCCAATGGCTCATGTCCCTTTTCTAAGACCCTTGAAGCATTTGCCAATCTTGAAGCTAGTAGCAGAGCTATAGGAAAGTTGGTTGTGTACACACAGAGATATTCCACTACAGATAAAGGCAATCCATCAAAAGATTATATTATGTTTGATAACATAACAATTAGGAAATCCACCATCTTTTAACAAATAATATACTGTATTGTTGAAAAGTAATGCACATTTGAATCTAGAATAATCTAGAATGGTTGAAAAATGAACAAACCGACTTAACAAAGTCAGTAACTCCAAAAATATCATGATAATCGAAAGCATGTTTTATTATAAAATAATCAAGATATTGTAATATAATAAACTAACCATTGTTGTAGTATAATAAACTAACAGACATAGCTGTATACAAAGTTATTACTCTCCTATATATAGGCTTGTTGCCTTGAACAAAGAAGTAAGCTGAAAACTACAGCTGTCCAGTCTCAAGCAATAAGCCAATAGTGAAAAGGCCACTAAGCCAGCAAAGAGTGAAAATGCCAATAAGCCTAGTAAACAAGTTTCTAGTTGTTGAAGGCCAATAAGCCTAGTCCTCTATAAAGCCTTGTACCCATCCATTGTTGAATAAATAAAATCGCTTTGTTGTTACCCCATAATCCAACATGTATAATATATGTACATGATGGACCATTATATATGATAAATGTTCTTTCACCTGCCTCCACCCCGCCTCCGGTGGGATCCACCACCTTCTTCCTCTTAGTTTGTCTTAGTTTTCTTTCGCAATCTTTTAATTAATGAGAGCATATGTGGTTGAAGTGTCAAACATAACATCCAATGGAGATAAACAATATATAGTAGCAAAGCAATGATGCATGGGTTTTGATTTTGAAGGCAGCAAGAGCAAATGTCAAAATTTGATTGCCCATTGCAGCTTTGTTTTAGATTTTGAGAATATGACAGAATAATGTATTATTTTTCACTTGCTCAAAACAAAACCAGTAGATTGTCACATCTTACGTTATTATCTGTCGGCTTAATATCATAAAACGTCCATAAGGTTTACGAAACTATCATATTGCATCCTTAATATTTTTTTGTGTCATCCGTGGTCCTCAAGGTTACTATGTGTGATCACAAATGGTCCTTGCCATTAGGTTCTGTCAAAAACTCCATTAGTTTGCTGACGTGGCATATATATATATATCACAAAACATCCCTGAGGTTCACGCACCTATCACAAATGGTCCCTGCAAATTTTTTAAAATTTTTAAATTAAAAATTCATAAAATTTTGGTTTTCTTTTTTAAATCTTATGAATTTTAAATACACATGACACTATTATTGTAGATGTGGGCTCTACATATATGCCACATCAATAAACTAATGGAGTTTTTTAAAAATAATTTAAATTTCAGAAAATTTAAAAATGAAAAAACCAAGGGTTTAGGGTTCCTAAATGGTCCTCAAGGTTAAAATCCTTCTATAAATGGTTTTTTCATTTTTAAATTTTATGAATTTTAAATTATTTTAAAAAAACTTCATTAGTTTATTGATGTTGCATATATGTGGAGCCCACATCTTCAAAAATATAGTGTCATATGTATTTAAAATACAATATATATATTTTTAAATAATATAAAAAAGAAAACCAAAATTTTATGAATTTTAAATTAAAAATTAAAAAAATTTCGTAGGGACCATTTGTGATAGATGTGCGAACCTCAAGGATGTTTTGTGATATATATATATATATATATATATATATATATATATAAATGTCACGTCAACAAACTAACGAAGTTTTTGACAGAACCTAACGGTAGAGACCATTTGTGATCACACATACTAACTTTGAGGACCACGAATGACACAAAAAAACATTAAGGATGCAATCTGATAGTTTCGTAAAACTTAGGGACGTTTTGTGATAATAAGCCTTATCTGTCTGTTACTGGATGAACCAACCAATTAACAATTTGTGTTCGTCCGTGGCGAATAGTGAAACTCGGCAGACATGCAATATCTCCCTCCCCATTTTCCATCCCCTTCTTGACTTTATAAAAAGCAGGCTCTGGTTGGTTTCTTGTTCTACCACAATTAACCAAAGTTTCTTTCTTGTACATCCAACATGGCCGAGGCTTCATGTGTATCCACCACACCACCCTCTGTAAACAAGGCTTGGGTGTACTCAGAATATGGAAAGGCTGCAGATGTTTTGAAACTTGATCCCAATGTTCCTGTTCCTGAAATAAAGGAAGACCAGGTGCTCATCAAGGTGGTTGCTGCAGCTCTTAACCCAGTTGATTACAAGAGGATGTTTGGGTATT
This sequence comes from Prunus avium, assembly GCF_965620075.1. Classification (NCBI taxonomy): domain Eukaryota; kingdom Viridiplantae; phylum Streptophyta; class Magnoliopsida; order Rosales; family Rosaceae; genus Prunus; species Prunus avium. The sequence goes on from NC_142286.1 coordinate 39,165,256, forward strand.
TTAAGGCCACTGACTCTCCTCTACCTGTGAGAGCCTCTTTCTCTTTCATTTTCTTTTAATGCATTTGCCTGTATTTTGAATTGGGGTTTTGAAAATAATCTTTATTTTAAGGAATTTATAGGTTTTTATTTTTTCCTTTTTAATTGTTTGGCAGTCCAGTCCGAAAATATGGCCTGCTGTTGTTGGATCCATTTTGCTGTATAAGTAACTAATTTTGTGCAAATCTAAATACTTAAGGAAAAACAAGGTAGATGCTTTGAAGAATCAAAGTAAATTTCATCTAGTTGAGTTGATCGTGAAGGAAGTTTTGTCACCTTGTTATGTTTCTATTGCATTTTCCCATTAGCACGTTTATATTCCTAGTAATCAGCTGGAATCAATTTGTTTTGCAGACGGTTCCCGGGTATGATGTTGCTGGTGTGGTGGTGAAGGTGGGAAGCCAAGTAACAAAGTTTAAGGTGGGGGATGCAGTATATGGGGATCTCAATGAGAAAGGTTTGGAGAACCCAACAAGGTTTGGGTCTTTGGCAGAGTACACTGCTGCAGAAGAAAGAGTTTTGGCTCTCAAACCCCAAAATCTGAGTTTTGTTGAAGCTGCTAGCCTTCCCCTGGCTATTGAGACTGCCTATGAAGGGCTTGAACGAACTGAATTTTCTGCTGGTAAATCCATTCTTGTTTTAGGAGGCGCTGGCGGAGTGGGAACACATGTTATTCAGGTAAAGTAGTTTGATTTCTAATTGCAAAAATGTCCTCATGCTTTATATAACTCAATCTGCACATGGAATTAGTTAAGAAGTGCAAACATTTCCACTAATTTGGGCAGCTAGCAAAGCATGTTTTTGGTGCTACAAAAGTAGCAGCAACTGCAAGCACTAGAAAACTGGAGCTGTTGAGAAGCTTGGGTGCTGATTTGGCTGTCGACTACACCAAGGAGAAGTACGAAGAACTGCCTGAGAAATTTGATGTGGTATATGATACAGTTGGTAAGATTCTTCATTCTGGTTTCTCAACAATTCTATACATTATGTCATCCATATATGGCATGCACCTACCAACAGGGGAATCTATTAGTTTATTTATTTACCAGGAATGAATCAAAGACTGATATTATTATATGATGTTTTTGGAAAAACCAAAAAAAAAAAAAAAAACAGGGGAGTCTGACAGGGCATTGAAGGCAGTGAAAGAAGGAGGGAAGGTAGTGACAATAGTACCAGGTCCAGTAGCAGCACCGGCCTTCATATTTATACTGACTTCAACTGGGACTATATTGGAGAAGCTGAAGCCATACTTGGAGAGTGGGAAGGTGAAGCCGGTGCTTGATCCCACAAGCCCATATCCCTTTTCCAAGACTGTTGAAGCATTTGCTTACCTTGAAACCTACAGGGCTACAGGGAAGGTGGTTGTGCATCCCATCCCATAAGAAAGATGGAAGAGATTGTGCAGGCAGGCAGGCAGGCAGGAAATCAGTCAGTTTGTGGGTTATGTATTTCTAATCTGCTGGTTGTGTAAACTTAGTGTTGTAATAATGGGGATGTGAGATGCTTATATATATTATAATATGAAGTTGGGAGTTTTGCATGTGTAATGGGCTGACTTGTGGAAAGTAAGAAAAAGAAGAAATTAAACTTTTTTCTAAGTGTATTGTTCTGTTCTAAGACAGGATTTGTAACTTGCTATTCTCTGGCCTAGTTTACAAAGATTTACCTTCGTAAAATGGATAATTCCTTCGGGGAAATTTTCCAATAAGTATTTAAGTTAAGGATTTGTTACATATTTCTTATCTCGGTCATTGGATTGCATTCATTAAATGTGTTAGTATATTTAATATGCAACATACATTGGATTGAGATTAGAAATATGTAATCAATTCTTAACATAAAATACTTATTGGAGAATTCTCCATTTACTGGGATCGACACGAGAGTCTAACTATATCTATATTGTATAGCCAGGATCCATGTTGTATATTTAAAAGAGGTCGACTGACCTGTTTCTGCCATGTTACAATCCTGGCTCACTAAATACTGGGAGATTCTCCAATAAATATTTAAACTAAGGATTTGTTACATAGTTCTAATTTCGGCCGTTGGATTGCATCTAAGAGACTACCAACGCATTTAATAAATGCAATCCAACAATCAAAAATAGAAGTATGTAATCAATTCTTAACATAAAATACTTATTGGAGAATTTCTCTATAAATACTAATCTAGATATACTAATGATAAGAATGATTATACTAATATAATTATTTAAAAAAAGAGCTATCTTTTTTTTTTTATAGTACTTTTCCCGGTTCCGTTGCTACCGCGTCTCTTGTGGCCAAAGAACCCAAGTGATAAAGTATCTAGATTCATTATTTCGAGTTTCTTTCTTTTTCTTTCTAAACGGCACGCTGTCAAGGTCTCCTCCCTCCCATCCATCCGAGTGTGTCCACTCATCTCACTCATTTGCTTACAAGAAGAAAACCCCTCAATTTCCCTGAAAGTTTGGTTTTTCTGTGCATTTTAGTCATCAATGGCTGCAGCTTCAAGTGATTCCATACCCTCTGTAAACAAGGCTTGGGTGTACTCAGAATATGGACAGTCTGTAGATGTTTTGAAATTTGATCCCAATGTTCGCTGTGCCTGAAATAAAGGAAGACCAGGTGCTCATCAAGGTGGTTGCTGCATCTCTTAACCCAATTGATTTCAAGAGGATGCTTGGGTATTTCAAGGAGATCGACTCTCCTCCACCTGTGAGAGCCTCTTTCTCTTTCATTCTCTTTTAATGCATTTGCTTGTATTTGGAATTGGGGTTTTGAAAATAATGTTAATCCTTACGAATTTATAGGTTTTTCTTTCCCTTTTTTGTTTGTTTGTTTGGCAGCTTGAAAAGATGGCCTGGTATTGTTGGATCCATTTTGCTGTATAATTGCCTCTCTTTTTTTTCTTTTTGATACAAGTGATTGTGTTTTTAGTCAATTTTGTGTTAATCAAAATACTTGAGAAAAAAGAAGCTGCTTTGAAGAATCAAATTCAATTTCATCTAGTTGATCTGGAAGGAACTTGTGTTACCTTGATATGTTTCCATTCATGTTCCTGTGTTTTTCAATTAGCATGCTTAGTGTTACTAGTAATCCAGCTGGGCTGGCAAGTGACAGAGAACGTAGCTAGAATTCTTTTTTATTAAATCTATTTGTTTTGCAGACGGTTCCGGGGTATGATGTTGCTGGTGTGGTGGTGAAGGTGGGAAGCCAAGTGACGAATTTTAAGGTGGGGGATGAAGTATATGGGGATCTCAGTGAGAATGCTTTGGTGAACCCAAAAAAGTTTGGGTCTTTGGCAGAGTAAACTGCTTCAGAAGAAAGAGTGTTGGCTCTCAAACCCCAAAATCTGAGTTTTGTTGAAGCTGCTAGCCTTCCCCTGGCTCTGGAGACCGCCTATGAAGGGCTTGAACGGACTGAGTTTTCTGCTGGTAAATCTATTCTTGTTTTAGGAGGCGCTGGGGGAGTGGGAACACATGTTATTCAGGTAAAGTAAATTTATATCTAGTTCCAGAATGTCCTGCATATGGAATTAGTCAAGAAGTGCAAACATTTGCACTAATTTGGGCTCTGATTAAGTAGAGCTGAATATCTATACAATTGATTATATCTAATAGATTAATGTTTTTTTTTTTTAATGTGAGGCAGCTAGCGAAACATGTTTTTGGTGCTTCAAAAGTAGCAGCTACTGCAAGCACTAAAAAACTGGATTTGCTGAGAAGCTTGGGTGCTGATTTGGCTATTGATTACACCAAGGATAACTTTGAAGACCTGCCTGAGAAATTTGATGTGGTATATGATGCAGTTGGTAAGATTCTTCATTGTTGTTTCTTAACAATTCTATACATGATGTTTTCATCCATATGAGGCATGTACCCACCAACTGAAGTCTGGAAAGGAAATAATATATCAATGTTATAGCCTGTTGGTTTATTTACCAGGAATGAGTCAAAGAATGAAAATATATGATGTTTTTATTTCTAAAAACAGGGCAGTCTGACAGGGCAGTGAAGGCAGTGAAAGAAAACGGGAAGGTTGTAACAATCTTTGGTTCAGTAACGCCACCAGCGCTCACATTTGTGCTGACTTCAACTGGGACTATATTGGAGAAGCTGAAGCCATACTTGGAGAGTGGAAAGGTGAAGCCGGTGCTTGATCCCACAAGCCCATATCCCTTTTCTAAGACTGTTGAAGCATTTGCCTACCTTGAAACCTCCAGAGCTATAGGAAAGGTCGTTGTGCATCCCATCCCTTAAGATGATAGAGATTGTGCAGGCAGGAAATCAGTCAGTTTGTGTTTTATATATATTTGTAATCTTCTGCTGGTTGTTTATACTTGAAATCTTGTAATAATGGTTGTGCATCCCATCCCGTAAGATGATGCATGTTTTATGTACTTATATGGAGTTGGTTGGGAGTTTGGGTACTTTGCACTCTGTTTTCTTCATGGTTGCTCATTGCAGGTAACAAAGCTGAACAGTCAGATATATTCATCGTATTGACCCCTGGCTATTTCCCCTAATTTTTTGAACAAGACCACCCACTTCACAGAAGATTAACACTGTTAAATTAGCCACCAACTTTGGGGACAGCAGATGTTTTGGTTAACTCTGTAAACAAAAATGACCCAAACTGGAAAAACCTAACTCAGGAAATCAGCATTGAACAAGAACATATTAAACTGGTGGAGGAGCTTGGGTACTGATCTTGCTATTGATTATACCAAGGACAACTTGGAAGACCCGCCTGAGAAATTTGATGTAGTCTATGATGCAGTTGGTAAATATTTGAACATTCTTCATTGCTGTTTCTTTCTCTGCTGATATATCAAAACAAAACACTTCATTATGGATACAATTCATTCTTCATAATTCCTTCATGTTTACGCCGACTTCTTCTGGGTCTATCTTGGAGAAACTCAACCCTTACTTGGAGAGTGGGAAGGTGAAGGCAGTGATTGATCCCAATGGCCCATATCCCTTTTCTAAGACCCTTGAAGCATTTGCCTATCTTGAAGCTAGTGGCAGAGCTATAAGAAAGGTGTTTGTGTATCCCATCTCATCTCCATGAAATACAGAGTTAGAGTTTGCTTCTGCGCACTCGCGCGCACACATGTATTAAGGGGATGTGAGATCCTCATAAAAAATAAAGAAGGGGATATGAGAAACATGTTACATAAGTTGGAGTTTCGTTACTTTTTTTTCATGCTACTAGCTTTGCTTGTTGCTGTGTTATTTTTGCTGCAATGTAACCAGGAAACGAGGACGCCAAACAATAATAATAATAATAATAATCAATAAGGATCGAAAACACCTAGCCTAGTGGTTCCATTAACCTTTTTATTATTTTGCCCTTTTTTTTTATCTATTTTTTTTTTTACTGTTCTACAAGTTTACCAGTTACACACAAAGATATTCCACTATGGGTCCACAATCTTCGACCATCTTGAAAGTTCCAAATTCGATTTAGATAGTAAAGTAACCATGTTCTTGGGAAAAAAAAAAGAAAGTAAAGTAACTATGTTAATGACAGCATCTGTGGTTAAAGTGTCAAACATCCGGTGGTGATAAAAATATATAGTAGCAAAGCAATGATGCATGTTATGATTTTCAAGGCAACAAGAGCAAATGTCAAAATTTGATTGCCAATTGCAGCTTTGTTTTACTCTTTTCTTAAATGTGATCGGCACACGTTATTACTTTTTACAAAGTGTCAAACTTTACTCATACACATTAAAACAAAATTGTAAGTTGTCACAGCTTACGTTATTATCTGGTATGTTACTCGATGAATGAGCCAATCAATAAGTTGTGTTTGTCTTAGGTTAGTGAATAAGTTCATTGTGAAATTTTTAATAAGAAACCCCTTGTGGTGATTTTTTTAGCCATGCTCAAATTGAAGTTTTCCATCACCACTTTTAGGCTATGTTCTCAAGCAAATCCTTCTCCCAAAACCCGCTCTCTAACACTGCTCATGTTCTCTTTTAGTTCTACATCGTCTTTGACCAAGGTTGCTGCAAATCACTCAATTGTTCTTTGGCATGGTCCTTGTTTTCGTTGATTTTTTTTCACTATTATACCCAGATAGATCAATGGAAATTATATTTTCCCCAAATCTGTTATGGATACGATGGTGGGTGTGGCCATGACAATGCTTCTTCAGGTGGTGGTGGCAGGGTTCATTTAGGCTCATGAGTTGCTTTAGGGTTTCGGTCATGTTGGGTTTGTAGGCTTTGTTTGGGCATATGATTAATTGTGGATGTGGTGATGTGGGCTAGTAGTTTTAGTGGGGTTTTTGTCCGCTCTAATTTTATTTTTCACATGTCAAAAAAAAAAAAACAATTTGTGTCTGTCTTTACTATGGCAAATAGTCAAACTATGCCACGTGCAAGAAACCTTATCATCTTGTAGTTTAGACTATAACTTAAATTCAAAAGAATTTTAAAAAAAAGTATATTGCTTTTTCTTCTCTTTCTTTCTTCTTATTTTTCTTACTGAGTGTGACAAATAAGAAAAACAAAAAGCAAAACTTCAATTGCATACATTTCTTGTGAAAAAAAAAAAAAAAAAACGTTTTCCAATTGCATTGTCCTGTTCTCTTCTGGCACAATGAACCTGAGTCATAATATGCGTCCAGATGCATAATTTGAAATTTATTTTTCCTTTCTTCTTTCTGTGGCCGCGTACGTACGTAAATATCCAAGCTTCCACCACATTCTTCTCCTTCACCAACAAAACGACACGCTGTCAAGGTCTCATAGGTCCTCCCTCCCATGATGACATGGTTGATATTGATCTCTTTCTATTAAAGTGGAAGAGCTATCTGAGTGTGTTTGCTCATCACACTCATTTGCTTACAAGAAGAAAACCCTTCAATTCCCCTCAAAGTTTGGTTTTTCTGTGCATTTTAGTCATCAATGGCTGCGGCTTCAACTGATTCCATACCATCTGTAGACAAGGCTTGGGTGTACTCAGAATATGGAAAGTCTGCAGATGTTTTGAAACTTGATCCCAATGTTCCTGTGCCTGAAATAAAGGAAGACCAGGTGCTCATCAAGGTGGTTGCTGCAGCTCTTAACCCAGTTGATTACAAGAGGATGTTTGGGTATTTTAAGGCCACTGACTCTCCTCTACCTGTGAGAGCCTCTTTCTCTTTCATTTTCTTTTAATGCATTTGACTGTATTTTGAATTGGGCTTTTAATGAAGGAAGTTTTGTCACCTTGTTTTGTTTCTATTGCATGTTACCATTTAGCATGTTTACTGTTACTAGTAATCCAGCTGGGCTGGCAAGTGACAAAGAATGTAGCAAGAATTCTTGTTTATTGAATTAATTTGTTTTGCAGACTGTTCCAGGGTATGATGTTGCTGGTGTGGTGGTGAAAGTGGGAAGCCAAGTAACAAAGTTTAAGGTGGGGGATGACGTATATGGGGATCTGAATGAGAAAGCTGTGCAGAACCCAAAAAAGGAGAAGTTTGAAGAATTGCCTGAGAAATTTGATGTGGTATATGATACAGTTGGTAAGATTCTTCATTCTGGTTTCTTTAATAATTCGATACATGATGTCATCCATATAAGGCATGCACCCACCAACAAGGGAGTTTATTGGTTTATTTATTTACCAGGAATGAATCAGAGACTCATTATTTTATGATGTTTTTGGCAACAACAAAAAAAACAGGGGAGTCTGATAGGGCAGTGAAGGCAGTGAAAGAAGGTGGGAAGGTAGTGACAATAGTATCAGGTGCAGTAGCACCACCGGCCTTCTTTTTTGGGCTGACTTCAACTGGGACTGTATTGGAGAAGCTGAAGCCATACTTGGAGAGTGGGAAGGTGAAGCCGGTGCTTGATCCCACAAGCCCATATCCCTTTTCCAAGACTGTTGAAGCATTTGCCTACCTTGAAACTTCCAGGGCTACAGGGAAGGTGGTTGTGCATCCCATCCCATAAGAAAGATGATAGAGATTGTGCAGGCAGGCAGGCAGGCAATCAATCAGTTTGTAAGTTATGTATTTGTAATCTGCTGGTTGTGTAAACTTAAATTGTTGTAACATGTAATAATGGGGATGTGAGATGCTTATATGTATTATATACGAAGTCGGGAGTTTTGCATATGTATATCGGCTTGTGAAAAATAAGAAAAATAAGAAATTAAACTTTTTCCAAGTGCATTGTTCTGAAACAGGATTTGTAACTTCTTGTTCTCTTGCCTAGTTTGCAAAGATATACCTTCGTGAAAAGGATAATTCATTCGGATCGACATGAGAGTCTAAATCCGTCAGTTTGTGTTTTATGTATTTGTAATCTGCTGCTGGTTGTTTAAACTTCAAGTCTTGTAATAATGGGATGTGAGATGATGCATGTTTTATATACTTAAATGGAGTTGGTTGGGAGTTTGGGTACTTTGCACTCTGTTTTCTTCCTAGTTGCTCATTGCTGTGTTTATAAAGTTGAACGATTTAGAGCTGGTAACAAAGTTGAACAGTCAGATATACCCTTGTTTATTTTGTTGTCTGGTGCGGTAGAAACGACTTTATTTATTCATCTAATTGTCTCCTGGCTATTCCCTTCCTAATTGTTTGAACATGTCCACCCACTTGACAGAAGATTAACACTGTTAAGTTAGCCACCAACTTTGGGGACAGCAGATTTTTTGGTTAACGCTGTAAACAAAAACGACGGAAACCGTCCAAACTAGAAAAACCTGTCTCAGGAAATCAGCATTGAACAAGAACATATTAAACAGCTTTCGTCATATCCGCCATTAAAGTAATAACATTTGACTTAGTTGAGGTAATATCAAACTATGAATGAACCCTAAACGTAAACGCATCTACATGCATAAATACAAATTTCAAACTTCAAACTTAATAATAAATACCCAGTTTCCGTACCTCTTTCCATCACAGATAGAAAGAACAGAGTTTTCTTTCTTGTACGCACAATATGGCTGCGGAAGCAAATGTTCCCTCTGTAAACAAGGCTTGGGTGTACGCAGAGTACGGAAAACCTGCAGATGTGTTGAAACTTGATCCAAACGTGCCTCTTCCTCCCCTAAACCTAACGAAAGTTGGGTCCTTAAAAAACTGTAGATCTGTAGATATTTGCTTCCACATGGGGCAGCTAGCAAAGCATGTTTTTGGTGCTTCCAGAGTGGCAGCTACCGCAAGCACTAAAAAACTGCATTGGTTGAGGAGCTTGGGTGCTGATCTTGCTATTGATTATACCAAGGACAAGTTCGAAGACCTGCCTGAGAAATTTGATGTAGTCTATGATGCAGTTGGTGAATATTTGAACATTCTTCATTGCTGTTTCTTTCTCTGCTGATATATCAAAACAAAACACTTCAATATGGATATAATTCATTCTTCATTTTATTAATTAATTAATTTATGGTTTATCTGCTTTTGTGTTTTGGAAATTAACAAAACAGGAGAGTCGGATAGGGCAGTGAAGGCAGTGAAAAAGTGGGGAAAGGTTGTGACAGTGGCAGGCCCAATAACACCACCAGCCTTCATGTTTATGCTGACTTCTAGTGGGTCTGTCTTGGAGAAACTCAATCCTTACTTGGAGAGTGGGAAGGTGAAGGCAGTGATTGATCCCAATGGCCCATATTCCTTTTCTAAGACCCTTCAAGCATTTGCCTATCTTGAAGCTAGAAGCAGAGCTATTTGGTTGTGTACACACAGAGATATTCCACTATAGATAAAGGCAATCCATCAAAAGATTATATTATGTTTGATAACATAACAATTAGGAAATCCACCATCTTTTAACAAATAATATACTGTATTGTTGAAAAGTAATGCACATTTGAATCTAGAATAATCTAGAATAGTTGAGAAATGAACAAACCGACTTAAACAAAGTCGGTAATTCCAAAAATATCATGATATCAAAAGCATATTTTATTATAAAATAATCAAGAAATTGTAATATAATAAACTAACCATAGCTGTAGTATAATAAATTAACCGACATAGCTGTATACAAAGTCGGTGACTCTCCTATATAGCTTGTTGCCTTGAACAAAGAAGTAAGCTGAAAACTACAGTTGTCCAGTCTCAAGCAATAAGCCAATAGTGAAAAGGCCAATAAGGCAGCAAAGAGTGAAATGCCAATAAGCCTAGTAAACAAGTTTCTAGTTGTTGAAGGCCAATAAGCCTAGTCCTCTATAAGGCCTTGTACCCATCTATTGTTGAATAAATAAAATCAATTTGTTCTTGTTACCCCATAATCCAACATGTATAATATACATACGTGATGGACCATTATATTTTATAAATGTTCTTTCACCAGCCTCCACCCCGCCGCCGGTGGGATCCACCCCCTTCTTCCTCTTTCAGTTTGTCTTAGTTTTCTTTCGCAATCTTTAATTAATGAGAGCATCTGTGGTTGAAGTGTCAAACATAACATCCAGTGGAGATAAACAATATATAGTAGCAAAGCAATGATGCATGGGTTTTGATTTTGAAGGCAGCAAGAGCAACTATCAAAATTTGATTGCCCATTGCAGCTTTGTTTTAGCTTTTGAGAATATGACATAATAATGTATTATTTTTCACTTGCTCAAAACAAAACCAGTAGATTGTCACATCTTACGTTATTATCTTTTGTTGGATGAACGAACCAATTAACAATGGGTAATGCTATGTTTACCATATTTTTCATACCACATCTCTAATAGAGGCGGAACCCACCAATACAACGGGGCCATCTCTATTAGAGAGGTAGTATGTGATAAGCCTAGTATCTCAACCGAGGCGAATAGTCAAACTCGGCAGACATGCAATATCTCCCTCCCCATTTTCCTTCTCCTTCTTTGGCTTTATAAAAAGCAGGCACTGGTTGGTTTCTAGTTCTACCACAATTAACCAAAGTTTCTTTCTTTTACATCCAACATGGCTGAGGCTTCATGTGTATCCACCACACCACCCTCTGTAAACAAGGCTTGGATTTACAGAGAATATGGAGAAACTGCACATGTTTTGAAGTTTGAAACAAATGTGGCTGTTCCTCAAATAAAGGAAGACCAGGTGCTGATTAAGGTTGTTGCTGCAGCTCTTAACCCAATCGATGCCAAGAGGGTCCTTGGCGTTTTCAGGGCCACTGACACTGCTCTGCCTGTGAGCTCACTCAACTCAGCTGCCCCCTCTTCATTTTTCTCTTTCATTTTTCCATAATTAAATCATTAACTAACTAAAAACTTATCATTATGAATTTATGAATCTGATTTGTTTGCAGACAGTTCCAGGGTTTGATGTGGCTGGATGTGGTGGTGAAGTTGGGAAGCAAAGCCAGCAAATTTAACATTGGGGATGAAGTGTATGGAGATATCAATGAGGAGGGTAGCATAAACCTGAAGAAGTTTGGGACTTTGGCAGAGTACACTGCTGCAGAAGAAAGATTGTTGGCTCTGAAACCCAAAAACCTGAGCTTTGTGGAAGCTGCTAGCCTTCCATTGGCTATGGGGACTGCCTATGAAGGGCTGGAACGAGTTGGGCTTTCTGCTGGCCAGTCCATTCTTGTTTTGGGAGGCGCTGGGGGGGTGGGCACACATGTTATTCAGGTACATATTAATTAATTAATTTTGTTCTTATATTTTTCTAGCTTAGCAAAAGCAATTTCAATTATCCCCCCATATATTGTTTTGTTTGTTTTTAGGTTAATGTTTGTGTTAATTTTGTGGCAGCTAGCAAAGCATGTTTTTGGTGCCTCCAGAGTAGCAGCCACTGCAAGCACTAAAAAACTTGATTTGCTGAAAAGCTTGGGTGCTGATTTGGCTATTGATTACACTGAGGAGAATGTGGAAGACCTTCCTGAGAAATTTGATGTGGTGTTTGATGCAGTTGGTAATTAATTAAGAACTAATCTTCATTCTTCATTTCTATTTGTTCACTAATTACGTGAAATGAAAGGGAAATAATTCAATAATTCAAAAAAAAAAAACAGGTCAGTCGGACAAGGCAGTTAAAGCAGTGAAAGAAGAAGGGAGGGTTGTAACAATATTTGGTCCAATAACACCACCAGCCTTCATGTTTGTGCTGACCTCAACTGGGTCCAATTTGGAGAAACTCAAGCCTTACTTGGAGAGTGGGAAGGTGAAGCCGGTGCTTGATCCCATAGGCCCATATCCATTTTCTAAGACCCTTGAAGCATTTGCCTATCTTCAAACTTCCAGGGCCACTGGAAAGCTGGTTGTGTATCCCATCCCCTGACCCTTAGCTGAGATCAATTAGAGTTTATGTCTCATATAATTAATATATATATGCTTAATCTTGGTTTAATTACTAGCTACTTGTATGTAGTTAGGGAATGCAAGATTGATGTTGTATAATATAAGTTGGAGTTTGTAATTTGTATACCCCTTTGTGATGAGAAATGCTTCTCTAGCTTGATGTCAATGTCTATCTTTCTATTGCTTTTCTTAGAGCATCCACAATAGTTATTCAATAGATGTCAAATAGTTCATAGTTCAATATTGAACTATTTTGGCATCTATTGAATTGAACTGCAGTTTTACTTGCAATAGTACAGTTCAATAGCTTCATATCAATAATTATATTTACTTACATGTTTTTTTACATACTCAAATAAAATTTAATAACACTAAAAAATTGTATCATTGAAATATTCTCAAAGAGATCTTTAAAAAAAGACCAATTTTGAATATATTTGAAAAAACAAATTAATTGTTGTTTTTTTTTTCTATTGCATTGAACTATTGAACAACCATTACAGATGCTCTTAACAACATAATGCATTAATTGCTGTATTTTATATATTTTTTATTGACATGTGGATCTCACGGTTAGTCTATTGCAATTGCAATAGAGGGTTCATCACATAGCACTCTCTATTGCAATTGCATCTATTGCAATGAACTAAATCACACCATTGCAAGTGAGATTTAATTGTTTTAGTTCAATTTCATACAATAAAATTGCATTGCTCCTAACCATTACAAATGCTCTTATGTAACCTCATGAGAGAGAGAGAGAGAGAGAGAGAGAGAGAGAGAGAGAATGATATTGGCACATGGGCATGAAGTATTTTCCTGGCACATGGGCATGAAGTATTTTCCTTCTTCTTCTTTTTTGCCCTTTTTTTTTTTATTGTTCTACAAGTTTACCAATTACACATACATTCCACAACGGATATAGATAAAGGCAATCCATCAAAAGATTATATTATGTTTGATAACATAACAATTAGGAAATCCACCATCTTTTAACTAAGGCTTAACTCTTGATTTGCCCCCTAAATTTGTACCTAACTTTTGATTTACTCACTATTCTTTTCTTTTTCTTTATTTTACAGAAAATTAAAGATATGAACCTTTTTTTTTTTTTCCAATTTCCCCTCTGCCACCTAAATCCTCAACATTTCATCCAATTTTCTGTTAAACCATTTTAAAAATTATTTTTTGGAAAAAAAATTGAAGAAAAAAAAAAAGAAAACAAATTCCGTGAGTCCCACTGAACCAAACCCAATGCCAACCCTTCATCCCTCCCCTCCAACCCGAAGAACCCATCCCTCATTCCCCTTCTGTCTCTCCCCCTCCCGTGTCCTCCTCCTCCTCCTCCTCCCTTTCCCCTCCTTCCCATTTTATCTCCCCCACTTTCCCCTCTAATCTCTCTCGCTCTCTCTCCTCACGCAACCCCATCGACCACAAACCCCATCGATGCACCCCCACCCCCTCATCAACTCAACCTCACAGACCCTGCTTCCACCCGAGACCCATCCCCAGCCCTTGCCCCACCTGAGACGCATCCCTAAGCCCTTGCCCAGACCCATCCCATCCCCCAACACCTCCCTCCCACCCCCCCTCCCTTCACCCCCCGAGATCCACTAGACTCATCCCTCTCCTCCCCGGTAGCGGCAACAGATCCATGCTCCCACCCTTGCACAGAGAGAGAGAGAGAGAGAGAGAGAGAGAGAGAGAGAGAGAGAGAATGTATATACATATTGTTGAGGCCCAAAAAAGTCACGGTTCGGCCCAAATAAATTCTCGGCCCAATGCAATACCTTACCGAGGACATGCGAAAGTTCGTAATATGAGCTTGCACACACGCCACGCTAAGCAAACAAACAACACGCCACGCTACAAGCTTAAGTGGGCCCAAGCCACGCAAGATGCCTGAGGCTTACTTGAGTGGGTTGTGGTATGGATGGTAATAAGTTGACATGAGGCCCATTGATGGGCCAAGAAATGGAAGTCCCGGGGTTGCTTGGGAGCCTCGGAACTCATGCCCATTTCTTAGGCCCAAACATGTGGGTGAGCACAAAGAGAAAATATCCCAACCAAAAAGCCCAACCGAAATAGCCCATTACCCCAACCAAAATAGCCCAACCAGAAAATAGCCCATTACTCCAACCAAGAATGGCCCATTGCCTCAATCAAGATAGCCCAACACTTAAGGGTAGCCCATTTATTTAATTATTGTCATGAAAAGCCCATACAATTAGGATAAGAAACATCAAAAGCTCCAGCACTTGGCTGGAGGACAAAGCTGCGCAAGGAGCTTGGAGGACCACATGCACAGAGCAGCTGTAGAGCTTTGTATGGGCTTTTTTCTTCCTGCAGCAGGTGGGCTGGGCTGATGAAGTTGTCCCCTTTGTCTGAGCTCGAAAATTAAGCCCCAAAATGCTTCGAAAGGGCAGCAAGGCCTTAGGAAGTATTTTGGTTATCTTCACCAACAAAAACAACAGCAACTTACAGATAATTTCTTCATGCTTACAGATAAACTTTCGGGCTTGGCTTGAGAGGCATGTGGCATGGGAGCAAAATTATCATGGGTTTAGCACTTTAGAGAGAGAGAGTTGTGGGTTCCTACGAAGGACAGAGGTCCTAATGGAAGGGAAGAGAAGTTCTAAGGAGGAGAGTTTTGGGTGATTTTTGTAGCTTCCAGCAGCTTGACAGTGACTCTCTCAAAGTTGTAGCAATCTGCCAAAGCAGGGGAGATGGGGGAAATGGGCAAGCAAAGCACGAAAATTTCTAGGTTTGCAAGTGAGAGAAAGAAAGCTTGCTCTCTGAAGGTTGTGGGTTGTGTTGTGTTGGGTAGAAGAGGTCTTATTTATAGTTGCTGGGGTTTGTTCTTCTCTAAGAAACCATAATGGTTTCTTCCTAATCTAGCTAAGCTTTCCTCCTCCTTTCTTCTCCTCTTTCTTGACTTACTTCATGGTGGCAAAGTCAGCTCTGCCCAATCCCACAAAATCAGGGATTTTGGGTGCTCCAGGCTTCTTCCAGCGGCTGCCTCATAGGGGAACTTCCCTTTCTTACCCATCTCCTTTCTCCTCTTTCTTTCTCTTTCCATGGCCAAATCTGATGAAGGAAAGAAAGTGGGTGCACCTGCTGGTTTAAGGGATGGCATCCTTCCTTGCGTGCTAATATCCATTGGTTCCTTGAAGGATTTTTGCTTGGAACTTGCTCCCAAGCCTCCCAGCAGCCCTTCACTTGTGGACTTCTCCAAGCTCCTTCGTGATTTTCTCTCCCAGCTGAGTGCCAAGACTTGTGCTGCCTTTTTATTCTAATTACATATGCTTTTTAAGTCCACCACATGATTAATCCAATGAATGAGATAATCTGATCAAGTGTTGGGCCTTTTAGTTGGCTTATTCTAATTGGGGCAATGGGCTATTTTGGTTGGGCTATTTTAGTTGGAGTAATGGGGCTATTTTGGTTGGGCTATTCTAGTTGAGGCAATGAGCTACTTTCTCTCTTGTGCTTACCCACGTTTGGGCCTAAAAATGGGCTTGAGTCCCGAGGCCCCAAGCGACCCGAGACTTCCATTTCTCAACCCATCGATGGGCCCCATGACAATTTGTTACCATCCATACCACAACCCACTCAAGCAAGCCCCGGGCATTCGAGTGGCTTGGGCCCACTTAAGCTTGTAGTGCGATTGGGTGTGAAATAATAATTTCCCGCTTAGCATGACATGTCGTTTGGCATGCTTTTAATTATGACGCTTGATAGGATAATTGGCATGAATTTGCATAGCTAAATGCATTTTTATAATTTTGATCTCAGTTTCTAGCATGATGGATTTTACCTGGCATGGCATGTGGCTTGTGCATGGCAGATTTTTGTATATCCCAAATCGGGTCTTTTTCCAATAATATATCGTCTTGGGTTAGGAATTTATTCGGGCCCAACCATGGATTTTTTGGGCCTCAACAAGCTTCAGCCATGGAAGGAACAAGTTCCAAGCAAAAACCTTCAAGGGACCAAGGGATATTGGCGCGCAAGGAAGGATGCCACTTTTCAAACCAGCATACATAGCCATTTCTTTTCTTCATCAGATTTGGCCATGGAAAGAGGAGAAAAGAAGAAAAAGGAAATGGATGAAAATAGGAATTCTTCACAGAGGCAGCCGCGGGAGAGGGGTCCTTGAGCTCCCAAAATTCCTGATTTTATGCAGAGGAGCAGAGTAGATTTCACTACAAGAAGATGATTGAAGAGATGAGAGGAGAAAGGAAGGGAAAGACTTGGCCAAATTGGATAGAAGCCATTAAGGTTTCTTGGAAAATGGTAGCTTCCAGCGCCTATAAAAAGAGGCATTTCCTACCCATCATCACAACACACATCCAGAGAGCAAGCTTCCTCTCTTGCATGCAAAATCCAGCAATTTTCGTGCTTAGTTCATCTCCTTCCTCAGTTTTCCCTCTTGCTATGCTATTCTGACATTTGACAGAGTCACTGTCAAGCTGCCGGAAATAGCACTCAAGCCATCATCCCTTTCTCTCCTAACCAAACCTCTTTGCAAACTCTCCACCTCCTACCTTAATACCCTTTTTCCCCCCAAGAACACTCAGTTTTCTCTTTGGTGCTAAACTCATGTCGATTTTGCTCTCATGCCACAAGTTTCTCATGCCAAGCCAATAATTTATCTGTAAGCAGCCATTATTTTCTTTGGTGAAGGTAACCAAGGTGTTTCCTAAGGCTTTACAACCCTTTCGAAACATTTTGGGGTCTGATCTTTGAACTCAGACACAAGGGGATATTTTCTTTAGTTTTCTCCTTACGGCAGCCCAGGCCCGCAGTAGCTTCCGGAACGAAAAAGCCCCTACACATATATATATATATATCAATTTTTTGAAGTTTTTCATTTTATTTTTCAGTATTTATATATTTTTAACATACAAAATGACAATTTTGCTCTCATATTTAACAGCAAATTGGATGAAATGTTGCGGATTTAGACGTCAAGGGGCAAATTGGCAACAAAAAAAAAAAAGTTCATATCCTTAATTTTATAAAATATAGAATAAGTTGAAAGTTATGTACAGATTCAAGGAGCAAATCAAGAGTTAAGCCTTTAACTAATAATATACTATATAATATTTACATGATAGACTAAATGCTTCCACCACCCCGCCGATGGGACCCACCCCACCCTCTTGTTCCTCTTTCTGTCTTAGTTTTCTTTCTTAATCTTTAATTTGTTATAAAATCACCATTTTCAATAACCATGGTAGCCACAACCTTCTACGGTCGACTATGGTAGCCACAACCTTCTGTCTTAGTAACTATATTAATGACAGCATCTATGGTTGAAGTGTCACCCATCCAGTGGAGATAAAAATATATAGTAGCAAAGCAATGATGCATGTTAGGGCTCCAATAGAAACAACATATCACGCGTGGGTTTTGATTTTCAAGGCAACGAGAGCAAATGTCAAAATTTGACTGCCCGTTGCAGCTTTGTTTTACTCTATTCTTAAATGTGATCCGCACTTACGTTATTAATTTTTACAAAGTGTCAAACTTTATTCGTATTCGTGTTGTGTTAGGATCATATACATGTCAAGAATGCTTAATTTAAGTTTGATCAATTTAATAAACGTGTCGTATTGGATTGACTTGCTAATTTTCCGTGTGAGTTTCGAGTTGATCCCTGTTTGGGCGTGTTGAAAATCCACCCAATCCGAGCACTTGATGAAATTCAAGCGGCTTGGGATATTGAAACTTGGCAATCGGGTTTGGAGCTTCAAGAAGGGCGGCTGGATTATGCCCAGCCGGGTTTTCAAATGCAAAGCCGGACACAACCTGATTGGAGGAACAGCGGTCGAGAGTGGGAACTTGCGAAAAGGCCGGGCACGACTAGAAAAAAAACATGGGCTTGCGAGACAGCTGGGCGTGGCCAAATCTGGAAAATTGCGGCCGGGTACTTGAGTTGCGGAGCTACGGCCGAAGCTTGAAGGCTAGTAGGAAGCAGCCAAAATAGCTTGAGGTTTTGAATGCGGCCGGGCTACGTGCGAACATGGTTGGGCGCGGTCGAAGGAGCTTGGGCTCGCAAGTTGCGGCCGGGTCTGCTGGAAGGCACGGCCGGGTACGGAGCTAGGCAACCAGGTGCGGTCGGGCCTTGCTCAATCGAGGCCGGATTTTATTTCAAGCGTGGTTGGAGATTGAAGGCGGCCAAGTGTGTGCGAAGTATGGCTAGAGTGCAGCCGGGGGTTTTCCAAGGGACATGCGGCCGAAGTATATTGAGAGGAAGATGCGGCCGAAGGTTTTTAGACTAAAGTGTGGAAATGGCCACGTTTGGGGCATCTAGGTTATTTGCAAATTGGGCTAAAGGATTTGTTTGAGTTGGAAAGTTTAGTTGTATTATTATATATATATATATATATTCAAATAAGTGGGGCTGGAACTTCAAAACATGCGGCCGGGGCTTTATTGAACTTCCTTTATCTAATATTGTATTGATATTATATATATATATATGCAATTGTTGTTGCATGTACGGCCAGCTCCCAAGCTTAAGCCCTCCATCTCATATATTGTGATAATATAATATTATATATATATATATATATATATAAGTATATATAAGTAGATGAATACGCATGTGCGGCCAGCTCCCAAGTTTAAGCCTTATTCATCCCATTTTAGGCTTATATATATTTGGAATTTAATGTATATTATATGGGTGGCAATATAAGAGAAATCGGAGGCCCAAGTTTAAGCCACCAATTCAAGCCCAGATTTTCGGAGGATCATATGCACGTAACGGAAGCATCACAAGGAAAGAAATCAATGAGTTTGATAAATCCGAAAGTTCCAAAGCAAGGAAGAATCAAGCATGTCAGAATATCTCAATCAATGCAATCCCACGGATTTAGGAGGGCTTCAAAAGGAAAGATCTTTAAGAAGAGTTGACATTGGCCAGTCAATGGCCAGCCCATGGGCTGACGAGTGCCCTATATAAACATCACCAAGTGAAGACACAAGGACAGAACATCAAACAGACAAACCTATCTTTCGTCTCGCACTTTTCTTTTCCTAGACTTAGGATTTTATTTTCAAGCACCTAATGTAGCGAGTTCTTCCTTTTCCTAGTGTAAGTTTCAATTCTTGTTCAATTTATATTTTCATGTCATTTAGATTCAAGTTTATTTCCGTTGCTTTGCTTTTCATTGTTATCGCACTTCAATTAAATTCAATTTCAAGTCTATTCTATTTTATCGTTCTTATTGTTCTTATCGCTTTTATTTTCATTCTCGCTTTATTTATCGCTTTGATTTATTTTATCGCACCTCAATTCTTGTCTTTACGTTTATACGCACATTTAGTTTAATTGCATTATTTTTACTTAAAACCTTAAAAATCATAAAAACATCCGTACGAAACCTAACCATCCTCGAGCCCGAGGAAGTGAAAGAACCTAGGCCAAGAGGAGGTTCCTTGCTTGGCCGATCAATCGTTTGATCAGAAGTTAGAAGCGCAACACATCCATCTACTCACATTCCATTCAAGCCCAAATTCGGGGCTTGGTGGTGGCACGCCCCGCATCCAAAAGAAGAAGGACCAAAAACTCCTTCAATCGGCCTACCCGGCCGAAAAGAGGGAAACAATCCCCTAAGAGCATTTCCAACCAATATATCAAATTGTCACATGTATATGAAATAGCAAAAATTCAAATTTAACATTTTGCATTTGACATCTCCCTTGGAGATGCTCTAAGTGGTAAACTAGTAAGTAGAGAGATAAAAATGTAGACCAAAAAAAAAAGTAGAGAAAGAAATGACTATTCAAAGAATTTTGATAATTTAACAAGTAATTGCATTTTTTAAAAAAATTTATATATAAAATACTGATTATATTTTGCCTCTCTCTATGTATGAAGAAGATTGAGAAAAAGGGTTTTAAATTTTTTTTAAAATTTAAAAAAAATGAAGAAAATGAAGAAGAAACAAACAAACTGGTTGGCAAGTTACATATTTTAGCGAGTTTGTGGGTAGAATCCTTTCATAAGCATATTATATAGGTATTTTAGTGGGTTAGCGGGTTGACTCGAAACCCACTTATTTGTTAAACGGATCATAGTGGGTTGACTCGAAAATTTATTCGTGCGAATATTTTCCGTGCGGATTTCGAATCGTGCCAGAAATTGTGACCCCATACACTATCAAAACAAAACCAGTAAATTGTCACAGCTTACGTTATTATCTGTATGTTACTGGATGAACGAACCAATTAGCAATTTGTGTTCGTCTTTACAGCGGCGACGAGTCAAACTATGCAGACATGATTGAATGAAAGTTCAAACTTGAAACAGATATAAATACCCATTTTCCATCAAAACAGATTGCACAAACAGAGAGAACAGAACAGACAATCCCATCTCATTCTCTGGCTTTCTAAAAATCAGGCTCTGGTTTTTTTTAAGGGGTTTCTATTAAGTTCCTTTCTTGTTCTACCACAACCAAAGTTTCTTTCTTGTACATCCAACATGGCTGAGGCTTCGTGTGTATCCGCACCACCCTCCGTAAACAAGGCTTGGATTTACAGAGAACATGGAGAAACTGCACATGTTCTGAAGTTTGAAACAAATGTGGCTGTTCCTCAAATAAAGGAAGACCAGGTGCTGATCAAGGTTGTTGCTGCAGCCCTTAACCCAATTGATGCCAAGAGGATCCTTGGCGTTTTCAGGGCCACTGACACTGCTCTGCCTGTGAGCTCACTCAACTCAGCTGCCCCCTTTTCATTTTTCTCTTTTCATTTTTCCATAATTAAATCGTTAACTAACTAAAAACTTATCATAATGAATTTATGAATCTGATTTGTTTGCAGACAGTTCCAGGGTATGATGTGGCTGGTGTGGTGGTGAAGTTGGGAAGCAAAGCCAGCAAATTTAACATTGGGGATGAAGTGTATGGAGATATCAATGAGGAGAGTAGCATAAACCTGAAGAAGTTTGGGACTTTGGCAGAGTACACTGCTGCAGAAGAAAGATTGTTGGCTCTGAAACCCAAAAACCTGAGCTTTGTGGAAGCTGCTAGCCTTCCAGCGGCTATTGAGACAGCCTATGAAGGGCTGAAACGAGTTGGGCTTTCTGCTGGCCAGTCCATTCTTGTTTTGGGAGGCGCTGGGGGTTGTGGAACTCATGTTATTCAGGTACATAATGCTCATTTTTGTTCTTATTCTTCTAGCTTACCTCAGACAATCCTCCCATACGTTTTGGTTGTTTTAAGGTTAATGTTTGTGTTAATTTTGTGGCAGCTAGCAAAGCATGTTTTTGGTGCCTCCAGAGTGGCAGCCACTGCGAGCACTAAAAAACTTGATTTGCTGAGAAGCTTGGGTGCTGATTTGGCTATTGACTACACTAAGGAAAACGTGGAAGACCTGCCCGAGAAATTTGATGTGGTGTATGATGCAGTTGGTAATTAATTAAGAATTATTCTTTATTCTTCATTTCTGTTTGTTTACTAATTATGTGAAATGAAAGGGAAATAATTTTGAAATGAACAAAAAATAAACAGGTCAGTCGGATAAGGGAGTGAAGGCGGTTAAAGAAGGGGGAAGGGTTGTGACATTAACAGGTCCAATAACACCACCAGCCTCCATGTTTGTGCTCACCTCAACTGGGTCCATTTTGGAGAAACTCAAGCCTTACTTGGAGAGTGGGAAGGTGAAACCAGTTATTGATCCCACAGGCCCATATCCATTTTCTAAGACCCTTGAAGCATTAGCCTACCTTCAAACTTCCAGGGCTACTGGAAAGGTGGTTGTGCATCCAATCCCTTGAGCTGAGATCATTTAGAGTTTCTGTCTCATATAATTAATATATGTATGCTTGATCTTGGTTTAATTACTAGCTTCTTGTATGTAGTAAGGGAATGCAAGATTTCATGTTGTACATAATATAAGTTGGAGTTTGTAATTTGTATGCCTTTTTGTTTTGGAAGAAACTTCTTTGTCTCAGTGCCACAGTCTATCTTTATATCTCTCTCTTTATGTGACATGTGATCTATAGAGATAGAAAGAGGGTTGGCACCGGGGCATGAAGTATTTTTCCTATTGTTGCACACTATAATAAGAATATGGATGCCGACATACGTGGCATCACAAGTGATCTTTCTCCCTTGTTTTGTCTGACATTATTTTATTATCTAAAGTTATTGTATTGGCCAATACAATGAAACTTACAAGAAAGAAATAATGGAAATGACGTGGCACCGATTTTTGCTCTTTCCGGTCAATCCAAACTTCATCTCTCTCTTTGAGCACTTCCGCTCATTTGCCATGTCAAAGGGCAAAGGGAGGCAAGGGCTATTACTATTCATGTGAATAGTGGTAGTCATTGCAAAAGCCTTGTGGTGTTTTCACCCATTGCCATGACAACTACTATTCACATGAGACATGAGTAGAAGAATTTGTATAGAATTTTGGTGTGGGAAGTGAAAAATATGACTAAGTATTTATTTTAAAAAAATTCTGAAAATTTTAGTTTTAAAAAAAAAAAAAAAAAAAAATTGTTGCTGATGTTAGCAAACCCAAGCTAGAGCAAGGGCCAGTTTTGCATGAGGGTCAGCCCAAGCTTGTGGAGCCCACCAACAGCCCTGACAGCATTTGTCCGCTGGAAGCCCTTTTTGGGCCTAGGCCCCCCCTTGCCCGGGGCCGCTGGATTCGCTCTTATGACTGCCCTTTCAGCCTCTCTCCATCACGAGAAAAACTTGACTGGCACGAGTATGCCAAGGTAAGCATTCCACCTAAGTCTCCCCACCCAATTATATTTCGACACCTGTCAATCACTTTAACACAACGAGTAAAGACTACTAACAAGAAACAGGAACACCATCTCGTTCTTTTGGAATCTTATAAAAAAACCCTCAACTTCAACTAGGTTCTTGGACATATCCTTCCATGGCTGCAGGCCACGGCTTCCACTGTTTCCTTAAGTACTCTCTAGCTTTAATAAGGGTTTTTCTGGGTATACTAAGAGTAGGACAAATTTGAAACATGGTTTGCTGAACAAGGTTGTCGGTGATCATCATCATCACTTGCTGCAGCCAGCCTGCAGGTGCAGACCTTAATTAGGCTGTTGAGGGTGTACCTTGGGCTTCTCATAGCCACTGATTTTCCTTCACCTGTGAGCTAGCCCTCTCTCTCTCTCTCTCTCCCCCTCTCCACTTTATGTAGTGGGTTCGTTTGTTTATTTTGGGATCATGACCTGTATAAAATTCTCTATTATATATTTCTTTTGCTAGACATTGATCTGTGATCAAACCAAAAATAAATAACAAAACATTAATCCGTGAGATTATGGTTATTGTTGCTGCTGTTGCTCCTTGCCCCTTTGCCTTTTCATTTATTGAAAAAAAATTATCTAATTATAATGAGAAGGGAAAATTATAATGTTTAAAAATTTCCTTTTTGTTAACTCGGAATTTAAATAGTTAGTTTATTTTTTTTAATAATGAAAATACATAAATTGGAAAAATTATAGAGCTCTAAAATAACCTCAAAGTTTAAGGTAAGTATAAATATATGCACCACTTGACCTAATGAACTATACTTGTACTTGGATAAAAATTCTAAGCATTATATATATAAATTCACGCGTAGTCCAAGAATTTGGTGAACAAGATGTGACTAAATACGATCAAATGGAAATAATATAACATATATATTTCCATCGATCTTGAAGTTATTTCTGAACATTAATTATTTATACGTAGGTAAAAACAGCTAGCTTGTAAGATCATCTACCAATCTCCTTAATATTTTTATATAGCCTCCTTTCACTTTCAGGCACTACATATCCCTGGAGTCCAGACACCAACAATAGTAATCAGACCTTGAGGCTTCCAGCATTTGTTCTGGGCTCATCCTCTCGAGCTCATTTTGGCGCCATGATGCAAAGTTGTTCCTGTTTTGTGGGTCAGAAGCTAGTGGGTAAGCCTCTATCTTATGAACTTGGGACCTCATTCTCATGTAGAGCTTCATTGTTGCAACACAATCCTCATAAGGGTCTTGAATGCCAGTTTGAATGTCATACCTGTAAATATGTAGAAGTTCCATTAGTACTCACTTAGCTAGCTAGGTTTATATTTGGAATTTGAGATAGACGAAAGCTAAGGAAATTGATATAGTAGGGTACTTGCCCAAGATATGCTTGTGTTAGATACTTGAGTGAGTTGCTGAGCTTGCTTGTTTTCATCAATGGAGGGTATTTTGCAGTATCCCTACATATAGTCACATACATTTGAAATTACTAATGGAAAGTTCTACATATATGATGTTTCCCAAGTTTTGGGCTCGATCTAAAATTATATATGATCCAATCATCTCTTGCGATACTAAGACAACATATGGGATGATTAGTAACACAAGTAATTTTGTGCTTATCTTGCAATTAATTTTGGTAGGATAGAAGAAAATGAAAATTACCTGATCATTACTTGTGGATATTCTACCTGCAAAGAGTCAAGATCATGATCCAAACCATGCCCCACAAGAATCCTAGCTTTTCCGCCTCTAGGTCGAATCTTCCACATTGGTTCCCCATTGCAGAGGAAGTCTTGAATCTTCTTTTGCACTTGCCTCAGAGGCATTGCATCCCTTAAGTATTCAGGACGAATGCCAGTTGTTTCATACCTATATGCATATACACACGTATATGTATGTACTATAGTTAGTATATACTAGAAGAAGCTCTCTACCTACATATCATCTTTTCCATATAATATAACTACCTATAGTTTGTGACCGGAAGTAGTGGCTTGACATAAGACTGGAAGATGATGTTTTCGTATTCGTCGATGAGGCAGACCTTTGCGCACAGATCCAGGGAGCCATCACTGCCCCCACCAACCATTTTACAAGCAAGTGCAACAACTTGGGTGCCTCTTGTGCTACCATTTTCAGTATTGTCACGAATGCCCAAATTAGCAAAGCGACCAAGTAGGCCCTGCATGTATGAATAATATTAAGAATTGAGCTAATTTGCATTGAAAGAAAGAAATAAATAAAATTCATAATTAAGTTGGTGTGTTAATTTAGGATTATTACAGCATTTACACCAGAGAGTTGGCATCTGTCCTGGTGAACCCTGAGAGCATAAGGGCTGTCAAGGATAGCTAAGCAGAATTTGCATCCTCTGGTGCTGAATATATTCCTGCATTCTTGTTTTGGCAATGGCCCTGAACAAAAACCAATACATACATACTATTAACTAGAAATTAAAAGAATTCTGGGAGTATTAAAGAATATAATATATATATATATATATATATATATATATATATATATTATATGTGTGTGTGTGTTTACGTGCAAGAGTAGAATTAATTGATTAATTGGTTTGATTACCTATAAGATGTTCCCTGAGAGATTCAAAGGATCTGCAATGTTTCTTACAGATTCCACATGTGGGTTCATGAGCTGAGTGATATGAGGTTCTCATGTGCTCCACTAAGTGCTCGATTTTGTTGAATTGTCTGTAGCATGCTGCACACTTGTTCCTGATCATTAAAAGTCACAAAAACATGTATATATTGTCATTAGTTAAACAACTAGTATCATGCATGATGCATAGAAGATTGATATGGAGAGAGAGAGAGAGAGAGAGAGTCAAGTACCTCAGAGTTTCTGAAGACTCAACTCTGTAGTCCATGATGGTTGAAAGACTACTACTCAAACAAAAAGGCAATTAATTAAGGAAGCTGAACAAGACTTGAAGGGAAAGGCAGAGGGAATGGAAGGTATTTATAGCAGTCTACCATAGGATGAAGAGAATAGCTTCTGAGTGGGAGTGTAAGCATCTAGAGAGAGATTGATGATATGTAATTCCTTGAAGAAAAATAAAGCAATTAATGTTGTTATCCTTTTGTTTTGGATTTTGTAGAACTCTGGTTTGTCCCACACTATAATACTACTAAGTTCTGGTTTTACCATCCTATAACTAAGAACATTCGTTGTGATCCAAAAGCTTGGGGCCCACCATTCATTCAACCAGAATATTTCTCTCCTGCATAGCTACCTGCTCTCCCGTCATCTCTCTTTCAGAATGACTTCCATCTGCACCAAAAGCATATAATTTATGTAGCATTGCCCATTTGGTTCCTCTCTTTGTAATAGGATGAACAGTACTACATTAGCCTACAAATGTGGTTTGTTTATGCCTTCAACCATCACATCATTGAACTAATAAACAGTGGAAAAGGTTGCTATATATTTCATGAATTCCATTATTTCTGATCACAAGGATATATTATGAGTCCCATGCAGCATCAAATATCAATCAGATGAGATGAACCTTTTCTATTTTTTTCAATCTCATATCATCTTTGATTTGATACATGTATATATATTCGAGTCAAAGATTTTTAAGTGTATTGATTTGATACATGCATATCAGAAATGAGAAACTGTACGCATACTTAGTCGTTAATGATGGATGTGAATGAAACTTTTTCCTGTCCTGGGATATAAAGCATGATGGCTGATAAGGCAAACGCCCGAAAGCTAAGGTAGCAGATAAAAGTTACGAAAGTAAAGGTTAAATCTTTTTAACTTTCGGCAAAGGTTTCAATGTTCATGGTGGTGGAGCTAGTTGCAGATAAAAAGGGTTTCAACCTGGGTAAGGTAAGGTAATCTTCTTATATGCGCAATCTGATCTCATCTTTATTGTAACCAAAACAAAACAAAACAAATAAATTGATTTTTGTGCTTATGTTCTTGGTTATGTTATGTATGGCTAAGGCTAAGCTTATTTTATATGCGTAGTACAGAACCAGTGCATGAGGACAGAGAGTCTGAGAGACAGAGACAGAGGATTTTGACTTTAGAAAAAAACAGGGCATGGGATGGGGGAATGTCAGTAGGACTTTCTTTTGACCAGAAAGGGCCCCTTGTAGATTCTTAATTCATTCGAGCTTTGAAGATATTCCAAAACCAAAAGCAAAGTTTTACAGAGAAAGCTAATTTCTTGATTCGGTCTGGTCCACCACTGCCATGCAATATGGCACCACTGCATGCTTCCTTGACCAATATTATCATCACTCACTCACATGTATTTCTGGTACGTCTCTCTCTCTCTCTCTCTCTTCTGTTTCGAATGTCAAACCAAAAAACTCAGGCAAAAGAAAGTATTAATGGAGATGTATATAAATCTACCG
Source organism: Prunus avium (assembly GCF_965620075.1). Classification (NCBI taxonomy): domain Eukaryota; kingdom Viridiplantae; phylum Streptophyta; class Magnoliopsida; order Rosales; family Rosaceae; genus Prunus; species Prunus avium. Next base: position 39,192,687 of record NC_142286.1, read on the forward strand.
GCCTGGCCTGGCCTCTGCTTTTTGCCGCGAAATGAAATGACCCGAATTCACTGATTCTTTACAGCTGCCTGCCACTGCCATCTTTAAATGGCCTGTAATTGGAGAGTGAAAAGTTCATGTCATGTTCTGTGATGGTATTGACAAGCAAATGCTTTGGCATTACTCAAGACAAGAACAAAATTTGAGCATCTTATATATGTTTTTAGACAAATTTAAGGGCATACTTAATTTTCATGTGGTCAGAAAATTATATATGTGAAGGTTTTTCATCAACGGTTACGTATGTATACGTTTACATTTTCATTTTCTAGTACATAAAACTTTCTCTGCATAAATTTAACATATTGATGTTACATATATCATAAATTCTCCTATGTGAGCAGACGTTATTATCATATGGATGCTATATATTTTCTATTACTCCTTCATGCTTTCCTCATATTTACAATGGCATCCGTTTGAACATTCGGATTAGAGAATAACCTTTTTTTTTCTTCATAAAATTCACGGTGCAAAATAGTTGCGGGCAAAAGAATAGTGGGGGTGGGTGGTTCTCTGTTTTTCTTTGTTTTTAAAAATAATAAATGACAAATTTTGAATGAAAATATCACAAACTGATACGGTAATATAGGCTTATTCTATAATTTATAATTTCTCGTTGAGGTGGTCATAGAAGATTTATCATGAGCCAATCATGACATGGACCAAGCTACCTTTATTGGGCAATTATGTGATCCATAATAATGTGTCCACTTGATTTCAGAACAAAGTCAAACTCCAAGCAAAAAGGAGAGCTAAAGCTAAAATATGATGCTTTTTCTTTCTTCTTCTTCTTCATCCTGATGACATTGACAACCAAAGAATGAATGCTCTTGCACACGTGCACCTTTAAAAAAAAATTGCAGGGCCATCCAGCCAGGGCTATCTTGGTGAGAAGAACAAAACCCAGCTTCATACTCTTTATCTTTAAATGATTTTGCAAAATAAATACTTTTCTCTTCACATATTTTTCTGAAAGCAACCTTTATAAAAAAATTTACAAAAAATAGACAAAAATATCATTAAAAAAACCCAACGGGGGGTAGAAAGAAGGCCCATAAGTCTTAAGGTCCAAACAACTGGTCTCAGGTCGGCGTTTGTCCTTGTTGTTGCTGTTGAAGAAGATGAGATAGCTCCAACTTAATTAGTTTATTAATCACTTATATAAATATAATAAACTTGTTTGTTGCTGCATCAACTTTAGATTCCCTATCATGGAATTGGTGCCTCACCTACTCAACTTCATTTCAACCCTTTTTTTTTATGATGAAAAAAAAAAAAAACATTTAGGCCAAGCAGAATCATTCATTTTATATTTTATGAAGTAAATATAAAGGGGAAAAAAAACATTATTTGTTTACCGTTTTCTTGAAAATCATTCATTTTGGTGGTTAATGTTGTTATAGTTAGATCAACCCGTGGACATATTATTAGTAGGTGCCGTTGGCATTTGACCATCACAACACCAAATCAGATATTGTGAAGGAATAGTATAGCAGTAGATGTCTCCAACAACATCAAATCATTTGATTTTGTCTGCCATGACCCTACATAAGAGGATCATTTCCTTAATTCAAGTGAACCAAAAGGGTGTCTTATTTTGCCCATAATCATCGGGATTTGAGGCTCGTTATCACTTTGATTATTCATTTCTTGGAAAATTTACATAAATATCACCTGAACTTGTATGAAGTTTCGTGGCGCATATGCTTAAAGGTTGGTATTTATGCAAATTTCTGTTCTTTTCTTTTGAGAGTAGTTCTGCAAAATACATTCACGTATTTTAGGGTGTAGTTTAACGAGTCACATGTTACTCAAATTTTCTACAATATTTTGTTATTTTGTTTCTCGTAATAGGAAAATACTTGTCGCATTTCCTATAAGTAGGAACTTCTACATTTCTATCAATAGCAATTTGACATGTGTGTAAAGTTATAATTTTTTAGTGTTTTTGATGAATTATTTTTGCACATGTGTCAAAATGTGATTTGCAAGAAGGATGAGTATCTCCTTTTAAGTAAGGATACAAGCAGTATGCTTTGTAACATAGTGTTTATAAATTTTATTTTATTTTTAAAAAGCCTTGCTATCCCACTCGCCAACAATTTTCACTTTCATGGCATGTTTACTTACAAGAAATGGGGGAACTCATAAATTGAGGAACTTTATAATAAGAGAAAGTCCCAAGCCATCTGCTGGGCTGCGCCGCGCCTTGTGCGCGCGCGCTGCCTTCTATTTTTTTAAAACGAGCCTTGCCAAACGACGTCGTTTGGTCCAAGGCTCAATCAATTTTTTTTTAATTGACCTGGTCTCAAAACGATGTCGTTTTGAACTAGGTTTTGGGGGGGGGGGGGAAAAAATCCCAATTTCACTTCTTCTCTTCCCAGCCTCTCAAACCCTAACTTCCCAACCTCCATCACAACTATCTTTCTATCTTTTTAGTATTATTTCCTTTGTAAAAAAATTTCGGAGCTTTTACACTGTGACCCCTTGGCCACATAATCCTGGATCCGCCACTGCTTGTTGCCTTTTCTGTAAGTAGGAACTTCTACATTTCTGTCAAGAATAGTTTGACATGTGTGTAAAGTTTTATTTTTTTAGTGTTTTTGATGAATTTATTTTTACACATGTGTCAAAATGTGATTTGCAGTAAGGATGAGTATCTCCTTCCAAGTAAGGATACAAGCAGTATCCTTTGTAACATAGTGTTTATCTATTTTATTTTATTTTTAAAAAGCCTTGCTATCCCATTCGTCAACAATTTTCACTTTCATGGCATGTTTACTTATAAGGAATGGGAGAACTCATGAATTGAGGAACTTAAGAATAAGAGAATAAGGAATAGAAATTGGATCAACTACTCTCCTAGTTGATATAATTTCTAATTTTGAGTGTATCTGATTACGGATTTTAACATGGACCTCTCATTGTTTTTCATTTTGTATAAATAGAAGCAAAGAAAGTAAGGAATTGAAATCATTCTAATACTCATGCATTACTAATAACCAAGGAGGAAGGAATTAGAAAGGTGAGCCGACTTGAAAAATATAGTGGGTGTGCTAACTTTCCAATTTGAACATGTTTGGGCCCACAAAGTCCAGTTGGCTGATAGCCCATTATCAAATTATCATCGAAGGCCGAAACTCGCGACCAGCCGAATCCAGCTGGGCGTGATCCACGTGGAATCGTACAAACAGCCGACCAATCATTAAATCACAGTCCACAAAAGCCGAGGCTTCTTCCTTTTAACTCATGCCACGTGTTAAAGTGAGATTAAAGTTTCATATTCCCGTAACAAACAGCTCTGTCATCCGAACATTTCCAGCGCCTTTTGGCGTTGAAAAGCCGTTAATCCCGCCAACTTGCGACGTCACAGCGAAAAAATCAAAATTAATTTTTTTAAAAATTCATTAATAATGAAAATCACGGAGAGAGAGAGAGAGAGAGAAGAGTGGGAGGGAGGTCGCCTTCCTCATTGCTTCAACATTCCAACTCTTCTGCAACCCCACACCTAAGACTAAATATACACTTATATATATTATCTGTATATATTTATTTCTCAATTACCCAATTTGCCCCTCACCGTTCTTCCATTGTCTCTCTGCCTCTTTGTCTTCTTCTACCCCTCAAACTTGTATATATATTTAAGAAAACAGAGACACATCATCAGCTCGTCTGTGTGTCTATCTGTTACATGACACCCACAGAGGCGCCTCAAGCTTTGTCATTCTCTCAGCTTCGCTTCTCTCACAATAATATTCAAGTAACACTCATTTATTGTTTCTATCTATTTTCTGTATTTATTGCTGCTAAAGCTTCGAGCTTTTTCCTTATTGGCATTGCCTCTTTATTTGTCTTTGTTGTTAGTGTTTGGTTTCTGTGTCTGCTTGACAGGTTCTGATTTTTTTTTGTCGTTTATGTATTAAGTGGAGACAACCATAGCTATTGAATTCCATTCTCTTCTGGGTTATCTTTTTCTGATATGAAAACATTTTTGGGATTGTAATGTTTATTTCGTTGACTTTTTGGATTATATATATGTGCCAACAAATATTTTTTCCCCAAGCTTATGATGAATTTCCCAAGTCAATGACTTGGTCACAAGTACTTTTTTTGTTTGATTAATTGGTTTTGCTCTGATTCCATTTGTTCGTACTCCAGAGCAAGCACAAAGCAATGCCTGGATTGGCTATGGATGCACCGAATGGGAACAGTGAAGTAGATGAACCCAATGGAGACTATGCGCCTCAAAAGGAAAGCTATAGTCAGCAAGGCTCTCCAAGAAGTCCATTGAGTCCTCAAAGTCCTCAAAGTCCTCAAAGTGGCTCCATTGGTCTGGCTATGGATGGTGGGATTGACACCTCTATTGAGCAGTTGTATCACAATGTCTGTGAGATGCAGAGCTCTGATCAATCTCCATCCAGGGCTAGCTTTGGATCATTTGGTGCGGAGTCGAGGATCGATTCCGAATTGAACCATCTTGTTGGATATGTTCATGAGCATTTGGAGATACGAAAAAAGGTTGTGTTAGAAACTAAAGAGGCGGGTACTGGTAGTGACTCAACACCTGAGAAAGCAATTGTGTCTGCTGCTAAAAAGTCCCCAACAACGAGGGTAAAGACACCGTCTGCAAAATCAAGTCCTAAGAGCAATTCTCCACATGATAAGCCTCCGCTTGATAAGAGGTATGAGATGAATCCGAAAAAATCCAATGCAGTATTCTCAAAGAACAAGCAGAGAAGTTTTGCTTTACATGGGGTCAGGTTTCAGAATGGAGTCGAGGATCCTCTTGAGGCGAGATTGGATAACCCTGACCTTGGCCCGTTCTTGCTTAAACAAGCAAGGGATTTGATTGGTTCTGGTGAAAATCCCCAGAAAGCGCTTGAGTTAGCTCTTCGGGCAGTGAAATCGTTTGAGAAGTGTACAAAGGAGAAACCCAGTTTAGAGTTGGTCATGTGTTTGCATGTTTTGGCAGCAATCTATTGCAGCTTAGGCCAGTATAATGAGGCAATTCCAGTTCTTGAGCGTGCCATTGATATTCCAGCTATAGAGGATGGCCAAGACCATGCACTAGCCAAGTTTGCAGGGTGCATGCAATTAGGTGATATTTATGCAATGACTGGTCAGATTGAGAATTCAATACTGTTCTATACAGCAGGTATGGAAATACAAAGGCAAGTCCTGGGAGAAACAGACCCTCGTCTTGGTGAGACATGTCGATATGTAGCAGAGGCCCATGTTCAAGCATTGCAATTCGATGAGGCCGAGAAGCTCTGCCAGATGGCTCTTGAAATTCACAGGGAGAATGGTTCCCCTGCTTCCCTTGAAGAAGCAGCAGATAGAAGACTCATGGGACTTATTTGTGACTCAAAAGGAGACTATGAAGCTGCTCTTGAGCATTATGTTTTAGCAGGCATGTCCATGTCTGCCAATGACCAGGAAGTAGATGCTGCTTCAATTGATTGCAGCATTGGAGACGCTTACCTATCCTTGGCTCGGTATGATGAGGCAGTGTTTTCTTACCAGAAAGCACTTACTGTGTTTAAGACAACTAAAGGAGAGAGTCATCCAGCAGTAGCTTCTGTTTATGTTCGTTTAGCTGATCTATACAACAAGATAGGAAAGTTTAAGGAATCAAAGTCGTACTGTGAAAATGCACATCGAATTTATGGGAAGCCCAATCCTGGCACCCCCTCAGAAGAGATTGCTAGTGGTCTTATTGATGTTTCTGCTATCTATCAATCTATGAATGATTTGGAGCAAGCCCTGAAGTTACTCAAGAAGGCTTTGAAAATCTTTGGTGACGCCCCTGGCCACCAAAGCACAACTGCAGGAATTGAGGCTCAGATGGGGGTCATGTACTATATGATGGGAAATTATTCTGATTCTTATGACACCTTCAAGAGTTCCATATCAAAGTTTAGGGCCACTGGAGAGAAGAAATCTGCCTTGTTTGGTATTGCTCTCAACCAAATGGGTCTAGTCTGTGTTCAGCGTTATTCAATAAATGAGGCTGCAGACCTGTTTGAAGAAGCACGGAACATCTTAGAAAAGGAGTATGGGCCATATCACCCTGATACATTAGGGGTGTATAGTAATTTGGCTGGCACATATGATGCAATGGGAAGGTACTATGCTCTTCCTTGTTCTGGCATTCACTTTTTCAATCTTTTGCTGTGTTTTTTAGTATCTTATGCTATAAGGTTTCTCACCCTGCAATGAGGTTTAAAGTATATAGCATGCTTTAAGCTTCTTCTTCTTTCTTTTTTTCTTTTCTTTTTTTCTAATGCTTTAAGTCTTTAATGTCTCTTTTGTAACCAACACAGATTGGATGATGCCATTGAAATTCTGGAATATGTTGTTGGCATGAGAGAAGAGAAACTTGGAACAGCAAATCCTGATGTGGCCGATGAGAAGCGGAGGTTGGCTGAGTTGTTGAAAGAAGCAGGCAGGGTTCGGAGCAGGAAACCCAGATCATTAGAGACACTTCTTGACACTGCCAACTCCAGAATCATTGAAAATGGCATCATTGAGGTATTATGATGCAATCAAGTATATAGGCTCGTATATGTAAAGGATGTCCTAGTAGAGGTTTATTTGGTTTGCGATTGTTAGGTGGTCGTGGAAATTTTTAAAGAATAAGTAAATGACAGCAGGAAAGAGATTCTGGTATGAGTTTAATAATTCCAATATTTGTAAGTGTCAAAAGAAAAAGGTTTGCTTATTATTGCTTCAATTGTTTCTAGACGTGATAAAATTCCTTTGTCAGATTCTTCTTTGTATGTCTCAATGTTAATACTCAATAAAGAATTGGTGGAGCATCATTTTCTTCTGTTGGTGCACCAAAATGCCTGTTAGACAACTTCAATTGCTTCTTACTACATGTATGTGTGTGCTTTCAGAGTAACTAAAATGGCTTATTTGTCTTCGAAGCCTCAAAAGTCATAGCTTATCGAGTAGTTGGGCAGCAATTGTCTTTGAGGTGAATGAACATCTGAAATTAATGGAGGGTATTTATGGGTGGCTCACTTGCTCTTCCACTTTTTTCAAAAGTACTTCTGATCTAAAGTTTCCTAGTGGACAAATCACTTAAAAGGCTAAAACAAACCCTCACTAATGCCAAAAGTGTACACAGCTAATGGTTTTAATCAAACAAACCGTGGTTATCGACTCATGGCATGGTGTTCATACATTCTTGGAGAGACGACAAGCCTCTGTGACTGAAACTGGTGGGTTGGAGAATGAGCCATTGAGAATGCGCTCAGCAATCAACAGGTTCGCTGCCTGAGAGTAGTGTATGCCGTCCCAACTAATATGCCTTGATGGATTTTTACAAGGATTACCATAGACGGTTCCATTCACTATGGCTTTCTTTCCACAGTCAACATGGTAGCCATAGTAACTGCCACAGCAGAAGTCAAATGGATCAACAAAACCTGTCATCACCATACGCAGAAATATTAGGACATAAATGATTCTTGAATCACCATCACATGTTTGATAATGGTAACTGAAGTTACCTTGACTTTTTGCATTGCTAATCAGTGCATATTTAGCTGAATACACATCGACGTATGTAAATACTGCAAGAGGGAGCTCTGATCTTAACCGTGATACGCTGTCCTTAAGTTGCCGATTGAACTCCTGAGCCACCTCATTCAGAGGCTTCACACAGCCACTCTGGTCCAGATTGACAGGCTTTGATTGATCATAGATGACACTATAGGGCAAGCACCCATGTGGGCCTGTGTTATGCACCCAAAAAAACCTTGCTCCTTCCTTGTATAGTTGCTGAAACATATGGCACATATAAATCAGTACATGTCTATGTTTCGGTCACGTCCAAGGTCCAACTAAGTTAATAATGCTGATGCATACATACAGAGATTGCTTGGGACAATTGGCTCAGGATTGCAGGAATGGAGGCTCTAACTTCTTCTACCATCCCGTGTTGAAGACCGTAGGCGAGATCATTCTGACCAATATCAAATGTGTACAGAGCTTTCGAGAAGTCCTCTGGCCTAGGAAGTCTTCCTGGTGCCAATATATATATTCAATGGAATGAGACATGAAGTGATCAAAATTTGCTGTAGTGGGAAGGAGAGAAGACTAACTGTTTGAATTAAGTTGTTTATAGAGAGCAATGCTGTGAGACTTGAATCTTATGAACTGGGAAAGTTGAATGCCAAGATGAAATGGGCTGTAGCCACCCGGCCTAATAGATGAACCACCAGTTGCAAAATTTGCACCATGCCTGAAATTGGTCCCAAGTGAGTCCAGGTATGGACTGAGGTGTGGTAACTGCAATTTCTCAGCTGCACAAAGTTTAAAACCAAATAAGAAATAATAGGTCATCTATTATTTGCCCGATATAGCCGAGTGGAAAAGAGTCATGTAGAGTGTGACATGACAAATAGAGAAGTTGCTTACCTATGAAATCTATAATGAGACGACCATCAGAAAAGCGGCCAGAAGGATGTCCAAAGAAGCTTTCACCATTTGGAGGAGGAACTTCAGATATGGCTGCTGAGATTGCCCCTGTATCAGAGTTTGAGTCCCCAAAGTTATATATTGCTGGAAACCCACAACTCCTAGAACCGCCATCAGCCCCAACATTCACTGCCTTCAGTTGCTCAGGCAGAACCAAAACTAAAAGCCCAAGTGCACAAAGTAGCCTGGCAAGATCCATGGTAGGCTTAGCAAATTATCAGAACATAATTTGGGGTTAAATTCAATTGGCACAAAAGTATGTATGTACAGAAATAGTGAAATTGGTTTCAGGAAAAACGATAGAGAACATGACATCATGGTCCACCGCATCTATTCACACGTGAATGGATAATGCAATTTTCCCTGGAGAAAATAAAATAGTAATGTAAAATTGTAAATCCTCTGTAGATTCTGCTTCGGTAAACATAATTAGCACATATTAATCCTCTGTAGATTTTGAGGGTTATGCTTTAAACATAACATTTTGGGCAGGATTATAATGTAATTGCCACTAAGTAATATGCTTTTAATTTGATCCCAGCGGGTTTTTTTTGTTTCTTTTGCTCGAGAAAAAGTATTAACTGGATGTAAATAGTTTTCAACCAGTTTTTCTGTTTTTGCTGCCTTCAAAAAGAGAGCAAAAACATGTTCATTGAAATGAACAATACTCAACTTCCATCGAAATTCTTGTATTTCATCCCCTTTTTCATACCATCCTGATGAGTGGATCATCATCAGCTTAAAGGGATTCTTCCAGTTCAACTTTGGGTTTTAACCTGATTCGTAGCAAAGTTGAGAAAGAACTCCCTGTAGTTGTGGATTGCTTGCATTAGGCATTAGCAATGCAATCATCAGAAGGCGAAATTAAAAATGCAGCAGACGGCCCTAGCATTACTCGTATTTGGCACATTGATAACAGCTAACCCTATAAGGAAGAAACATCAGGAGCTCTCTGAAACTGCAGGCCATCTTTTTCAGTCGAGAAGATGGAGAACCCACTTATAAGTTATACAGCATATGTGAACAAACGATGTGTCTTAGGTTTGACACTCTTCTGATATCAATAATGTGACAATGGCATAATGCCAAAGTAAATGTCACCAATTCTGCTGAAATTTTCTTTCTTTTATTTAAACAAAGAATCAGTAAACAAGTATAGTAGGTAAAAGGAATTATAAACCAAAAGTAAAAAGGTGCAACCTGATGCGGCTTTCACCAGAAGCTGCTTAAATTGCGGATGCTTCAACCCCCAACCAAAACGGTTCTGGAGGCCAAAACTTGAGACATTGATGATCATGAGACCCTATCATTTTAAATTATTTGCATGACAATTGCACTTCCTAACAAATTGGCTGTTTGTGTAGTTGTCGTGAACTCCACGAAGTCCGTACAGATGAACAAGGGAATATTACTGTAGGTAGCCTCTTACTTTCCTCAAGATGAGGAAAATCAATTGTGTAGTGAAGTCCACGGCTCTCATGCCTAGCAAGGGCACTGCTCACCACTAGCTTTGCACAACAGAAAAAGTTCCTCATTTCACAAGCCTCAAGCCCCACCATTGAGGGTTCCCATCCTAGCTGAAATAAGTATTCCTCCCATTTAGCCTCTAGATCACAAATCTTTTGCTCTGCTGCTTCAAGCCTTGTCGTAGACCGAACAATTCCAACATACTTCCACATGATTGATTGCACTTCTTTTCTTATTTCCCTGGTCATTGTCAAAATTTTGTTGATGACATTGCTCTCAAGTGATACAGGCACAACTGGTCTGGACCACCAATTTGAAGCACTGGAGTCGAGGCTAGAGCTCTTCATGTGATCAATTGAGGGCTGGACTGCTCTTCGTGCAAAAACTAGAGCTTCAAGCAATGAGTTACTAGCAAGACGGTTTGCTCCATGCAAACCTGTGCAAGCAACTTCACCTGCCACATACAGGCCCCGTACATTTGTCTCTCCCTGGAGTCCAGCACGGACTCCCCCACACATATAATGAGCAGCAGGAACCACTGGAATTGGCTGACGAGTTATGTCCAAGCCATACTTAAGGCACTCAGCTGCTATGTTGGGGAAGTGTGACATAATTTTTTCCCTCGGCTTGTGACTTATATCAAGTAGCACATACTTTTCATTACGCTTTTTAAGCTGGTCATCTATGCCCCTTGCCACCACATCCCTGGGAGCAAGTTCTGCTCGTTCATCATAGAGTGGCATGAACCTTTCCATGTCTAAATTGTAGAGGATGCCTCCATCACCCCTGACGGCTTCAGTGATGAGAAATGCATTTTCTCGAGCCTTGGTAGGTTTGGCAGGAAGGCCTTCATCAGCTAAGGCTGTAGGATGGAACTGAACAAACCTGTGGAAGAAAAACAAACCATAAAAACATAAAAGGGGGATAGCTAACAATTTCAAAAGCCTTCAATATTACACTTAAAGCTAGCTTATCCAATATCAAGTTCCACCCTTACAAATCATGACAACATGGGTTTTGCCACTGGAGGATCATTCAAAACTAATTTGCCAGTTTGGGCACCAGCAGAGTATTATAAGTTTGAACCATACTAGAAGAAAAACTTGTGAGCGGAAGCGCTATGGAACAAAGTTGTAATGTTTGTACAAAATTTTTGAAATGGCCCTTTGATTGTCTCGCATAATCAATTAACCAAGATTTGCAACACAGTTTTTTTTTCCTCAAAAAAAATAATCAGATTAGTGATGTATGTTTACTTACTCCATGTTGGAAATCACAGCTTGAGCTCTATGAGCCATAGCAATTCCATCCCCTGTGGCCACCTATAAGAATAAATCACAAGCAATCAGATAGAGTATTTTACTTATGATAAAACAGGTAATCATTCTCTGATTATATTTTTCTACAATCACTCAATTTTGTCTCTTAACTACTCAAATAAGGAATTGCATCTTTGTTCAAGGATATACAGAGGGAAAAAAAATTACAGGGGTACTTCAAAAACATTAAGTACCGGAGGATTTGTAGTTGTCGGATAGATTTGCCCAGCCCCACCTGACGCAAGTAAAGTCACCTTTGAAATAAATCGTATCACCTGAAAGTGCAAAATAAGGGAATTTTGTAAACAAATACGGATATATGTTTCCATTAACGGACAAAGGCAAGGAAGATGATGGATTCTAGCAAAATATTCCCCTACAAAACCTTAAAGAGAATATGCGGCAAATTGTAGTCACCTCTTGTGTTTCTGTATTCAAAGTGTCAACACCAAGACAAACTGTGTCAGAACCATCCTGTATTGCCAGAAATACATTTTTCTGTTAGTAAAAAACAGAAAAGAATTCATACAATTCCTACAATCAATTTTAACTATATCAAATCAGCATGGAGCTAATTTAGACCACCAAAGCTTTCACTTAGTTCCTAGGTGTGTGTTAGAGTTAATACTATGATAGAACCTAGTTGCCTTTCTGAAAGTCAATCCACTAAAGCCAATTTGTGCAGGAGCAAGTGAAACACACTTTCACAAACAAAGCATGAGGAAAAAGTAAACCTGACAAGTTAGCAAATCTATTGCAAGATGGTGTTCGAACATGAAGATATTATGATCCTTAAGAACTGCCTCCAACAGAGCCCGTTCAATCTCCCTTCCAGTCATATCAGCAGCATGAACAATTCTGTGATGAGAATGACCCCCCTCTCTTGCTAAGTGCAAGTTTCCATCCTCCCCATGGTCGAATGATGCGCCCATTGCAATTAATTCTCTAATTCTTTCAGGTCCTTCTGTACAGACAACCTGGACAAAATATCACAATAATCATTTATCATCTGCAACTTATTGACAATAATCAATTATCATCTGCAACTTATTTGTGTCAACTTAAAAGTCCAATAACATACTCTGACAGTCTCCTCGTCACAGAGATAAGCCCCTGCTACAATTGTATCCTGTACATGACTCTCCACAGAATCCGAAGGGCACAACACAGCACTAACACCACCTTGAGCATAGTTTGTATTGCTCTCGTGAGGCTCAGCCTTGGTAATCACGGCAACAGATCCATGTTTTGCCACTTCAAGAGCATAACGAAGGCCAGCAACTCCACTACCAATAACGGCAAAATCAAAAAACTTAGTGGAATCATCTCTCAGGCTTGATACAGTGACTGTTCTTAAGGACTTTGAGTTCTCATTAATTGGACATTGAGAAAAGTTACATCTCTGGATCTGCAAGAACTTTGATGCCCCAGCTGACCTGGATAATTGTGGAATAAAGCATAAGTGTGGCATAAAAAGATCTATATGGTGGACCAGCAGGGACATCAACTTCAGAAGAATGTGGAGTTTTGTACATGAAAAAACAAAGCAAACGTCTTATATAAATTAACTACAGGACCAAGGCAGTAATCAGGTCCCATACCACGAAAGCTCTTTATGTATGTTTCCACTGAATGTCACACTGGAAACCCAGGAAGCCTTTCTACAACCTTGTCCCTTGAAGTCCCTCACCCTATAATGCAGTTTGCCACTTCCAGCAGGTAAACAAGTTGTCATTGCAATCTTTCTGTAGGTTAACAAGATTATGGGAAGCAAACAATATCAGCTACTGTAACTAGGAATCTGTATCTTGTTGTATCTAGAAAAATAATATAAAATTTACACACATTCTGATCATCATAGAACTGGAAAGAAAAAAAAGAGTAAAACGAACCTACTAACCAAAGAACTAAAATTATAAGCTGATTCATCATCAGCAAAGATGTATATAAAAAGGACAAGGTTGACACTTTTTAGATCCCGTTTTGTATCTAGCCAAAAATAAAAAACATCCCAAAACTAGTAAAAAGAAGTGCAACAAAAGAGAAGAAATAAAACAGCTGGATTAAGCAGAACTTATGATTTGAATTAACCAGAAATTTTGATCACCAGGAAAACAGCCACCCATCATCTAAGCAGAGGTGTCATTACTCAAAACGTGCAACCGAGAAAGTTATTTCACCCAAAAACAAAAAGAAGAAACAAAAATGAAAACTGAACATATCAGCATACTGATGAACAAAACCCAGATTCAATAACCCACCAAAAAAGTTTTGAATTTAGACAAGCCCACACCATATTGGCATATTCAAGAACCCATTGAAAACGTAGAACCAAACAGTTGAACCTCAGTACTTACAGAGATTGTTCTAACCAAGTATTTCAGACACTCTTGATACAGAGTGACAGACGAAACGTATCTGAATTTGGGCCTTGCTGCTTTTCAAGGAATGAATCTAACCCAAAAGAAACAAATAGATTTTGAACATAAGAACAGAATTATGAGATTACCGATTGGAAAAGAGAAAGATGAAGAGGAGGAAAGATTCCCTACATTCACGAGATTCAACGCCCAAGCTTGAAGCTTTTTGTAGCTAGAGAACCATCGTCGAACTTCGCGCCATACTTTCCTTATGTGCAGCCATCCCCTTCCTTTTACCTTTTTTGTTTTTTTGTGCTGAGATTGTTCATTCTTTGTCCTCATTAATAACGGTTACCTGATTATTAATTTAATATTAACATATACCATTATACCATTAACCATTAAATATTGTTATTCAGCCAAAATATAAACAATAAAAATTGTGTTCAACTAAAAATAATAAATAAAAATCATGATTTGAAAATTTCTCTACACTTTATTTGAAAAATTCTAAATTAAAATCTAGCTCTCGATGTGAAATATAAACATATAGAGAACTCAAAATATGAGGAACTTCCTAATATTATTTAGAATGTTGTATTAGAAAAAATTCGTACTTGTAGTTTAATCATTATCGACTTCTAATATAAGTGATCCACTAGAAATGAAAGGGTTAATAATACAATTTTGAGTTTCATTACTAAACCCTAGCTAAAAATGGGAGAGCTTTTTTATTTATTTTTTTCCATTGAACCATTTGAATATAAAAGTTAAGAATAGACAAGACAATGAAATGATTCTTTCGGAGTTGGACCATAACATTCCACTATGCAATAGAAAACGGTAAACAAGAAGGCAAGAGTGGTTGGTAGTATAATTTATTTTCTTCTTTCTGTTTTTCCTTTGAAAAACCAAAATCTTGTTAAATGGTCATTAAATAAAATAATAAAAATTAGTTGGAATTAATTGGCAAAATCAGTGTTGTTTAATAATTTAAGTCGGTGGCTAATTGTAATGAGTTTGTATAGCGTTTTTTGTCCATTCAAAAGCTGAGGAGGCAGTTGATCAACTTTAGCTTGGTCAAAAAAGGTTAGGGAAAATATAAGACAGGTTCGTGGTGTATTTATGAGAAATTGGAGCCACTAGATCATAATCTTTAAAAAGTGATCATGGATTGGCCACCCAAAGTGGAAGGAAAAAAAAAAGAAAAGCGGTGGACTGGTGGGTGGGGTCTCATTTTGTTAACATCTACGTGCAAATAGAAACCTAGTCGAACTGTTCAAGTGGGACCGTAACAATGTATACCACGGAATCCCATTCGTTAGGAAACAAACTCAAATTGGAATTCTATACATCATTATTGACATTTTAGGTCATTTTATAATATACTTCCTTATATTTAATCATGGGTTCGAACTTAACATGCTGAATAACTTTCCATGTGACGGATTCAATGCCCTTTTGTGTTTTTCTCTTCTTTTACGTGGTAGGTCACTCGAAATGAGATATAGAGACAAAAATAAATTTTGATCACTGTTCAAAACTTGTTTTAAATTAGCGAGACAACTCTAGAGTCTAAAGGAACCTTCTTTGAAGCCAAAAAAAGCAGTAGGATGCACCGAAAAAATACGATAGGGACAAAAATGAATGAATGGAAAGGGAACATCATGTGTTTAGGTTAGTTTAGTTTTATTAGAAAATGATTGAAATGACATGAGTTGCTTGATTTTTCATAACCTAAAACTCACTTGCGTGTGAGTTGGGTAACATAAATACTAAAATGAGTGAACATAAAGAAAACACTAGGGTTTTTATTTTATTGGGCTAACATCAAAAGACCGAAAAGGGAATAATGAGGAGTTTAGAGTGAGGAACTTATTTGAGAAGTTTAATCCCATCATCAACAAATGCGAGAAAATCAATGGACTTAAACACTTTAAATGGTTTGATGGTAAGATTGAATCCCTCAAATAAGCTCATCACTCTAAACTATTCATTGTAGAAGCTCCCTCAAAAGACCTCCTCAAGGTTTGGGGTCATTCTCAATATGGACTCCTAAGTTTCAATTTCATCAATTTACACCAATTGTTTTCAAATCTGACAAATTTAAGCTTTTTGTTAAGTTGATTGACAGAAAATCCGTCAAGTAATGACGTGTCTTTTGTATGGTCCACTTTTTTTGACGTGTCTTTAGGTCACTCAAAAAGATAAATTGAGACAAAAATTAATTGTAATCGCTGTCCAAAACTTGTCTTTAAATTAATTAGCAAGACAACTCTAGAGTCAAGAGGAACCTTTTTTGAAGTTTGAGGCCAAACAAAAGCAGTAAGCTGCACCGAAAAAATTCAATAAGGACAAAGACAATTGAATGGAATTGGAACATTGTTTAGGCTAGTTTTGTTTCATTAGAAAATGATTGAAATGACATGAGTTGCTTGATTTTACGTAGCCTAAAATTCATTAGCGTTTGGGTTGGGTAACATAAGTAATAAAATGAGTGAACATAAAGAAAACACTTGGGTTTTTATTTTATTTTATGAAACTTAAGCTTTAAACTGCGACATAACTTTTATATCTTTTTCTTCTTATAGAAATTTAATGACATTGTATGTACAATATTTACTTTCTAAAATTTATTCATAATCGCAAGAGATTTGTAGCTTAAGGAGTTAGTCATATCCCAAACTAATACGAGCACTTGCGTTTGATTTCCTATTTTCCTAATATCCTTTCTATTGAATAAATAAATAAAGTTAATAATGGCCAATGGGCTCCAGGCCTTAATGAGTTTTCTTCCAAGATGTTAATGAGTGTTGGGCCCTCTGGTCCTCATTGGAGGCCCAAGAGAAGTGAAAAAGTGAACTTTGGGGTTTTTGAATGACGTGTCACTTGAAGAGTTTGGAGTACCACCTGGACCTGCCACGTAGGTGGGAGCGTTGAAACGGTCATCGAGGCTTGAGCCTTTTCCTCTGCAGTTTAGAGTGGAGATATGCGCGGGCGCGGTTTCGTAATTTCATTTTCTAATATTTTTTTGGTAAAGTGAAGCCAATCTCGCAACTTTCGCTCCTAAAAACGGAATCACAAGTAACAAGCAACAATCTCTTCACTGTTTTCTTCTTCTTCTTCCTCATCTTCCATGTCTATGTATCCATTCAATACTCGGAAACCCTAGCATTGACATTGTTAGCAAAGCAAAGCAGATAGATATGGGGAACTTGATGAACAAGGAGCCACCACCGCCTATGGTGCTGGTCCCACCTCTCTTCGACTTTCCTCCTCTCGCAGCCCGCACCAGGTTCTGCTCTAATTACACCTCCTATGCTCCCATTCTCGACTCATTATATTTCATTTCAATTTTTTAGCACAAGGCTCTTTTTGCCAGTGCATAAGCCCTTAGCTATGTTGAATACTGGTCTTCACTGCTTGCTTATGAATACCACT
This sequence comes from Prunus avium, assembly GCF_965620075.1. Classification (NCBI taxonomy): domain Eukaryota; kingdom Viridiplantae; phylum Streptophyta; class Magnoliopsida; order Rosales; family Rosaceae; genus Prunus; species Prunus avium. The sequence goes on from NC_142286.1 coordinate 39,209,803, forward strand.
CCTGGTTGAAATTGGCCAGCATTTGATTTTCTGCAATTAAATTGTTATGTATATATATTTTCAAAATATTGTTTTATATTGTGAGTAATTTCGATGCAGGATGTTGGAGTCTTCATATGACTTGTTGTTTGGGAAGCTTGCTTTGAAATGTCTGTTTGACGATTATTTTGAACAAGCAAGGCATTTTAGCACAATGATCATGCTAAAGCCCATAGATGATCCTCATGTCGATTTGGTTGCAACTGTATCCTTCGTGATTTAGCTGAATCTGAAATTTCAAAGTTGATGGTTTGAATCCACGGGAAATATCTTCCCGTTTTCCTTAACATGTTTAGGTTTCAGGACCACTTGATCACAAACCCGAGGAGAGTATTGTTGGAAATGCTTTCTTCCGCTGGCAAAGGTACTTTGAAGTAGATTCAGATTCCCATTGTACATGAATTGCCTTTTTTCTGGGCGATAAGTTGGACGTACATGTAGTGACATAAACAATTTCGTAATGCTTGTTTCATTGAGCAGTGATGTTGATGATCCTCATACATTCATGGACCTCTTTGTATCGAATACTGATCCGTAAGGAACATCTCTCTGAAGTGTCATTTTTTTTTCTTTTAATTTCTCGGTTTTTCATATCCAGAGCCATGTTATTTACTTATATATTGCCATACTTTCTGTCACTTTAGGACTTTGCAGATGAGGGCCTGTGCTTACTACCCTAAATATGGATTTGGAGCGTTTGGAATTTTCCCAATGCTGCTGAAAAAAAGGTAAAAACCTTTTAATAAAAATTCCAAATGACTTTTGGGATAGTTGGTGCACATACACATGAATGTATAATATTTACAGAGCTCACTACTCTTGCAGAATAACTTCTGAAGACTTTGGTGTTATGGGATTGAGATATGGCTCCACAAACTTGTCAATTGGCGCCACAGCCATGCCTTTCTCCAGTATGTAACCTGAATTTCAATTTTATGGGTTTTTTTTTTCCCATGAGTTATACTTACCAGTGTTGTTGTTCTGAACATTCAGTTAATTTTTGGTAATATCTAAATTATGGCATAGCTATCAAGTTTATCTCGTAAGGATGTGAATTAAGATGTTATCAACTCCTCTAATAACCCGTGATTGCAATTTTGCATCATCTGAATTTTAGAAGGGGAGAGAACTCTGAAGTCATCATTTCTATCTGCACTTACTAGGTGCAGTGAAAACTTTGTGTGCTATGTAACTATCTTTTTCTGCAGTGAAAGATGAATGTCCAAGAAGGGCATGGTTGGTGAGCAAGATGGGAAGACTAACAGCCGGGGTGCAGTATGAGCCTGAATGTAAGCCACTCATATGCCTTCTCATAACTGGAGCCTTTGGCCCTGAACGATTGAATGAAGTTCTTTTGTCTTCTTTTGATGTTGCTTATTTATATGTTAAAAGGATCTTAATACAATTTTATTTCAAATGTAAATCTTGTTGATTAATTCTTTTTAGATGGGAGTAAAGAAGGTCAAAAATACAGAAATTTAAAGAATTGGAGTTGTGCAATCGGTTATGGAGTGGGATCAAGCAGCCCTTTGAGTCCATCGTTCAACTTTGGTCTCGAGCTATCAAAAAGTTCTCAGGTTTATTTTTGTTTAGTTTTGATACATTTGTTAAGTTTAATTGATTCCATCAAAGTCTCTAGTGTTTTAGGAGCTAACATTCAATAGTTTTCCTAGCACCTCCAAAACTTGAAGTTAATTGCTTTATCTATGCATGGTTGTGTTCCAATGCTAGATACTCGAGTTCTAAATCATAATTGACAGCATGTTATATAACTCTTTTTGTGGAGCTCAAGCTGTGATTTTTATACTGCAGTTCATTGCCTCATTCTATCAACATGTGGTGGTCCAAAGACGGGTATTGTCTATCCCTGGTTTGTTATATGCTACAGAAAAGTTCTTTTTAATTTAATTTGTGTATTTAAATCATCATATACTGTACTGACTAACTTTGAACTGCTTTAACTAAACAGGTGAAAAATCCCCTCGAAGAAAATGAAGTAGTTGGAATTACGAATTATATCGATTTTGGCTTTGAATTGCAGACCAGGTAAATAATCAAATATATTTGATATGCAACAAATTTGGCGATAATTGATTATATTGTGATGCTGTTTTAAAGGGTTGATGATACCAAATCGTCAAACGATGTACCAGAATCAAGCTATGTACTTCAAGTCCCAGATTCCACCTTTCAAGTAGCTGCATCCTGGCAAGCCAATAAAAACTTTTTGCTGAAGGTAGCATATTCAATGTAATCTTGTGCTTGCAATTTTTGGATCATGTCAAGTTCATGAAAGACTCATTATTCATCCATGCAGGGAAAGGTGGGCCCTCTCAGCTCATCTATAGCATTGGCATTTAAATCATGGTGGAAACCTTCTTTCACATTCAGCATTTCAGGTATCTCTAATTAGTAAATTTTTATGACCTAATTATAAAATCAGGAAACATGTTATTGCCAAGATTACTATGCTATACAAAAATTCACCAATGGTCTTGGATTTGGGCCTGAATGACATAGAAGAAGTCCTGCTTTGCATGTGAATGTGCGTGTCCGAGTACTGAATGAGTACAAGCTGACCCCTTGTGTATTGCAGCTACCAGAGATCATACTGTTGGGGATACAGGTTATGGTTTTGGCATTCGCGTTGAGAATCTTAGACAAGCCAGGTTCGTTCATTTGTTTCTTGTTTTTCCATATTTGGATAAACTATCCTATTTTGGCGCATGTACATGGTCAATGGCCGGCCATTTGGTCCTAGTCCAGAGTGCCTCGAGGGCATGTAGTGCGTTTTGTTTCAAAATAGGATATGCGACACTCTTCATTTTGTAATAATGTTCCTGAAGGTATATGGAACTTGTCTCACGTAAAATGAATTGATTGTTTGAGCCATTTTGCAGTTATCAAAGAGCCGATCCAAACTTTGTAATGTTGACGCCAAATAAGGAGCACCTGGCAGAAGGCATTGTTTGGAAAGTTGGGAAAAGACCGATGCTACAATCAGATATAAATGCTGGAAATTTTGACGGCATACCAAAGGAATTAAGACCCCTTGGGAAAATCTTGTAACTTATCATTTTTCTTTGTGACTTTTATGAGCATGCCCAAAACCACGAGTTTGGAGTTGAAGCTTGCCTGGCTGCTGATGCACTGGCAATGGGGGGAGTTGGGCTACTCCCCATATCGCCAATTGGTTTTCCTTCTTTCGATTCATGGGTCTTGTGAGTATGCATGCCGACTTCTTTTGGGGACTCGTAGGATTTACTTTTAACCCCATAACTGGGTTTCATATTTTATAATTTTACAATAATCCATCCATTGAAGTCATCGAAATGAATTAGAGTGATTGATCGGGATGGATTGAATTGAATCTGAAACATCCTAGTAGTTTGTTACGATAAGGATGTGAAACTTAAAATGTTTGTTAGGAAAAGGATATGAACTTTCGAATATTAATAGAATGGCTGAAGACAAATAAATCTTTACCATATTGACAAAGCTTTGCGTGTGGACAAATACTCACTCAAACTGTAAGTGTTTGGTGTCTTCGTAAGCATGAAATTGCCTGGATATGTTGAAAAACAGTTGTAATTTGACGCATTGGACATAACGGAAAACCCTATGGGCTTTTTCGCCGCAGTCTCTTTCATTCTCGTTGGCTAGCAAACCAAAAAGGGCTTAACCTTTACTTGTCTGGGCCGGCAGTTTAGCCGTTAAATATGAAAAGAAAAAAAAGAAAAAATAATTTATATATATTATTTAGGCTAAAGGTCACCTCCCAATCACCTATGGTTTTACATCTTTGGTCTATGTAGTTTTAATTTTGTCAATTTTATCTATGTAGTTTCAAATTCGAGCAATTCACTGAAAGGATACAAATTATGTCATATTATTCTCAATTTCGTTATGTTTTGAGCATGAGATTTGACAGAATTTATAACGGAATTGGAATAATTTTGACATGATTTGTAACGTGTTAGATTTGAAACTAGAAAAATAAAATTGAAATACGAGAACTAAAGCGTGAACAAAAATAACTCTTTTGCCAATTATTTGTACTATATATCCAGTTACTCTCTCACACTCAACTATGACAGTCCCAACTCTCCCACTAGAGTACAATCTACACTAATCTACAATGTTCGTTCGTTATATGAAGGCTTGGATATTAATAAGAAGTGAATCAAACTAGGCAATCCTTCCAGGGCAGCTGTCCCCAAAACCCAGATGGCTGCTTCTTCACTCATTCCCACAAACTTCCACTCTTCCCCAACTTTCTCTCCCCTTCCCTCGTTTTCTCGCTTTCCAAACAGAAAGCTCATTACTTTTCCGCTCTCCAAATCCATTTCCCTCCACAAATCCCCCAGCCCAACAAGCTCACCTATCCTCTCCCTTCTTCACCATAAAACCCAGAAAAGGTCTTTGATCCCGTACAAGACTTACTGTCCTCCATGCCTCCACAAGCGTCTGCTCACCACCAAGAACCCCTTCTCGCCCGCCTTGGATTCTCTGCTCATTCTCTGCACTTCGGTAGCTCTAGCTCTGTCCCTCTTCATCGCCGATGTGGATCCGGCCTCGGCTTTCGTGGTCACTCCGCCGAGAAAGTTGCAGTCCGATGAGCTCGCTACCGTTCAGCTCTTTCAGGAGAACACTCCCTCTGTTGTTTACATCACCAATCTTGCAGCCAGGTATTTTTGAACTTTGACCATTCTCAGTTGTGCTTACTTTTAATTTATGTTTAGTTTCTACTTTTGGGTTGGGATTGTGATTTTGAAGCGGTGGTGGTGGGTGTTTGTTGGTTTTAGGCAGGATGCGTTTACTTTGGACGTGTTTGAGGTACCGCAGGGGTCTGGGTCAGGCTTTGTATGGGATAAAGGCGGTCACATTGTCACCAATTACCACGTGATTCGTGGTGCTTCTGATCTCAGGTTAGTTGGTTTCTGATTCTTTCTTCGTTGAAATGTATTTACTGTTTTGTTACATCCAATTTTGGTTCGGCAATTCTAATTAAGTTGTAGTATCAGAACAATCTGATGATTTAATGTAGTTCTGCTTTGCCTCAACATCAATGTCGTGGACAACAGATATACGAGTTCTATATACGTTTGGACCTCCTTCAATTTTGATAAGTTCGTTGTAGTTTATAGCCTACAGGCTAGATGCCATTATGGGTTGTAAAATGTGGCTCTGTGATGGCCCATTTATTCTTCAACCTAAGCATCATGTCACCAGAATTATGGAGTCTGGAGAGTACAGGATGTGTTTATAAGAATGAAGAGGGATCGATAGAATCCTGTCAACGTTTGTGGTGGGGATATTATGGAACTGTATATTTGATTAATTGATTGGCTTCCCCATATCACTCTTCTTAAGGGCCGAGTATAATTTTTTTTCTGGTCATGTGTGAGACATCTTTTGCTTGCAAATTGAGATAATTTTTTGGTTTGACGTCATTAGATTGTTTGACAGAGATTCTCTATTGTCTTCTTTTCTTTTTCTTTTGTGGTGTTAATTGAAAAAGTGACAATGGAACCTCTCCTCATGGTTTGCATCTAAATCACTGCTAGTTATTTACAGGGTCACACTTGCTGACCAGTCAACTTTTGATGCAAAAGTTGTTGGATTTGACCAAGACAAGGATGTTGCTGTTTTACATGTTGATGCACCCAAAGACAAACTAAGGCCTATACCTATTGGTGTCTCTGCAGACTTGCTTGTTGGTCAGAAAGTGTTTGCTATTGGCAATCCTGTAAGTATAGTTTTATTTCCTACATGTTTTGATGCATTACTCTCATCTTTTTATTTCAAATACATTGGGGATATCATGAGGTTTTAAAATACCAAGCAGATAGACAACCTGTGAATTACTAAGATACTTGATATACTCATTTAGTTCACTTAAAATGTATCGATTCAATTGTCCATAGAGAATAGCTTAAATGCAGTAATTTTACCCATCTTTTCTACCAAAATATATGTTCAAGTAGATGGAAATTAAAATCAGTACTCAAGAAAGGCTTTTCCCACAGCATGGTTGTGCACATAGTTACCTAGTATCAAACAGGAGATGCTCTATAGCTATTAACAGAGTTGATGTTCTTCTCTCACAAAAGTCTATGAAAGGTTTCAGTATTACTAACTGTATGGTCGATCTCAACTGACAATTTGATTTCGTGTTTAACTTTGCAGTTTGGGCTCGACCATACTCTTACAACTGGTGTTATCAGGTACGTAGTCTATTGATTCTATGTTTGTTTGGGTCTTTTAACTGATGAGTCATGCATGACTTCTAGCATTGAATGGACTGCAATGGTGTTGCTTTTCTATTCATTAGGGTTTGCATTCTGCTGGTGGATTCCTGTCAATGAGAAACTACGCATTTTACTGATGCATTTTTCATGTTATCTAGTGGGCTTCGCAGAGAAATTAGTTCTGCTGCTACTGGCCGTCCAATTCAAGATGTTATACAGACTGATGCTGCCATTAATCCTGGTAATAGTGGGGGCCCACTTCTAGATAGCACAGGAAGCCTTATTGGGATAAATACGGCTATATATTCACCTTCTGGTGCATCATCAGGTGTTGGATTTTCAATTCCAGTTGACACTGTGAGTAGACATCATGTGAAGGTCCTTCTGTTAACATTCCTTCTTGTCATGCTTTGAGATAATTCTTCTGATTTTCTTTTGAATATTTTACATATTCAGGTAAATGGTATTGTTGACCAGTTGGTCAGATTTGGGAAGGTCACTAGACCTGTTTTAGGAATTAAGTTTGCACCTGATCAATCTGTTGAACAGTTGGGGGTTAGTGGAGTGCTTGTCTTAGACGCACCAGCAAATGGTCCAGCTGGCAAAGCGGTACTCTTTCCCCTTTCTGTTTTTCCAATATAAGTATTGTACTACAGAAATTAATTTCCTTTTGGTAGATAATATGATTAAACTAGAACCGAATTGTGAAAAGATGTTAGTTGTGCTTCCATTCAACTGGAGCTGATAAACCTCCAATTTGCAGGGACTGCTACCAACCAAGCGTGATGCCTATGGCAGACTCATCTTGGGTGACATTATAACATCTGTGAATGGTAAAAAGGTCAGCAATGGCAGCGACTTGTATAGAATTCTCGACCAATGTAAAGTGGGTGATAAGGTATGGTCTTTCATCCTTTCGCTTTGTCCCTTATTATTTCCCAGATTATATGTGGCCTGTAAAAAGTCTTGACCCACCCTAGTACAAGCAAACTTTTCTCCACTTATCTGGTGCTAGGTTTTCTAGTATTTCTGGTCTCAGATGGGCTTCCAGTTGGCCAAACTAATGTAGATCTGAGCTTGTTTGGGACTTAAAAAGAATAGGGTAGTTATTTATTTATTTATTTATTAATATTGAGCTTATATATGTAGTTCAACATAATAATGTAGTATTTGAACGCAGGTGACTGTGGAGGTGTTGCGTGGTGATCAGAAGGAGAAGATCCCTGTTGTACTTGAACCAAAGGCCGACGAGACATGACCAATCAAATGCTTTGATTTGTGTATGTAAAATGGGACGAATCGCCTCTGATCTAATGAAATTCTCGGTTAACCAAGAAAAATGGGACAGATTACCATTTGTTTTTGGGTATTGATGGTTTTATTTAAAAGGGTCCGGTTGTACATATATCTGTGAACTTTTGTAATTAATCATCATCCTTGATATGGCAGTTTCATGTTTATGATGTAGAAGAACTCTAAGCAACTCTTGTGTATCTGCACAACATTGTGTTTATAATGCTTTGACAAGAACAGGGATTGTATTGACGGAGAATGCATTGTCCGTATGATTCAACCAAGAATTCAATACATCCATTATTGAAAGTGCAAAATTTGTAAGAATTGGAGTTGAGGGCGCACGTATTGATCGGATAAAGAACTGTTCTATTGTGGATTCGTGGAGGGTGGTTTTTCTGATTTAGTCAGTAGACAGGGCTTTGAATGAAAGCTGTGAATGTTTTCCATCACAGTATATGTTGGTTATATTGCCCTTGCTGTCTTCATTTCAAGCCTTTGATTAGTTTGGCTTGAACAGATGGAAATTGTCTGACAGGGAGGGAGCAATAAGATTTGGTTTTTGTGGTTTCGTGGTTGGCTTTCAGCTCTTCTAAAATATTTCCAATAACCGACCGACGCAGAAGCTTAGAAGAAATTAAGAAAACAACCCAAACTTTAGATAAAAGAAAGATGGCTTGAATTGTTGGTCTACATAACCCAATTCACGTCATCATATATGCGTAATTAGATTCATATGATGAGGAGATGGAGCCGCATGTTTGCAACGATCATCATCTCTAAGGCTCTCTCTTTCTCTCTCTCTAACCCATGGAATGGAATTGGTGGTGATGCCCCTAGAGCTTCCACTGCAGTACGGTGGCCACCTCTTTTACCTAAACAAACAAACCAGAAAAAAAAATTGCAGTATTCTCTAACGAAAATAAACCAGAAAAAGTGCTTTTTATTTTGTCAAACAAACAAGGTGAAGGGAGGGAGCCAAGCCAACAACCAACGTGCTCTCCGTTATATATTTATTTGCGAACCATGTAGTAGATACAAACAAGAGACACGAAAAAAGGGAAGGGAAATACACTAGATTTTACATTGCATTTGCAGTTGCAGAAAGAAAGAAAGAAAGAAAGAAAGAAACATAATGGGATGGATACTTATTAGGGCAGAAGAAGAGAAAAAGGATGGTTCGAAGATGAAGATGGGATCATACGGAGAGAGAGGGAGAGAAGCTAAAGTCAACATCCCACAACTCAAAACCTCCCTTGACAAAGTCGTAGTAGCCTCCCTTGATTGCCAGAGTTTTCTTCAGCAAACCATCTCTCACAAATGGATAGCTCAGCAGATTCCCAATAGACACATTCACCGCCTCCTGCATTCATTCATTCATTTCCTCTTGTTAAATTAATTCAATAATAAGCATGCATGCATGCAAATTGCAATGACGCAATGCAAAAACAGAGGAGGAGGAAGAGCAGAGCAGAGCAGGGAACCTTTTCACAATGGGCGCATAATTCAGCGAAGGGAGCATCAGCGCCATGGTCTGCCTTCACCTTCTTCGCTGCAGGGGAGGCGATGCTCACCCAGTCTTCTATGAAGTCACTGCATCATCATGACATGAATCGTGATCAAGCCGCAAGGTTAAATACAAAATAATAATTAAGATTAACAGAGGCAGGCGGCCTTGTTCTTAATTAATCTTACGTACGTGGAGGTTTTTCCATCTTCTGGGATGGACAAGAGTCCCTTAATCCCACCACAAGCGCTGTGCCCAATCACCACAATGTATTGAACCTTTTTTTGTACACAAATCAAGTTAGTTAGTTTAAATTAACCCAGAAAGGAAGAAAAAACTGGAGATGAATGAAAGTGATTACCTTAAGATGCAAAACAGCATACTCAACGGCCGCCCCAGTCCCAGAGTATCTAGTCTGTTGTTGAAACAATTCCAGGCTTCCAAAATTAGAAACTGTCATTGATTCATTTGTACAAATTTAGAATTGTGAATGTGATTAATCTGATAAGGAAGAAATAAAACCTTATCGAAGGGTGGGACCAAATTAGCAACTGTGCGGACCACAAAAGCCTCCCCTGGCTGGATATCCAGAACATGTGATGGGCAAACCCGGGAATCCGAGCATGCAAACAACATAAACTGCAAAACAAACGACATTCATTCATTCAAAACTGCCACACAAAAAAAAAAAACTCATTATCATTCAGATATATGAATATAAATTTATACCTTGGGCCATTGGCCTGTGGCAAGTTCATTGAACAGAGCTGGGTTGGTGCTGTGAAGTGAAAAACACAAATTTACTAATTTAATTAAGAAGCAAAATGCATGGCTAAACTAAATATAAATGATATGAGCTTCATTCAAGTGTACATACTCATATTTCTCTTTCTTGAAGTGAATGAAGCCGCTCTTGAGTCTCTCGACGGCATCATAAGTCTTGGTGCTGCTGCCATCGACTGTCTGCAATTGGGCTGTTATCTGCTCCACCTTGGATGCTGCTTCAGCTTTCAGCTCTGCCTTCTCACTGCATGAACAATTAACCCAACAAGCATTTTACTGATTTTTTTAATCCTCCCATGCCATGCATCCCAAATGTGAACACAAACACAAACTAGTAGTTGAACAGAAAGAAAGTACCTGAGAAGTTTCTGGAGAGATGCAATGGCCTCTTCATATTCCTTTCCCATTTCTTCCTTCTACAAAATATCCGCAGAGAAATATAACATGTTGTCAGTTAACAAGAGATTTACACTTTCCATATATAATCACATACAGTGAACAATAACAACCAGTGATTACAAAGAATATCCGCTAGGGATATATTTTCTTACTTATTGACTCAACGGCACCGTTTTCAGTTCTAGTTTTAGATTAAGTTGGTGCGTGTGGCGAGAATGGTAGGCCCTTGAATATTTATACCCTTCTTTCACCAGTCAATTTTAAAATTGGAGAGGAAGTGTTTGATGGTAAAATTAGTACCATACATGTGTCATTTTCTTTTTTCCTTTTTTTCTTTGCCTTTTGATTTTGACCATACACGTGTCACTTCTGAGTGATGAAAATCAAACAGCCGTGATGAGGAACCAATAAAGAGATGATGGTGAATCAATGAGCAGCGTCCACGTCGTCCCGGTAAGTAGAGGATTAGTTGTGTGACAACAAAACGGATTAAATATAATCAAACGTGTTCAAGGCTGGAAGCTTCCATTTATAAATAATTTGACACGTATATATATAGTAATTAATTCTCATTCTAACTACTTTATCCACGTGAACCAAAGACCAGAGTGGAAAATGCCACGAAACCAGTTAATCAATTAAATCACAGTTGTTGTAAAATGTCAGTTTGATAAACAAAGCAAAAAAAACCTCTGCAGACCTTAGCTAGGGTTAGCTAGTCACATTGTCATAATATATTTATATAGTTCTAGTACTAGTTGAGAGAGAGAGAGAGTACCCGAGTGAGAGCAGGAACAGAGACAACAGGCTTGTTTTGGATGAGGTTAGGGGGAGGAGATCGAGAAGCAGGAGAAGTAGTGAGCCTGGCAGAAACACTGCAAGGACTAGGTTTCCTGCTGGTAGCAGGAGAGAAGGGTGAGGAGGAGGAAGAAGAGGTGAGTTTGAAGCTCTTAACTAGCGAAGCTGAAGACATGGTGGGCAACGAACCCTGGACCTTCCTGCCTTTATACACCTCACCAACCTACCACCTCCTCCTCTATATGAATATGATATATCCACCCAAGGGGCCTAGCTAGCTATCTCTGCATTTGAATTGTGATAGCGAAAGCCAAGTAAACGGGAGCTTCTAATCTTCAAGGATGAGGTTTGGACGTTGGAGATGCACCCATGCATATCTCTCCATTCTCTCTCCATCCTCCGCCTGTCGCCACACAACACAAGTTAATAATAACAAACACCAACTATTTTCTTCCTTCCTTCATCGGAAATTGCTGCTTCCATGCATTTGGTTGTTTATTAATTGGACACGTGCCACAATGCCGTTGGTGTTTTTACCTTCTATCTTCAACTTTAGAGTGTGCACACCACTTGGTGCTCCTATCCGATTTCTTCCTATAGCCGTTGTTGATTGTTCTCTGAGTGTGAGTGATCAAAAGAAATATGATCTAATATGTAATGTATAATGCAGTATATATGAGTTAGATGCATCTCATTTTTATATACTAATGCGATAGTGAGTTAGATACGTAATCATTTCATTCCTAATTTCCTTCCTAGCTAGCTAATAGTTTGAACAATACTATAAGACGTACAATTTCATTCATGAAACACCCCGCCATCATGTGAGAATGTGGTGAAAATGTCTCACATTGAAAAGTTATAAAATCTTGTAAATGCAGAGTTGGACTAATCCATACATTGCCAATTGATTTTAAGGTGGAACCTCAACTTCCTTCACATCCATCCCGATATCCTTCCCTTCTTCAATTACTTAGTGAGTGACATAACGTAATATGTATATAGACAAGTTCAAGTATGTTCATAAATGAAAGTAAATTAAGTAACTCACATTTGCCTACTCAACAATCTACTGCATTTTGATTCATTGTAAAAGTTGGTGGCTGGCAATATTCAGGGACTTTTAGAGCCTAGATATATAGCCTAGCCAGGCCATGGTGTTTTCTTTTTCTTAAATTAAAAATATATTAAGATATTGCATATATGAACCTTCTGTCTTGAATTTCCAAAGCCATAATAGCTACATATCTACACTCTCCATATATTCAATGTTGATAAAGTTGACTAATTAATTACATCCTAATCTATGAATATATTACCACCACAAGCTAAATGTGAGTTATTTTTAAATAAATAAAAAAGAAAAAGAAAAAAACAAGAAGAAGACATGGTTCTGGTTCTAGGGTTTGTCTATCGTAGGGTGAAATGGAATTAATGGCTGACATGCGACAGACATGATGGGTGATAGATTAAAAAGATAAGGTCCTATCCTCAAAACTTCAAACTTATGGTTCCTGTGGATTTGTCTTTTTTCTTTTTTGGGTCGAAAATGGATTCTGGTTTATATGACTAATTTCTGGCTTTTCTGTCTGTTTTCTGGCTCCCGGGAATATATATGTCTTATATTCTACGGATTTTGTCGGCATGTCCCTATACTTAGGATTTGTAGGGAATCATGAACAATATTGCTAGGTCAAGTTTTTTTTTTATTTTAATTTTTGCTTTCACTCTCTCACCTTTGTGGGCTTGCAATTTGTTTTGGGCTGCCCAACTAAAGCCCACAATAGAATTTGCAATATGGCTACCCATCCCAAAATTACATAGTTAAATAAAAGTGGAAATTGCAAGAAGAATTTCATGCAGGATGTAAAAACAAGGCATGTAAATGAGTTCATGCCTGCACTGTACCCATTTATTTTCTTCCATTTTGCTGCTTCACGATGCATACCATGTAAATCACAAGTCGTGCAAAACAAATGATCTTCTGGGTCTTCCTCTCTCAGCACGAAGAGTCCCATCAAATCCCAGTGGTTGCTGGGTCGACAGGCCTCATAGAGTTAGACGATAAATTTTGAAGTGACATTGTCGTGCCGAGAAATTACTAGGAATCAAACCGAATCAATTTAGGAAGTTGGGATTGAAAGTAGTGAAAGCAAAACGCTTCCCTGCTCTTGTGCATCTCAGCAGCGTAAAGTGGCCGGACAGAACGCATCATCACTAGCTGATTGGCAACCGCGGCTTTGTATCAAGAATCAAAAGGTTCAAACCAAAAGAATAGAAAAAAGAAGAGGTGAAAATAGGGACAATGTAGGTTTGGGCGCAATTGTAACAACACCAAAAAGGGAGAGGGAGAGAGAGAGAGGGAGAGGGAGAGAGAGAGAGAACAAGGGAGGGAGGGGGATGTGTTCAGTAACAAACATTATATGAATTTCTATCATTCTATATGTCGACATTTTTCTTTTCTAACAAACATTATGTCGACATTTTTGGTATCATATACATGCGAGTGCGACATATGTAGATGCCCTCTTATCTTATGTGTCAGCATGAAATGAAACCAGTATTCATCCTAAGATAATAACCTGCCTCGCATTTTAAACATATTAAGATATACTTACCAACTCTTTAATTGTTGTGCAAGTGCAAATACCATTACCAACTCAATTTATGAATATTTTACACAACCACCTCAAGAATCGAATCAAGTTACAATTATGAAAATGTCTTTTACTCTGGAAACTAATTCCATGATTTGTTCTAAACTGCCAGCCTCAGAAAATAAAAATAAAAATGTAGGACGACCACCGTATGATGAAATCACTAGACGAATATTTTAAGCGTATAGCCGCTCGGCTATACTATTAAAATATTCGAATATATTTAGACAGTATAGCCGATATCAAGGGGAGGAGCCCAATTTTCAATTTCAAGTGCATTCAGCAGTGAAAGCAAAGCGCTTCCCATCTTTAACAGCGAGACTCCAATGATCTACTCCAGGTGTGTATCGATTCTCCTTGCTACCACCCATTACAGGCAGGAAGTCTACCTCTCCAAAGTTGAGTTGCCCAACAAGAAGCAATGAAGCAAAAGACTGCTGGCAAGCCAAAATTCCTGTCAAGGGGAAAAAAATATGATGAAAACTAAATACTATCATTTTCACTATCAAAGTGACAAGCAAGTGTGCATAAAAATATGATTACCAAATCTGTCAGCCGCAGACAAGTGTTTCTTTTCTATAGCATTTCTAAGTGCAACTTCACTTAGAAATGCATAATGCTTTGTTTTTATAGAAATTTAGTGAAATACCCATTCCTAGACATAAAACTATAAATATACCCTATACCATTCATTATATATAAACACACCCAAAATAAACCCAAAATTTTACAGCTATCGATTTCTTAAATTCAACAGCTATGTTTGATTACTATTTTGCCCTTTTGCTTTGTCTATTAATCAACTCAATCTTCATCAACCAGCATCTCGAACTTTTTTCTTCTTCTTCAACAATGGCGAGGTTCATTGAGCTCTGCTTCTGGCTTTTCTCCTAGTCCAACTTCGTCCTCTCCACCATAGCTCTCGTCGACGCCATCGCCGCAACCCGCCGCCGATTCACCTTCGCCCAAAACTCCATCTCTGATTTTCCTTCCTCCATCTCTGTCGGATGCTCCAATTAACACACCACATCCTTCTTCACCTTCGGCGCCACCGCCATCATCTCCGTCTCAATCTTCGTTGGCCGACGACAAGCCTCCAATTCCTTCTCCAGCGCCGTCGAATCCGAGCGAGGTCAACCACAGCAACCTCGAACGGAGACGTAGCTAAGAACTCCTCTAGAGAAATGAGCATGGCAAGGAAGGCAGAGATCGTACTTGGAATGATCGTTGGATAACATTCGTCGATCTCAGTACGGATACGACGCCAGGAGAGAGATTCTCTGAAGAACTACTCATAGTCTCTCATACGCAAAAGCTCTTACAGGTTATTGTGAAAATTTTAATTTCTTGTATTTTTTGTTGTTGTTAATTTCTGTGTTTGCTTAGTGTATGATTGAATTGAGGTTTTGGCGATGGTGATATGGTGATTCAATTTGATTCTTCATTCTTTTGCACACCAGCGGTGGCAGAGTTGGTGGTTGTTAGAATTTTGGGATGAGTTCTTGGTGTAAAATACTTAATTAGTCAATATGAGTCATTGATGTATTGGCTTTTCGATTTTAGAATGATATAATAATTGGAATTAGTGATTTAGAATTCATTATGCATGTTTTTCTCACTGTTGTTGGCTTGTTTGGCTCTATATGTGTATGCTATCTAATGTTTGTGAGCAAATTGCCATCTAAGTTTAGTTTTATGTAACCTGATTATGTAGGCTTATGAGGCAGATTTCAGCATATCGTTGATGCATCACATGCCATTTCTTGTCTTGAAAAAAAATTGTAATATTTGTTTAAGGCAATGCTCATTTTGCAGCTACCTAAATTGCTTCAATGGGTTTGTAGGTCATTGAAGCAATTAGCTACCTGATTCCTTTTCTAACAGGTTACAGCAACAATGTCTTTTGCAGCAGCTTCTGCCTCAGCTTGCATAACTGTGTTGTACTTTAGTAACTTGAGCCACTGCAATTTTGGAGAGGAATGCCAAAAATACCATATGGCAGTTGCATTGGCGTACCTGAGCTGGGTAACAATTGCAATTTCTTCTCTAATTATGCTATGGCTATTGGAAGCATGTTAGACCACTTGTTTGTATAGGCCATAGGATTTGTTTCATCTCATTGTAGCCCTTCTTTGTCATATATATTTTGTATTTTTTTTTTTCTTTGGAACAGAAACAAGAAATTGCAGTGTCAATATAAAAGGAAACAAACTGGATAGAACATAACAGTACAATATTAAAAACTTACTCTCATTATGTTGTCTTTCCACTGGAAGGAGTGAGATTAGAGTTGGAAAACAGTTGCATCAAACAGGAATTAACAAATGAATTTACATTTACTTGTAAAGTTGAAGGATTAGCAAAAGGAATTACTACTTTTTCTGTAAAATTTGTCCAAATTGATGTCCAAATTGATGATGATGTGAATTAGTTAGTGGGAGAAAGATCCTCATGAGTTTGTAATATTATTAAGGAGAAAGGCAGAGAGTGCATGCTTTTTTCCTTCCAGTTTTCCACTATGAGTTAGCTAACAATGATTTTGCATATAAGAACTTAAACTATATATTTGTATTGTTGGTGTGGCATCTTGCCACTACATCTTCATTTTCTTTTCTAATACAAATTGAACAAAAGAAAAAAAAAATGATAATTAATGTTCTTGGATTTAGATTCTAGGTGATCTAGGTTCTTTGTGATTTTAATGCGCAAACCATTATTTAGTGTTGACTTGGTTTTGATGTTTGGTACTGTTTGGATTCTTTATCGTACCTATTATGCAAATGAAATTATGTAGTTGTTAACTTCCAGTAAGTGGTATGAACAGTTGTTATACTGTTCATACCCTGCAATTGAGGATTTCTATGACATAGTATTAACAGTGTACTTTTATGACATAGTATTAACAGATTTTCAGTAACAAACCATGCTCGATATTTTGCTCTATATATAGTTGTGCACTTGAAGTTTATGATATGCATAATGTGATTTTTACTATGAATATAGTTCTATGACATAGTATTAACAGTGTACTTTTTTTCTTTTTCTTGTAAAGGTATTTCCTTTTGCCTTTGCGATTGTTTCTGGTGAAACTGTGGACAATTGGAGGTGGTTTCTGCAAAGGATATCGGATGTCTTGCTAGGCTTTTTTGAGTTGTTTTTTTTTTGAATTTTTGTATGAAATGGTATTAACAATGTACTTTTATGACATGGTATTAACAATGTATTTCTATGATATGGTATTAACAATGTACTTCGGGCTTGCTGGGCTTTTTTGGTTTTTTTTTTTTTTTGAATTTTTGTATGAAATGGTATTAACAATCTATTTCTATGACATGGTATTAACAATGTACTTCTATGATATGGTATTAACAATGTACTTCAGGCTTGCTGGGCTTGTTTTGGGTGTTTTTTGAGTTTTTTATGTTGGGCTTGTTTTAAGTTAATCAATGGCAGTCATGTAATTTATAGGAACTTCAACACTCATTTCTTATGTAGTAAATGGTTTTTGGGTATGTTTCTAAAGTGCATTCCATGTGGGGTTTTTTTATAATTTCAACCCCTATTTTGGGTATACTACTAAAGCTCCCTTGTTTTTATTGCATTAGAGCTCAGACAAAAGGAAACAAAAGGAAACCTGGTCAAACTCCAAATTCTGATCTTTGACTTTGACAGAAATAACCGGGTAACCCTTTTGCTGTGTCCATGAATTCATTAGCAATCAGAGCAAATATACAGTAGTCATTTCAACGGGTTTAAGTTAAAAGTAATGTGCTAAATCATGAAAATTTGGATTTAAATATATATTTTTAAATATTCAAATATATTTAAAGGGTATAGCCGTGGCTATACTATTAAAACATTCAAATATATTTCAAGAGTATCGCCGCGCGGCTATACTATTCAAATATTCGAATATATTCAGAGTATAGCCGCCCGGCTATACTATCAAATATTCGAATATATTCAACAAGTATAACCGCCCGGCTATACTATTAAGATATTCAAATATATTTTAAGAGTATAGCAGCGCGGCTATATGATTTAAATATTCGAATATATTCAAAGCATATAGCCGCTCGGCTATACTATTAAAATATTCGAATACATTGAACAAGTATAGCGGCGCGGCTATAATATTAAAATATTCGATTATATTCAAAGATTATAGCCGCGCGGCCATACTATTTGAAATATCAAAGGCAGGAGCCCGGTTTCAATTTCAAGTGTATATCGATTCTCCAAAGTTTGAGTTGCTGAGTTAAAACCATTCAATTTACCCATGAACTACAAATTATATGATTTGTGTTGGACTACAAATACTTACTAACAAATTGATTTTCCAGTTCACATCAGCACAAAAAGTACCCGTGAGCTAAGTAGAAACCAGCAAAGAAAGGCTACAACTCAACAAAGCCTTAATCCCGATCCCGATATATGGGCTCAGCTACACTACCCTTATAATATGGTAACTTCACATTTTTTTCATATTTAAAAATATTAAATTTAAAAACAAAATCAGATAATAGATCCTACTTTTATGGAACATAACTACCCATGTTATCTTTAGGAGGCATCCGCCCCAGATAAACTACCCACCTCTCAGTGGAACATAACTACCCATGTTATCTTTTCTTAATTCTAAAAATTTTAAAAAAAATTTAAATTAAAAAAAACCAATTGGCGGGCTAGTATATATATATATACACACACATGAGCACACACAAATACTTATATACATCTATAATATATATACATTTATAAATAAGAGCAAAATGACATAAAGACATGGTATAAATGACATTCTCATTCACAAACGTGTATGCACGCAGCACAAACGTACACTTCATTCTATGCAATCTTATTAAGGCAGGCATGAAATGAGACCACTATTCATTTTGGCTTGAATTTCATCCATCGTCCGGATTGTGGTGTGGAGTGGCACAATCAATCTCTCTGTTCTGTCTATCTCGTCTCTGTTTTGATACTGTTCTTCTTAGTTCTACTACTACTGGTGCAAAACCCTCCAAAAGGGCCCATCGTAAGAAAATAACCTGGCTTGCATTTTAAACATAAGATATACTTACCAACTCTTTAGATGTTGCAAGTGCAAATACCAACTCAATTTATGAACATCATACAGAACCACCTCAAGAATCGAATCAAGTTACAATTATGAAAATGTCTTTTACTTTGGAAACTAATTCCATGATATGTTCTAAACTACCAGCCTCAGAAAAGAAAAAGAAAAATGTAAGACGACGACCGTATGATGGAAATCACCAGCCATCTACTTCGGAGCTAGTCTAATTGGGCATATAGAGAATGAAACACAACGAGCAGCTTTTGCCAGCATGAACCGCTCATTTTCTGTCAGTGGCCTCTCAATCACCTTCACAACATTCACATCCTATCAAAAAAGTCAAAACAGCCATCAGAATTGGAGATACAACCCCCCACAAGTGAAGTGATCATAGTCATCATAGGATATATAAAAGGAGAAAGATCAATCTTTCCCGAATAGCACATCATGTGTCATTATCCTTTGGGAAGCATACGCACTGGACAAGTCCAATTTCTGCTTCTTGGAAGAGAAAACAAGTCCAGAGATTTAATGTACTAATACTTGTTTAAATTTATATCAAAATGAAAACAATTGACGAAACAGAAATGCGCAAGTGCAATGACTGACCTTTATCTGTTGTTGAACACAAGGTCTCACACTGGCAGTATCACCGATGATGATTATATTGTTGACATTTCCACTTTGATCCCTTTCAGAGGGGGAGGATGTCGAATGCCGCCATTGCCCATTAACAATGAACTTGTAGTAATACCTGCAGGTCATGAGCATAATACCATTTAAAACGAAATTTAGATAAACTCATCATGTGATACTTCCAGATTAGCTAGTCTAAGAAAACTTGAAAAAATTAAACAAAAAACTCATGCGTATAAAACTCTAACTCTACACATATGCATATTAAATGTGTTTCTGAGGTTTAAGTGATAAAGTTAATTAAGAAAAATAGAAATCACAATGCATCAGCTTTACAAGTTTTTCAAGCACTGGAGTTAACCAAGGGCATCAGGTCTCGTATTTTGATCCCTTTGACAATAACAAAATAAGTAATACAATGCTTTTTCACTTACTTTCCTTGTGAAAGTCTAACTTCTGCTTCCCATCGTGATCCACCTTTGTGATTTGCCCGAATTGGTTCTTTCCAATTTGCAGTGAAATCTCCAACCAAGGTTACATCCTCCCCCTGTAAAAAGAGACAGAGACGAAGCACCAACAGACACAAAGTAGTTCCATTACTGCTCAAATATAGAAGGTATAATATGCTTTAAAGACTACATGCTTAAAAACTATTTACAGAACTAGTCCTAGGCCATGTAAGGCATTGCGAAAGAAATTTCTTTCATTGTCCCTTCAGATTTATTCAATGACCATCGCCACTGCTAAAGTATACATTATATACTTGAATTGAAACTGAACTTGTCAACTACCTCTTGCCCATTCCATACAAATGTCACAGCATGTGTTGGAGGTCCTTCATGCTTGCCATTTTCCACCATGGCTATAAGATCCCATGTTGCCCAAGCAATTGCCGGTCTGCATAAAAATTTCAAGAATACCGGAATCACAATAAGTGACTTCTTTCTTTTGATTAGTCAGTCACAAGCGAGGGAATTTTTTCTTTTCATTCTGTATAGAACTCAAAAAATGAGGAGGGTTAACGAGAATAACCTGTCAGGCCTGCATAAATGCAACCCAGTTACAAAATTATAAGCTGCGTGAAGGGAAGTATCAGTCATCCAGTGCAGGTATGCTATTACGCAAGCAGGAGACCGATTAAAACCAGTCGTACAAGTCACAAAAACACGAAGATTCTTTTTCAATAAGCGTAATAATAAGCCCACACAAAATGGTAGTTTCTTCCTCAAATCAAAAGAATCTCCCTCCCTGCCAAAAATAAAAATGTTCAAACATTTTATGAGGTCTAGCTAGTGAGTTATAAGCAACTAAAGCATTACCCTTTGACACATTCAGAAAGTCCTTTCCGTTTCTGAAATTTGCATTACATTATGAGGAATATCATCCTAAATTAATTTTAATTCCTTCTTTGGTTGAAAGTACATGACACTACTAATGCATTTAAGCTAAATGTCCAGAAACTAGTCAGATGCTGAAATTTAATAATTCATCAGAAGTGCTAACATTATTCCTGATTAATATTTGATTAAACAATTGTTGAAACCACAAGAAGCAAGCACATGCACAACCTCCATGATTTGAAGTGACTTCAAAAGAAGATCTAGCAAATTTATATCATCAATAAATAGAAGATTGTACAGAATTTTTTATTTGTTTACCTTATTGGATAGTTGATCATCAGAATGTTGAATTTTTGGCACGACTCATTTATTGAGTTGGAATTTATTCCCCAATTTTCTGTCTCAGTTCCACTTTGGAAATTCAGTATAGCAGTGACTCCCTGTATGAAGAATTTCCATAGAAGTTAAAGAGAGATATGGAAAGGAAGTTGATACAATATCACAATGCGTATGTAGACTACAAATTTCCAATGACACAACAACCAAAAAAAAGTTCTTTTGCATAAAAATACATGGTGTAACAGCACTCACCGCGACATTGGACAATGTCTCCACATCATCTTCTGTTTGTATACATGATCCAACATATATTTGCTCTGTAATCTAACAAATGAAAAACATAATGAATGAGCAAGTCAACGAAAATTCCAACTCATACAAACTATGCTATCGAAAGAACAAAAAGTTATTCAGTACAAGTATATAGTCAAAGAATTTGATGCATATCACACCTTACTGTAGCGCATGCCAATAGAGTGGTTATAGTATAGCTCGCCTTTAGAGCGATCCAGTGCCTTAATATATTCCTCAAGTGGGAAATTTCCATGAGCCCATTCTCCATGTTCCGACTCCTCTTCAGAAAATATACAAACAAGTTTGCTCAAGGGTTGGGCAAGAGTATTCGTCTGCATTTGTGATCGAACACGACCATTTTGGCCATTCAACAAATTCCATCCTTGTGACTTTAGAAACTTTGAGGAGAACGTAACAAAGCCAGACTTCCCAGTGTTTTCGGTAGCTGATTGCAAACTTGAAGCCAACACAGTCTTGTTCCAAGTGGCAAAAGGAACTCGACCTCTATTGAAAAGATTATCAAGATCATTCAAAAGAAGCAGCTGCTGAATTGGAAAAGGTGAGAGTGGTCTCTCAAGAACCAGGCTAAAAGATCCTGCTTTCTCCGTGAGCATCTTCCTGAAGAAACCAAAGACTGAAAAAAATAAAAACAAAAACAAAAACAAAAATGAACTGACAATCTTTCGCAGCGAAATCACAAACAAAATTGAATTTTTTCAAAGGCTAATTGGGACATTTAATCCAAAATTCATTCAATGAAATTATGAAATGCAAAATGTTAATAGCATACTGTGTATCACCAAAGTCCTTGGCCTCAAGAAGCCTCTCTCCAGACGAATCACCAGCCTTTTTCAGTGTGTCACCCACCATTACTATCCTCGACTTCTCCGCATTGCCCTGAAAAATCGAATTCAAGAAAACAAATAAACCAATCAAAACAGAGAAACAGAATCAGTCAGACCAAAAGGTCTGAACTTTTGTTGAAAGAAGAGAGAGAGCGGACGGAAATACCCCTTTCTTGAGGGAGTGG
This sequence comes from Prunus avium, assembly GCF_965620075.1. NCBI lineage: Eukaryota > Viridiplantae > Streptophyta > Magnoliopsida > Rosales > Rosaceae > Prunus > Prunus avium. The sequence goes on from NC_142286.1 coordinate 39,232,249, forward strand.
ACAAAGATTTTGCCGTCGACGGAGAGCGCGAATCGAATTCCGAGCGGTTTGTCGAGAGTGACCATGTACTCATTCAAGTTCATCTTGAATGATGACGAACTGTTGGACATCGCGAGAATCCTAACGGTTCCGCCATTGGAGCGAAGCTTCTCTGGACGACTCATCGTTGAACGGCCATTTATGAAAGACACGCGTCCGCCCCAAAAGGAGGAGGAGCAGCCGTGGAGCAACGGCGGAGATGAAGGATCGAGAGCTCTGCTACTCGGCAGTTGCAGAGTGACCATGTTCTTGAGGAATTCCAGACAGTTTTTTTCTGTTGCAAAGTGTGAAATGGAGCTTCAGATCATGTGCTGGAAGCTTCAGCTGAATTCTACGAGCTTTCCAGCGCTTTTTGTTTGTTTGGCGTTTCCGGATATCTGCAGTGCCACGTCGGATGAGTATAAAAAAGTTTGCACCACTCATGGCCCATACAAAAGATGACGTTGATTTGTGTAAGGAAAGTATCGTAATTTTGAATTGATGATGAACGAGCGTAGATCAATCACGAATAGTCACGAGAAGCATGGGAATATGTTTTCCCGCCAGATATTTTACGATGCATTTCTGACCGTTGATGAACTTATCAGACTATTTTAGAAGAACCTTGACCTTTCAATGTATCCAACCAATTAGCTTTGGCATTTTGGTAAAGTTGCAGACTTGAGTGACTAGATTAGTGAGTGGACAGCAAAACATCTAAAAATGTGGCATGGAACAATTGCCCAATTGTGACAGCAAATGACCCTTTTCCTTATGAGCATTTTGGATGAATCAATGTTTTGGTAATTCATCCCTACATCATCATTTTGACAAAGTGATGAGACTGAAAAGTACGAGAATGTCTAATTTATCATGATATAAGAGATTATAAGAAGAGTGATATTCATCATCTTTTGATACGATTTATCTATCTCCTACGATACGATACATATTTTTTGTTGATTTTTATAAATTTTCTTATACGAGCAATCTTCCGAGATAACTTAATCACATTAATAGCAAATTGAGTCCCTTGAAATGTCACTTGGGATGTCATAAAAAGGTTTTTTACACTCAACCCATAAAAACATTTCTTTATAGAGAAGACCAATTATATAATATAAGTTAGAATGGAATTGATCAACAAGAAGAAAGGCTTTTCGAAGCCCTATAGTACATGTTATATATAATGGTGCACAATTTCCAAGCCGTTGTATTGCGAAGCACGATCCTGACCTCTCGGATCACAAAATTAATAATATTTTAGGCGTTAGTTAATAATATAATGTGCTTTTCCAGGCATGTTCCACAAATGAAGTTAACTTGATACACACTCCTAATTTTTTTCACATTTTCACATTGTTTTTTCTTCTTTTATTTTATGTCAACAAGATCAAGGTGAGGTAGGTGAAAGTATTTTTCTGAGAATTCACATTCAAAGCATATTTTGAAACTGTCAATCGGGACATGGCTAGCTCAGCTTGAGATGAGACCGATGACCCAACAACCAAATGAGATTTGTACAAAGCGTATTAATCAAACATAGAGGAACTAAATGAATGGAGTTTGAACTCGAGACCACTAGTCTAGTAGTCTACAAGTCAAGGTCATTATTTTTTATCGGGCTAAACTCTAATGGCAAATTTGGCTATACTTATTAATTTGTTAAACCATCAATTTTCCATTAATGTTGTTAATAAACATAGAGGGACGCCACCTTTGGTATCCTGGTATTCTATGGTGGCCAATTAATGCAAAAACCCCCGATTGAAATTTGAGAGGACTGCCAACCAGTAAACTGGTCTGAAAATTCAAAGGATGGAGACACCCACTTTATTCTGGAGCCAATCAGCTACCCAAACACTAATTATCATTTAATCTTTGATTATTTTGAGCAATTATTTGTGTGAATGGAGCAAAATGGGGCTCTCAGAGCTTAGCAGCTGGCAGATTTGCACTCAGAAAATTAGGTCAACTTGCTTGCGTAGTGTTCCCATTTTGTCCACAAAAGTTTCAGGATTGAAGGTCTGAAGTGAAGATCCCGGCTTTTACTTTCTCGGATTTTCCAACATTAGTGCAAAAGTGGCGGAATTGGAAAATAACAGCAGCAGAGCAGCGGCGTAACCAGTTCAGTTGGACAAATGTTCAAAGAATAGAATTCAAGCTAGAAAAATATTCTGATTTTTCAACAGGGACAAGTTTTATTTTTGGACCGACGACCATATACTATATTTTGAATGCACACGATAAATCTAAATTACTATAAATTAATCTAATTTATAGAGAGAATGATTCAAACTCGGATAAAAGAGAGACGGCAGGCCAACAACAGAGAAAAAAGTCTGGGACCCGATGACAGCCAGCACCGGACTCACCATCAATTTAATTGTAGTTTGTGGTCCCTCCAATTTTAAGCAGAGCACAACAAAACTCGAACCTCATTTCACGAATCACTCATCGCATTCTCATTTCACTGTCTCTCGGATTAAGATTGAAACCCTAATACTGATATAATTTATTATTCGTTAGTGCTGGTGTGGATGTGAGCACAAACGACGTAATTACGCGCAAATACCTCTCTGCCTTTTGTAATGACCTTTTTCTTATTTTCTTTCGCTTTTGTAATTGTCCCCTCCAAATGTCGTTTTTTTAACACCGTGCGCATTTGCGTCATAATCGAGCCATAATTTATTGCGCAACCTAAAGCTAGCTAGCTACCATCCAAATTTGCGGCAATTCATAAACATTGAAAATCAAGCCTTATATATGAGACAACATATGTATTGAGTAGTTACTGCCTCAAGAGCAAGGCATTGCGTAAGATTTTTGTTCACTTTTTCTCATTGACTTTTTACAAATATATCAACTTTTAACTGTTTACATTTACATTACACCCAAATATATACTTCAAAAGCCAATTTCACCGTATAACTTTTATTTTTTATTTTTAAAAGCAATCTTAATGTTAAATTTCAGATATATTGTCTCCAACTTAGCCGCCCACAAAGCTTAGTAGGTGTGGAGTTTTATCTCAAAAGGCCTTGGTGTTATTAGGAGTGGAACCACTTATTATAAGTTGTAGTTTATTCAGTCAAGTTTTCGATATGGGACTTTATATTCTTCAACACGCCCCCTCACATGGGGCCACCACATAATGGGCTACACGTGGAGCTAAGTCCACATCAAAGTTAATTATTTGGGTTTGTGTGTAACGGAAGATTCATAGGCTATAGTTTGAGTCTAAGTTCGTCCGGTTGATGGCAACACCCAGTCAAAGTGTGGCCGGTAGGTCGAGTTAATAGCTACACCTAATCAAGGTGTGGCTAGTTTGAATCGGAGTTTGAGTTTGAATTGGGACTCGAAAAGTTACATGCACGAATAATTATTAATCGTTGATGTGCCGGAATCTTATACATGAATGGCTATATTTAGGGTTAGGGGTTCATAATTCTACCAATATCATAACTCAAAAAGTATCATATATGTGGACAGTAACAAAAATATTATAGATATACATGAGCTTTGAGAACAAGAGAAGATTTGCTAACAAATTTACAATAACCTTAATGCAAATCTATCCTTTGCACTCAAGTTTGATTCTTATTGTCGTAGTCTATTATATAGTTTACAATATCGTCTGTCAAACAAAAAGAATTCCAAGCCAAAAAGACTAAATTCATGCCGAAATGAAATACAACCCATAAAATTGATCTGAACTATCAATTAACTTAAAACTCACTCAAATACACTAACCTGTACATGTACGGGAAGTAAATTAAGTCCAAAATTAGGCAAAATAAGCATCAGTCGTCTAAAACTATAACTTAGATATGCTCGGAGAAAAAAACAAAACTATAATTAAGCTTATAGTGAGGACAAAACTATGATTAGAACCTGCACCTGCCAATCAGAGAGCAGGGAAGGTCCTACTCATGGCGTTGACGCTAGCAAAGAACCCAACGAGGTCTTGCCTATACGGAAGATAAGACCGTCTCTTGTTATACCCGTCCTTGGCCACCGTCTTGTTCCTCACGTAGAACGCCTCGTGAGCCATCGACACCGCCTTCGACCCTTTGGGCTTGTTCGGCCCAGGCCCTGACCCGGACCCGGAGCTCTTCTTAATTTCCTTGGTTTCTTCGTCTGCTGCCTTTTTGGAGCTCGACGACAAAGGGGTCAAGAACACAAACGAGTCCTTGCTACCGCTTTCGCTGTTGCTCCGCCGCAGCAAATCCCTTATGCTCCACCGCCTAGACGACGACGTTCCGGTCGACTTGCTCTTAATCTTGCACTTCCAGCGAGCGTCTTGTGCCACCGCGGATTTCGGCTTCCAAACGCAGTACGTCCCCTGTGGGACAGCATCCAGTTCGTCCACGTCGGAGGACGACGATGACGGCAGAGCAGCATCATCGTCGTCATCCTCCTCCTCTGCAACCGCCTTATTATTAGGGGCGGCCGCGAGATCTCGTTGCCTTTTGTCAAGCAGAAGGTCGCGGTTGAATACGGGGAAAACGGGACCGATCTGGTTGTCGTCAAAGAATACCTGGCTTCCGGTACTTTGAAAGGAGACGAACTCGAAGTCGTCGTCGACGTCGTCGTTTCTATGATCATCGTGTTCTTGCTGTTCAGCGGAGTTATTGGATTTGTCGAGCAAATTGAGGTGGTCGAACTCTCGGCAGACTTTGGCTGCGACGTCTGCAAGTTTGCTGGAGGCGTAGCTGTTGAAGCTGGGACAGACCAGTCCCTGTTCGAAATCGTCGTCTTGCATATTTTTTGTTCTTGTTTTTGTTTTTGTTTTTTGTTTTTGGCTGTGGGGGAGAAATAGAAGGGTTGTGAGTAAGTTGGTTTTCCCTCTATGCTTATATATATAGAGAGAGAGAGAGAGAGAGAGAGAGAGATTAGATATATAACGTGGGGCAGGAGCGGAGTAAGGTGATAATTAAATCAATAAGTAATTAGGGATTAAATGAAGTTGTGACATTATTAACGGTGGAGTCTTTGGGCTTCTCATAAGTTTGTTTCTTTCTTGTTTCTAAGGTGTTACGTGTGTGAGCGTGTTGGTAAACTTTCCTTATTCCTTCTTATCGCTCATTAATTTCACACGCTTGACGTCGTTACCCCACGAACGTGTCCGCGTGTCTGGATACAAAGGCAAGATGCACCAAAAAGGGCAATATCTTGCCACACAAAAAGACAAAGGGAAATAAATCAACAATTTCTTGTTAGTGTTGGATGCTTATTTGGATTGGGAAACAAACAAAGCAAAATAGGCAAGTTAATATAATGAATCTGATTTTTTTTTCTTCTCAATTTTATCAATTTTAGAAAAATTGTTTTTTTGGGAGTGATTCTTTCTAGATCGTTTTAGGTTTTTAGTTAGCTCATATCACTCGGGAAAGTTTTGCCTATGTCCTATATTGCTATTGTGATGATTCCATTTTCAGTTATTTTTTCCTTTATACTCTTTGTGACCGTTTGATGATCTAATAAACTTCTATCACTATTTATCAACAAAAAAAAAAGTTATTAGGTTGTTAACATTGTAAAATGGTCACTAAAAGTCCCTTTCTCAATTTTCTTTAATTTTGAAACGTCTCTTTATGTTAAAACTTACACTCTTATCTTGTGTTTGTTGCAATATAATTTTCGAGTTTGTTTTTCAACTTGTCTAATTATGATATTATATATTGCACGAGTTATAAATATAATTTTTTACTAGCGTGTGATAGAGGATTCAAACTTAAAATCCTTTTAATATTGAGAAGAGAAGTACTAATACACTAGTAACAATTAAGTGGTAACAAGCTAAAAAGACTTGACGGGTTCAATATTTAATAAAGAAAAATAAAATAAAATAAAATAACATAATTCAATTCAATTCTTTCTAATCTAATTACAAATTAATAAAATAAGATAAACTTGCCCTAGTTTCTTTGGTTTGATAGACAAAAAGAATGAAAGAAGCAGTATTCAAACAGATCACTGAAACGTGGTGGTTCTAGAACTAACCCCATGCGAACCCCGTGGGGCCGTAGACTTCTAGAAGGAAAATCGTGCACCGGAAAACCAGCAGAGCCGTTGATAAAAGTGACATGGAAATTAATAATGGGGATAGTAACAGAATAGGATAAGTTAGATAACCTTGTTTTGGAAGCAATATCAATTTTCAATATGCAATTATTATTATTATTATATATGCAATTTGGCCTAAATTGATGGGAAAAAAAAAAACTCTTTGAAACACAAGAAGCCACATGAAGCCATGCCAAAGTTACGTTTATTATTTAAATGAAAAAAAAGCCGACTACTAGTGTGGACTTTTGAGGTTATGTTAATATCAATTTCAATTCAATGTGTCGCCTAATTGCTGACCTTATGTGTATAGAGTTTACTGATTCTCATGTCTAAGCATACATTATACATACGTATGCACACACTTCATATAACCCACATTATTAGTAGAAAAGCCACGTGGCTAGATATAACCCGCATTATTAATTTGCAAGTCTTGTTTAATTACTGTTTAAGTGCGACAACATGTATTTCATATACGAGAGATATGATCAGCAAATGCGATACATCATACATGTAGTAGTATTACTCAATTTCTCGTTTCATTAGTAATTTCAAAAGTGACAATATACCTAAACCCTAAATAAGAAGAACGAAAGTTCCAAAGTCCAACTTAATTATATTCAAACATTAAAAAACTCTTGAACTCAGGCAGAAGCCATCCATTGGTCTTGAATGTCAAGGCCTTCTCAGTCTTTTTAATTAAGGAAAATGAAGCACTCTATAGATTATTATGAAATCCGTTGAATAACGTGAAAAACACGAAAGTGATTATATCTTCCGGCTACAAGAACAACAAACCATTTGCCACAAGTATCTTGGAAAAAAGATTGTGCTGATCAGAAAGTTCTTACTTGAAAAGCGGAAGCAGTAGCAGCAAATTGACCTTCTCCTCATGCCAGCCAGACTAGCAATTTGTGTTTCACACAATAAACAATTGAAGCCAGGCCACTGGCCAGCCTTGAGCCTTTCAAATAAAACGCATCCGTACTGCACGCTAAATGCATGCTAAGGGTCTCTTAATGGCTTTGCTTTGTGGAGGTATTAGTGTTGTTAATTATAAACTAATAATCCACCACGTGGGTTAACTTTCCTCTGGTTAATGCAATTAGTTTTATGTTCTTGGTGGACCTTCCAGCTCCATTTGATATCTTATATATTGATTGTAATGTTGATCTGCAAAATTAGTGGGATTGGATTTGCAGTAATCACCCTCTATCAATCTTTTTAATTTTTAATCTCTGCATCATTTTAATCATGGTTTAATTGTTAGTTTAGTGTGCAAAAAACATAGGCTGCAGCAAGCAATTGCTGGTTTAACTTCACTTTAATGGGTGCAACTCGCAAGATTAAAAATTGGGACATGGCATGGGGATATCAAACTGGATCTTCTTTTTGTTTTCTTATAATTTGATATATCATCAGCTTTACATGGCTAAACCTACAAGGGAGGTGAGTGGTATACAAAGTACATGTCCTGTCCATTACAATATTCATTTGGCCATTGCCCCCAACTTACACTTCAAATGCCTCTCTCAAACTGTCAAACATATACACAAACAAACAACCAACTATTCCCTCATCTGATCACATAAGTTCATTACCCTACTACTACGGTTTGGCTGTTCACAATTCTCTAGCCCTCAATCTCCGCTTCAGGTGCTCTAGTTTGCTACTCACTCTCAGAGGCAACTCGCCAGAAGTCTCATCATGGTTTGAACCTTCTAATCGTTTCTGTTGTATTACATCATGACGCATTGGTTTAAACCGTGTCTGGAAAGCCCGGTATGAGAAATACGGTAGCAAAGTGCAAATGACGACGAGGAGGGTCACCAGCCAATACAGAGGACTGGGAGCACAGGCTTCCACGAGAACTTTGTGCGCTGTTGTGGAAACATTCGGTGAGACGGAACCGTATATCACCAAGAATATATACCAGAAGGCGATACTTCCCCAGATGAAGAAGTGCTGGATCCAAGTGAAGTAGTTGATGGAGAGTGCCATTTGGCAGTTTACAACCCACACTACGCAAGTGTACATTGTGACCCCTAGGACTTCATAGTCAACTACTTTACCATCTCTACGGAGAGCCTGGCCAACCATGGAATTGGTGGTAAAGAAGAAGATAATTATGGAGCTCAAAACGCCATTAATCATCCAACCAAGTATACGGGTCCAGCTGAAGAGGAGGTTCTCCACTCCCTCCAGATACAAGGAGGGATACTGTCAACAGAACAAGAATGAACAATAAATAACTCTCGTAGCTCCAGAAAGCTTCAAGGACTATAATTGCTAACAGATATGAAGCACATGCTACTAGAGCTGATAATTGCTAACAGAACTCTTAAAATGGAATACTCTAATTACCAAACGCCAAGCTATATAGCAGTAACATAGAGAATATATCATGATTTTGCAGTCAACTGTCACCTTAGAGCTATAGCTTGTTCAGTATCTATTACCCCCTGAATACCCATTCATTTTTCCTTATTAGTATATTAAGCTCTTCAAAAGAGAAAAATTGTATACCTTAAGGCATAGTCGTGCAGAAACATCCTGATCAAAAACACCAAGAGCAATCACAGGAAGTGATGTGAAGAAGACATTGTAGAATGACATGTACCAATCATTGTAAGCAGGTTGACCAGAGAAAGAAGCATGGGCCTCAAACCAAAACAGAGTAAACCCAAATGTAATGTTCTTGTAGAAGAAGTAGCATATCTGCATTAGCCAAAAAGAATAGAATGGCACCTATCAACAGGGCATGCATAAATTCGTTGATTCTTTGTTGCCTAAGCCTCCAGACTATGCAAAACATATTACAAATTACAACGCAATTTTATTGGCAATAATCATGCTAATAAGAAGGAAACTGAAAGCCAAAAGATTAAAAAGAAACAACGATTGTCTACTTTGAAAGGGTGGCTTTGGTTCCTCAACTTACTGAGGGAAGAGCATTTTTATTTATTTCTTTTTAATTTTTCTTTTTGGTGACAATTATAAGAAACATGTTTTACCATCATTGATATGCGCCTGTAGCACCAGTGCCCATGTACAAGCAAGAGCCGCTCCAAAAAACGGAATTGAGCTATGGAAAAATCACTGGCCATTACCGCCTGCGTTTAGGAATCAAAAGGAATCAGAAGCTGGGTGTAAAATATAAATTTTTTAATTTACACGTCTGAGAGCTGTCAGACCAAAAATCACAATAAACAACTATTGGTAAATAGTGTGATAGACATATATATTCTCTATTCTCACGGCTTTCATAAGATGCCGAAAAATTAATTTCTCCACCAGCAGCAGATCAAATATATATTACTAACCACTGGGAAACAGACATACAATATGAACACTAGCTTTTACTACTTTGACAGAAATCCGGGCATATAAATCTTTTACAAGCAATATAAACATGTGAATATATTAAAAGAAAATAGAATACTAGAACAAGCATGCACTGAAGATGTTGAAGAATAGAAAAAATATGTATGTGAAATGCCACATTTGTGCAGCCCCAGAGGAGTTCGGATTGAAGGCATGCTATGTTGATTATTATTGGAAATCTTGCAAAGGTGTACAAATCAGATTAAAAATACAGTCACCTGCATCCCTTCAACACCACTAATGCCAACTCCAATATCAGCTTCTTGAAGCATGCCAACGTCATTTGCACCATCACCAACAGAAAGTGTTATTTTACCTGTTCCAAGTTTTACCAATCTCGTAACCTGCACATATTTAATAGTTCTATCAGATTATTTGATGCCAGCAGATGGCCATATGAAAAAACTTGGATAATTTGGATTGACATGCTCATGAGCGAGATACTTACAAGAGCTTTCTGTTTGGGTGTAGAACGGCAACATATAACAGAAGCACAATTAATTGCAAGTTCAAAAAACGATTTTTCCACATCCTTCTTGAGTGAAAATTCCAAGGACTTTCCATCAATTATCAAGCCAAATGACTTAGCTGGGCTAGAACTTTCTTTAGCTTGATTAATTTGCAAAACACCTTCTCCAATTTGCTTCCTTATGCTTACAAGAGAAGCCTTATAACAATCAAGGTTTCAGAAATTACCTGAGGGCAAAAGAAAAATAAAGGAAAAAGAGAATGTCATGGTTTTTTGCTTTAGGATTCTGTACCTTCTCAACTTCATCTTTATCCCCTTGTTTCTCCAAGGCATTTATATCTGGCAAATCAAGACTGATGACAATCTGTTTCATATCTTGTCTAAGTAAACTGCAAGCATACCTGTAAAATTTACAAAAACTATTAGTAACAAAAAATTTAAAATAACTATAATATGTAATTTGCAGAAGATATAATCTAGCATTAAAACTGCTGACATACCCTATGTTAACTGCAGTTTCCATCTTATCCCCAGTCAATACCCATATCTTTATCCCAGCCTGGGCAAGCTTGTTGATACATTCAGGAACCTGCGTCCCAGAGAACAGTATCAGTATGGAATTATTAATCTAGGAACGCAAACAATCCCTTATGAATATAAAAGTATGCCATAGTTTTGTTCTTCTGATATGAACTTCCAATTCACATCAGTGTTGAATTGTACAGGGCTCTAAATTCAGGGAGGACATAATAACAATTATTGGGCATAAACGAATACAGGTGAAAAGACTTATCACAGATGCTATCAAAATTTAATATTCACCCCCTTTTGCAGTTTGTCTTCAACAGCTGTAACACCAAGTAGAATTAAATCCGTTTCAATCTTATCAGCAACCCCATCCACCAGTACATCTCGACCTTCGGTGACAGAAGATTTGGCCTTCAGAAACTCCTTTTCCCATATTTTAAATTCTTCTTCACCGAGCTCGCGGTATGCAATCACCAAAGTTCGTAAACCTGCCTCAGCATATTTATGAATGTGCTCCTTGGACTGATCCTCAAACTGCCGCCCAGCTTTTGCAAGCCTTTCAAAAATTACACTGGACATATGCAGATAAATGAAAATCATGGATTCAACAGACCCTGCTGGCACCTTCAAACGGTGAACTGTAAGCATGAGAATTCAAGAGTCTAACCTGTCTGCACCCTTGCAAAGGAGCAATAATTTATTTTCTGGACTCCTTACAATTACTGACATTCTTTTCCGCGAACTACTGAACTCTAAGACATGAAGAAGCTCGTATTCCCTGGGATATAGAAACTTAGTCACATTATGTATGTATGTATGAGCTCGCACATATATATTGTACAAAGCAAAGGTTGTAGTAAGTAACTAAAATAAGTAATTAGTTACATGTATGCATGAGCTCGCACATACATACGCATGCTGTAATTGTTATGGCCTTCCAGCTGCTTAAAGACTACAAGGAGCCTGAATGTAAAAATAAACAGGTCACAGTACAGATGGAGCTAACCTGTCAACCTTTTTCCCAGTTTCAAAATCCAACTCATGCAATGATATGCTTGTTTGTGTCCTTTCGAAAAACTCAAAGCCAAGCTCCCTGGCAGCTATGACAAAAGCTGCTTCATCTGGCGATTCAGCTTCATAAGTTATTTCTCCTGATTTTTTATCCACAACTGGAATGGCTGTATGACACATCGCTAAAACCCGTAGGAATTTCTGTATTGTGTCTGAACGAGGTTCATTGACCCACTGGCCATTCACGATGCGTTCGTCTCTAAAGTTAAAACCCTTAACTGACTTTCCAGAGGCAACAACATCACTTGTATCCCTGAGTACATCAGATGATATGTCACCAGTTTTAGGCAGTCCATCCCTTCTGTTTGCCAGTGCCCTCTCCACTTCTGTCATACCATGGCCATAAGCAGTGCCTGCAATCGAGCATTTAATAAACTCCATGGAGTTACATGTCAATGTACCTGTTTTGTCAGAAAGTATCATATCAACCTGGCCAAGTTCCTCATTCAGATTAGACGTGCGTGCACGAGCTGGCCTATCTGTTTCCTCATAATACATATCCTGATCTTGGTTAATGAAAATACTCTGTAGTACCTTCACGATCTCTATTGATACGTACAGAGATATTGGTATCAGATATCCATACAACATAAGGGCAGTCAAGAAATGGAAAAAAGCAGCAAGTGCTGGTCTTTTGGGGTCATAAAACACAGTGGTATGATCTGGACGAAGATACCACCTTCTATACTTTCCACCACTGATATCTCGTTTAGTGTCAATTCCAAAAAAGACAGATCCGACAAAGGCTATCACAACCAGAGTACTGAAAAGAATGTAGATTATCTTATCCATTTTCCTCTCAATTTTACTTCTCTTTGAAGGAGGATCTGTAGCATTCTGCATCACTTTCGTGTCATGACCAGTAAACACAACAACACCATAGACATATTCAGTGTTTTTCAGCTTAGAGTCTCTTAAGAGCATCTGTTGTAAGGAAAGTGGGTAAGGTTTGCCATCATAGTACAAAGTCCCAACAAATGAATACAGATTTTCATTCGGGTCCTCACACTTGATCACTGCTTTAAATTTTTCCAAGGAATTTTCATCCTGAAGATGGGATGTCACCTCCAATGCATGCTTCAATTTTAAATTGGTTTCTCCATCAAGGTTCATAGTTTCAACATAGCAAATCCCATCCTCATAGCTCGATGAAAGCAAAAGCAGATCAGCAGGAAAGTACTCATCCTTGTGCACCTTCACAAGATCACCAACTCGGAGTTTCTTCCATCTGGTCTCGTAGAAAGTATAATTCCTACCATAAACTCTAACCTTTCGATTGTTTGCCCCAATATCCTGAAACCATTTCAAGATATAGCCAACTTAATTAGGACAAACAAATAAATAAACATCAAAACATTAATTTGAAGGTATCCTAATAATGTTGCTCTTTCCAATTATGCTGCAACCATTTTGGATATAGACAGTAAGCATCAATACATACTAAAAGGATGTACACAATCTCCATCGGTACAAATGCTCAAAAGACCGTTTGCAACAAATATGACTACATAATGTAAGTTGTAACCTTCCCTGCAAAACATTAACAAAAATATATGTTGATTGTCTGATTAACTTTTACTCTTTTAAACTGCTGCCCCCCCTTGCCCACCCCAGCGGGAGAGAGTTACAATTGAGGACCATAATTCTAATGCAATTATACTCCAAATTCTTTACAGAGTTATTAAAAAATGACTAAATAAGCTTAAGCTATCGCGTGTAAAATCAACGGTGCAATGCATTGACATGTAGATAATTACCTGTTTTCTTCGCCTCCAATCTTCAACAGCTTCCTTAGCCATAGTAGCTCCAATCACCACTAACAAGGGTGCCAGAACACTAACAGCTTTAAAAGGCGCCAATGGACTAAATGAAACACAAGCTACAACAAGAAAGTATATATTTGCAACCCTCCTAAACTGCTCAAACAAAGACTTGGGAATAAAATTAGCTGCCGTATACTTGGTAGTCGAAACATAATTTCCCCTGTCTCTCAACTGAAGTGCCTCAGGATTATCAGGGTCGTTACAATGCACAACCCTTGAGTACCCTCTTTCCCCAATTTGGGAATGACTATCATGAAAAGTAGATCGAATACACGAAAACGAATAGAGTTTGCTAAAATGTATCCCACGCCTTGTCTTCCGCCCTTCTGTCATTTTTGCAAGGTTGCACCTCAAACTCAGTCACTAAATTCTCTCCCCACTCAAATTTCCATCCACATTCCTCTTTCACTTTCTGGGAAAATCACCAACCAACCAAACAAGTCGCACCTACTTCCCAAAACACAAAATTTCCACCATTGCGCAGTCAATATACCCGCAGTTAAGCAAACACATTGACCAATCAAAACAAATTCTCTACTAGTCTAGGCCAATGGAGTAGCAGATAATTAACACAATCTACCCAAATTTGACAAAACCATTGGAGGAGCTAAAAGATCATAACTTGAGCGACACATAAGAGCTTTGAATGCCTTGCGTAGCCAGAGACACAAAGTCGGTGAGCAAAGTATATATCTTAAAGCTCCATTTTGATCCCACAGACTAATTATTTAAAAAAAGAAAAAAAGGCAAAAGCAAAGAAAGGCTGATGATTTTAACTTAAAACAAAGATTGCAAGTGCTATAGAGCTAAAACTAGGACGGGAATTTTAGGAAACCCTAGAAGAAGTTGTGTTTCCGAAAATTCCTTACTTCCATTTCCAGGCTGCAGAGATCTCTTTCTTGTGGTTGCTTGTTTGGTTTCAGCTCAAATGTAGAGAGAGAGTAAAATGAAAAAAGTGAGCTTTGTATGAGTAGTACTAGTAGTTAGCTTTGCCGCTTTAGTAAGCAAAAGCTGGGGACATAGAGGGGAAGAGAGATCTATATATTTTATATATATACATAGGTAAAAATAGGAGGCGAAGCAGGTGATCATGCCGTAACGAGTGCGACTCGAGTCTCGAGTCTGTAGACGATGAAAGATGACGTAAGGTAGATGAAGATCGTTCTCAATCTTTGCCGCACACGTGGCTGATTGCGCCGCTGGGTCCTTCCCTCTTTGACCCTTCCCCTTCCCCTTCGCAAAAGCAAACAAAACAATTCCTTATCCTCCTTTTTCCTTTTACTCTTTAATTATTTCATTTTGGGAAAGAAAAAAAAAATTACAAAAGAATTTTATGCTGACAAAACGGACAAAGAAGAAAAAAACGAAAAAGGAAAGGGCGTCTTGGACGACGTCGTTTTCTGTTGAAATAGTTATTTTGAGCACATTTTGTTTTGTTCCATGGTTTCACGGTTTCACCTGCACAACTGCACAACTGCACAAAATTTAAAGCTTGACTTGACACGGTTTTCCTTGTGTCCTTCCATGTTGTTCTCAATCTCAACTTCTGGTCCAAAATTACAAATTAAATAAAGGTGAGGGATCTGCCTAGTCATCTATTTGTCTACGAGCTTGCAGCTTAATTACATATGCTTGGAACAACAGAAACTTATGCTTAAGTAATCAATTTTAAGAAATTAAACTTCTGTTATTGTTCAGATGCTCGTCGCTTAAGTGGTTAATAATATTCACTTATACACTTGAATTTTGTATTTATTTCAACAGATGATGAATTGAATATATGAATTAGTTGAAATTGTGTCAAGCTCTAATATATAATTAGAAACTAAAAAAGGTTGTTAAGTTTAACTTAAGTCTCAAGTCTTATCGGTTCCCTCCTTAAAGGCTTGAAGCCTTCGGGGCCATGGCTCATGGTGGGAAAATGGAAATCTCACCTTGAGACAGGTGGCTCGAGTGACAGCGGGTAGACCCGAGTGGGTTCTCCTCCGGCCGACAAGACAAGAGAGTGGCATGGTGGGACCCTCAAAGCTTTAGGACGTATAAATTCTAAAGCCGGATTCCAACACTGTGCCACGTGTAATTTGGGCTCCATTTCATGTCATTGTTGCCGTCGGGCCCGGCCACCATCTCCACCTTCACTTTCGTACACTGCAATCTAGATAGATTATAATCCACGATCCATGCACATGCACATGCACCCATCTCATCTCACTCACTCCCCCATACATCCATGCATTGCCGCCACTCTTGTCTTGTGTACAAAGTCATTGGCCCACCTAATTTAAAGGTGCCAATTCAATCCCACGTCCTCAATTATTATACATCTTTAATCATTGTTAAGATACACACCATCTCATACACGTGTCAGACATACATGTGTGCTCGTTTTGGGCCGAAATTATTGTGTGCTGCTGAAATACCGTCTCGCGATGTAGCCAAATCCGTTAAATTATTACATGTTACATCGTGCATTAATAACATCATGTGACGGTGTTTTGCTCTCTCAGTTGCACCCAAAAGCTTCCTCATATAAAGGCTTGGTTCAAAAGCCCGCATTAAGCCTATCTTAACTATTGGGGTTAGGAAAGTAATTTCGAGTGTAGTCAAGGCTCAACCCATTGAAATCGGGTGTGTTAAGAATAATTTGGCCCAAGCCCAATATCGTCAATTGGGTTGAATAAGGCACCACAGCGGACGGGCCTCATCAGAGCCCTCTGTTCTAAAGCCAGCTAATCATGCACTGTCTCTCTCGTGACCCAAATTTAGGGCTCTCTCTCTCAGGGGCTGCGATCACGATAAATACCCGATACTTGCAATTTCCCTCCGATACATTGACTATTTGAACTAAAATCTCGACGCGGGGCCCACCCCATTTTGCAATCACGGTTGCCCTGGCCTTGCCTCGCCCCCTGTGAAAATATATTTTGTTGTTACCAAAAAAAAAAATATATATATATATATATATATATATATTTTGTCTGCAATGATATTTGATTTTGATTTTCCCCACAAAATTGAAGGCAGAAAAAGGGGCTTTCCTTTTACCTGTTGTATTTATTTATTTATTTAAATTTCGTTTAAAAACAGAAATTATTTATAGAAAAAAGAAAAAAAAATGGTGAGAGATTCGATCTGAGGACCAAAGCCTGAGCGACAGTTGGATATAGAGAGAGAGAGAATAAGAGAGACAATCGGGGGACTTCAATCGACGAGCAATTTGAGCTGAATCGACGTCGTTTTGTGGGGGGAGTTCTCATTTTGTCTGAATAATTGTCAGAACAACTCAGATTCAGTTCTGGACCTTCTGGTTCGTCCACTTTCACGACGAAACACAACGAGCTCCACTTTGCTGGCGAAACCCTACTCCATACGTACTCGGTACTCCCGCTGATAATTCTTCAGGTTCATCATCCGCCCGTACACTTAAAGCAATTGAATTTAGCGGATTTTTTTTCAAGTTCATAACTTTGTTTAGCAGCAATTAAAAAGTGTTGTTATTTTTTCTGTTGTTTTGCTTAATTCATTTCATTTCTTCATGTTTATATTAAAATCTAGTAATCTGGTTTGGTGGAGCTGACAAATGGGTAACTGGAATTCAGTTTGATGATTTCTTATGGTTCTGAGGTGGCAAGTTTTAAATTTGAATGTGTAGTGTTGCTAATTTGATTGTAAAAATGTGGAAATTTAGAATGGTCGATTGTAGCATCGCAATTTTAATCCCCCGCCTCCGCCCTCTTCTGTCTTAAAAATCCAAGTTGTGATGAATTGTTGCAAGGAAGGTTTATTTTCTACTTCTCTAATGAGTAAATTGTTGCATAGAAGCATGACTGTAAGGAAGTGGGAATTGTTCAGAAACTGATCAAACAAGAGCTCTTGTAAGATGGTTTGTTTTCTGGACACAATTTTAAGTAGATTTGTACTTTCCAATACAATCGGCCCTTTAAGATCCAGAAAGCAAGTGCGGTTACCCATTACTGAGCTAAGATTAATTTTTGAACTGTGTTTGGTGTTCACTAAACCCATTGGTGGGTTAAGTTATGTTTATTGGAATTTTATTTGTTATGATTTATATGAGCAATGTCATGGCCTCAAGTTTGATATTTTCCTTATTTCTGCCAAAATAATAATCTGGATCGCTGAAGTAGTCATTTCTGGCCTTCTTTCTTGTGTTAATATGGCTAACTTGTTCCTCTTTGATTTTGTAGGAATTGTTTCTTATTTTTTCCTAAGACATCAATCATTGCCATCAGCGTGCACCATATATGATAAACACTCAAGTTGGTCTTGTGAGAATAGTGGGCAGTTCAAAGTCAGGCAGCGTTAGTCTGCACTATTGATGACGTTACTAGATATGGCTTTGTGCTCTCAGTGCTAATTCCTTCTAAAAGTGCTTCAGATTGATACCTTTCTTTTGTCTTACGGTTTCCTGCTCAATTGAATGGTAGCAAGTTCTATCCAGAATTCTTGTCAGTGTATGTAATTATATTGTCGCCTATTGTATAACTAGCTAGTGCTGTTTTAGAGTTCCTGAAATTAATTAGGTCATAAATGGAAGCATTTGGTGAAAGAAATATCTGAATGGAGTTACTGGATGAACATGCAATTTTGTGTTGAACCAAGGGAAAATGCTATCAAATTGGAATCCCTGTATTAATTTGATGCTTATTTCCTTTGGGTACACTTTATTCATGTTCTTTGGGATATCTAGAAGTAAAGAGGGTTTCAACAGTGTGATATAAGAAGAAAGCATGGAGTATGTATCAGACAAAAGATTTCCTCTGGATGCAAAAGATTATAAGTTATATGAAGAAGTCGGTGAAGGTGTTAGTGCTTCTGTGTACAGGGCACTCTGTATACCACTTAATGAGATAGTTGCTATCAAGGTTCTTGATCTGGAAAAGTGCAATAATGACCTGGTATGTGGACTACTCTCTTTTGTAAATCACAATTTATCTGTCGAGTTTATTTTTTAATGCACCTGGTTGACATCTAAATGGTGCTAATATTTGGCTTGTCTTGTTCACTTGGGTTCTATGTCTTAATATATTTGGACTAATTGAAATCTATGCATGTATTGCATACTATTTTGAGAAGGAATCCCATCACATCATGGATGACTTCAGGAGTTTATGGGAGAGTTATTCTTCATTATTTTCATGTTGAATGTGCTCTTAAAGTTTGGGTACAACTGTGAGGCATTTATAACAGGATTTATCTGAGAAAAAAATAAGTTTCTGATTACAACACTTTTTAAGGTCATCATACGAATTCAAATGCCCTCCAAGAACATTTTCTGTATGATTGACTGATTTGTTGTCTTGAAGCTGTTTGATGGGATGATTTAAGTATAAATTTGAAGGACCATCTAAAATTGTATCTTTCTTGTCAAATTATGCAGGATGGTATCCGGAGGGAGGTACATACGATGACTTTGATTAATCACCAAAATTTATTACGAGCACATTGTTCGTTCACTGCTGGCCACAGCCTTTGGGTCGTGATGCCATATATGGCTGGGGGATCCTGCCTGCATATAATGAAATCTGCATATCCTGAAGGTTTTGAAGAGCCTGTTATTGCGACTTTATTGCATGAGGTTCTAAAAGCTCTTGTATATCTACATGCTCATGGCCACATCCATAGAGACGTGAAGGTATCATACTCGGCTTGTTGATCCTATCATCTTACCATCAATTTTTGTGTATATTCATGTACTTCAGGGATATTTAGTTGTTGATTGTCTTCATTATGTAATAATCATTGACTTTTCTAGAGAACGAATGAAATTTGTATCCTTGGAACAAAGGGTTCCGGTTCAATACATGAGAAATTTATTTATTTGCTTTTGAAGAGATTAATTGTATGCTTTGTGATATATTGTTAAATCTTTGTACAAAACCTCTTACAGGTGTGCATAGGCCTACATGTGTGTGTCCTCTGTATGTGACAAGCTTGCGTTCAGTTTGCTTTATATTTCTTAGCATGCTGTTATTTATGTCTTTTTATGTTGAAGGATGGTCTGCACTAAGTTTTTTTTATAATCGAGAGATGCACTTGTTTTCTTATTCATGTTCCTAACTTCCATTTTCAGGCTGGGAATATTTTAATTGACTCTAATGGTGCAGTCAAGTTAGGTGACTTTGGAGTGTCAGCATGCATGTTTGATACTGGAGATAGACAGCGTTCCAGAAATACTTTTGTTGGAACTCCGTGCTGGTATTTTCTCAATCTTTTCCTTCAGACTTACATATGATGCTCTAATATTAAAGATCCTATTGCCACTGTTGATTCACTTAGGGCAATTGAAGTTCTACGTATGTTAAAATACTATATTTTGCTCTTTTTCCTCAGGATGGCTCCTGAAGTTATGCAGCAATTGCATGGCTATGACTTCAAGTGAGTGGGTTGCTTAGCCGATCTCTGACTTTCTTTGTTCTCTTTTTTCACTTGTTTGTCTACTGCAATGTATTTTTGGTTGAAGACTTGAAGTTTCTTATGTTATGTTTTACCTTTTTCTCCATGAACAGAGCAGACATCTGGTCATTTGGAATAACAGCACTTGAGCTTGCTCATGGCCATGCCCCATTTTCCAAGTATCCACCCATGAAAGTAAATATCTTGATTTTTTGATATTTAATGAAATCTTCCTGCTAGAAGTGTTTCAGTGGTGCTTATAATGAGAATGTACAACTTTTCTCTTCACTTTTCCACCCTTATTGCAGGTTTTGCTGATGACTTTACAAAATGCACCCCCAGGCCTTGACTATGAAAGAGACAGGAGATTTTCAAAGGTTTGTGTTGGCCAGTTGAAACTCACATCTTCCATTCTCAAATTTAATTCATGAAGTGCTACATTTTCCAGTCTTTCAAAGAGATGGTAGCTGCTTGCTTAGTGAAGGATCCAAAGAAACGTCCAACTTCAGAGAAGCTTTTAAAGCACCATTTTTTCAAACATGCACGACCAGTTGATTATCTGGCTCGTACTATTCTTGATGGCCTTTCTCCACTAGGTGATCGTTTTAGGATGCTGAAGGTCTTGTGCTACTCTCAGACTCTCTTCTCTGCTTGATTATTTAGTTGTGATGTGTGGCATAATTTCAGCTTCATTTTTTACTTGTTATGTTTTAGGCAAAAGAAGCTGATCTCCTTGTGCAGAATAAGGCTCTGTATGGGGATAAAGAACACTTATCGCAGGTGAGAGTTGTGTACAAAATTATATAAATTTGGTTAGGTGTTTTCTTGTAGTCTAGATTGGTCTTTTAGGCTTCGGCATTTCAAGTTTACCCTCCACATTCTAGTCTTCAGCACTTTAGTGTTTAAAAGGTCTAAATGAGTACATATTATTTAGTTACTCAGAAAGTCACAGATATGAGTCCATCGCCCTCTTTAAGGCCCATAACATTTATATTTTATGAACAGGAAGCTTTTGTCTAATACTGCAAACGAATGGAACATAATAGGGCCTTCGGTTAAGTTTGTATTCTTCATCATAGTCAAATTTGTCTCTGTGTGCATGCATTATAATGTGTAATCAAATCATCTTCCTCAATATCTAAGATCATTATTCCTGGAGTTTGGGTAGCCAAATATCAACACTATCCTGATATAATTGTACTCACTTGCAGCAAGAGTATATCCGAGGAATCAGTGCCTGGAATTTCAACCTTGAGGATTTAAAAAATCAAGCTGCCCTTGTAAGTCATGTGAATTTCTAGCCTATGTATACTTCGTTATTCTTAATTTCTTAAGAAAATTGTTTTATTCGTCAATGGAATATTCATTTATCATTATTGTTTTTTATTTTTTATATTATTTCTGACACAGTGTTGCCTGCAGATTCAGGAAGATGGCATGCCCAATGCATCAAGTAAGAAGCAAAATGAGAAGGATGAAGATGTTAGTTTTCCAGCTGAGGGGGCAGCTATTGAAATGGAAAACCAACCAAATGCTGCACAGGAGGTATGGGAACTACTGTGAAAAATGATATCTGTATTGATTTATTTTAATCTCCCTTGCCCTCAGATATTCGATTTATGAAGTTCTAATTATCCTTTTGTGTTTGGCATCTGCCTTTTTTAGGATGGTTTCAACGATCTTCATGATTTGGACAGCTCACTTGCTTCATTTCCTATTAAACCTCTTCAAGCACTTAAGTATGACTGCTTTCCCTTTTTAGTCATATTTTCCACTGATAACACAAAAACTGATTTTGTGGGCAGGGAAAATAGTTGTCTAAGAATTATCATTCTGCAACAGATTTTGTATTGCAGTCTGAAATTATTATACAATATATTAAGATGTTTGCTGCAAGTTATTGCATTTTATGTAATATGGGATTTCCCAAAATTTATTGAGATACTTTGTGTTTATTTGGAGTAAATTTATTTAGCATTTTCATTTTCCTTGGGGCTGTAATCGCTCCCTTTTTTGGAAACTTCATGTTTTGAATGTAAAAGTTGTTTTCATGTTTGCTTGGCTGTTTAAACATTTAAAAATTCATTTAATTTTAAAAAATATATTATTTATGTAATTAATTATGTTTTCTGATGCAGAGGCTGTTTTGATGTTTGTGAGGATAATGGGAGTGCGACTAGTCCTAGAACCATTGTTCAAGAAAATGGAAGAAGCGAGGGTGAGACTTCAGGTCAAAGTAGTTATTTACCACGTCATGTCATTCCCGAGCCTAAAAATTTTTTGAGTGGTTCAGTACTACCGGATAGTGTGCTTTCTCCTAAAAAGGTTATTGGTGATGGGGAGAGGTAAGCTTTCTTCAGGATAAAGTTTTTTGGTTTGTTTATTATGCTAGGTTCTCTAGAATGACCTCATCGGTAGAATGCTCTATTGTTCTTTCCCTTTTTTCAACCAGAAGAAAGTGAGCTTTGCCTCTCCCCTTCAATGCATCAAGCATTGTTTGCATGCTCATGCTATCTCTGACTGAATGAAACGAAAGCTCCTTGAATTCCATATGTAGTTACTTCTTGTTTTATATAACTGCATACATGATATTTTGAAGGGATCATCTACAATTAAAACATCAACCTGAGCGGAACTATAGTGGTCCATTGCTGTATCGCCAGAAGGGTCATGCCAATAACCCTGCTTCTGGTTTGTCTTCTGTGGTTCTGTGCTTCTCATTTATTACCTATGTCTAATTTCTGATGCCACACCTATTTGTCCTTATTTAAAGCTATTATGGTATTGCATTTATTTATGCAGCTGAGGATATGTCTGAAGGAGCAGTTGTCCAACGTAAGGGGCGCTTCAAGGTCACTTCAGCGGACCTCAGTCCCAAGGTACATATGAATAAAGAATTTATCCTCGCTATGTGCTCAGCTTGTGGTTAACACAAGGGCAGAGCCATTAATCTGATATCTTGAAGAATTTTTATTCTCTTTTACCAGTTTGCTTATGCTGTAGCTACCACTTGTAAATTTTTATCTTTATGAGGCCTGGTTATTGGAAATTGGTTTGCAAAATTGATTGAATTGTGGGTTTATAACATATATACTTTAGAATGTTCTCTGCTATTCATCAGAAGTTTGGCTCTCAAGAATGCAATTGCATTTTGTTTGACCCATCTACTGGTTTCAGTTTTTCATCAGATTTTTGCTCAGCACCCATTGGGGTTTTATGTCTACTTTGTGATTTTTGAATCTAACTCGTAATTCTCCTCCTAGTTTAGTATATGCTCAATAGCTAGCTGCATTAAATTTGTCTATTTATGATGTTTCACTTCATAAAACAGTAGGGGTGTAACTTTTATCTTTTAGGCAATGGGCTTATAACCATTGCTATTCTAATCTATTTTCCAGGGTCCTTCGAACTGCTTTTTTGGTCCTGCTTGTGGAGGTTCAGCTAGTCCAGCAACCACAAACCTTGGAGCCACCACTGTTCTCCCATCATTACAATGTATTCTGCAGCAAAACAGCTTGCAAAGGGTATGTGCCAGTTTCTATTTCTTACCCAATTTTGTAGAGGAGATATTATGTCTCAATTTTCTGTTTTCCTCATTTGACAGGAAGAAATAGTTAAATTGATCAAATATGTGGAACAGACCTCTGGTAATTTCCCAAACTTTTCATCTCACATTTTTGGCCTTTAACTGTGTCTGCAAATTTTTGTTGGGTTTGATACATTCAGCTTCACACAGGAACACAAGGGGAGTCCATTGACGCAAGCAGCAGTGATCTTTTGCAGGTAAAGGTTGGGTTTAGTTACCTTTAACATATAAGCCATTTTTCGAAATCATATTCGTTTTACATGAAGTGACTTTATAATATTGTTGCTTGATGAGTCGTTATTAATTGAAAATGCTTATAAGCTACAATAGTTTTCTCCCCATTCTAGTGGTAGTTTGTGTTACATCTGATTCTTGAAAGTAATTTGGTCTTATGGACTTTAAGCTTGAGCTAGATTTTGACAATGCCACATGTCATATTTGATGCAGATGCCTCCGGCCTCCGGGAGGGAGAGAGAATTACAGTCTCTGGTGATTCATCTGCAACAGAGGTATATGAGTAATTAAGTTTTTTTTGGTGATGTAATTTTGGACCTTCTTATCAACGTTCTACTTATACTCCATCTGTAATGTCAGTGTCGGGAATCTCGTTGAACAATTGCAAAGACAGAAGTTGAAAAATGCCCAGGTTTGTGTATTTATCTGAATGGCTTTTGTTGGAGATTTTATATTCTAGGGGGAAGAGAAATATATTTTTGGGTTATCTGTAATCAGAATGTTTCTTGTAAGTGATCAGAAGATGTCTTCTCGTACTTTTGCAGTTAGAAAGACAATTGAAAGTTATGACCAACAAAGACGAAAATATTAGAAACGGAAGTGAAGGATAATGGCAATGTCATGTCTGCAGTCTACCATTGTCAACCATACAATTGCTTCGGCGGAAAAATAGAAAATGTTGCTGAAAGAAGATGGAAGTGTGACGGCGGTGTTGTGGCCACCGCTTGATGATTTCGTTGGTGCTTTGATTGTATGTGGAATCTGCAATAGGAGCAATTTTCTTCCTCTTCTTTCTTTTGTTGTACTCGTAGTGTACCATATGTGTGAATGTGTGTTAGTGCAGACGTTCAAATTTTGAGAATGCTATTCCTTGAATCCCGTTGTGTAACAAGTAATTTATTGAACTGATATTGTAATTATAATTCATATTAGTTCAATTCTCTCTTTTTCTGTTCGACCAAAAAAATAGTTCTCTTCATAGTCGCGCCTTCTACCCGTTGTGTCAGCTTCAAGGGCTGCACATGCAACTTGTCGACCAAACAACTCTCAAAACAGAATAAAATCTTATTTTTAGTAGGGTTAAAAAATGAACCAAGTTTCAAATCAAATTCAATTTGGATTATAAAACAACAAAACAGATTCTAATTCAATCGAAACCATCAACCCTATTTGTCAAGTGTTAAGTCATATCAACGGCCTAAATGTATAATTCACTAAAAGTTATCAGAATGTGCCAAAATAAGAGAAACTACAATTGAGCTTAAATAATCTGTTTCATCAATCAGTTCTTCAATTCTTCGAATTGTCTCCAAGGTAAGATGTGTGCTACTCGTCAAGCAATGAAATTATAACATGATGACACCCTACTACTGATTACTTGTGGTGAGGGTTGGATTGATTCTTGCTGGAAAGTAATTAAGGGTTTCGATAGCAAACTTCATTCGTCACAGGCAGGGCGAATCCTGATCACAACTTCACACTACTACCAGAGACGATTCCCGATCACAGCAGAAACAATGCCTTTCAATGTCTCCTGCATGACATAATTGGAATTACAACAAATATATTGGCCAAAAAGCATCTATAGACTTAGGGGGTTGGTTAGTACCACTGAATGGTCTTTGAGACCAAGAGAAAGCATTAATGGCCTGGAGGAGCCTGAGTTACTGCAAACACAACCCGCTGTGTTAGAACATTACATGTTCAGCTAGTACTTTCTGAAAGAAACAGGCTGTTCAACAAACATATTAGAAATAGAACATTAACAAGCGAACCTTGCTTCACAATATTCACCCAAAAAAAAATTAACAGGATCAGTAACTGGTATTGAATAAGGAAAAAGAAACTCCTATAAATAGAGATATACCTGATGTGTTCAATAAGTTGACGAGCACAGGACACTAGCATTGGCTGCAGATGTTAAAGAGGATATAAATGAGCACAAAAGTCAGTCAGCAAGGAATATATAAAACTAACAGGCTATATTGCACCGGCAATCTTACCTCATCTCGCTTGCCAAAGATTACAGACACGTTGAATGTTGGATGGATTGCCATCCCTTCCTCCTTCCTGAAGTTGAAAATAATATACACCACATAAGCTCCTCGACGGGGCACTACACCATTCATTGCCAATAGGCATATAGCAATTTTCAGGTATCAAATGGGTAAAGTACAAATCAATGTAAACAACACTAGTAATAACAAAAGCTTCGGACACAGAAATGAAACTAATGAATATGCAGAATACCTGGCTTGCAGTATGGTGCCCATAGCTCCTATTTGAGTTGCAATGACCTGAGCAAGTGTTTAAAATATTAGAAGTTGGCACAAAAAGACTGCAGTCTTTCCATGCACCCACCACCCCCAATCCCAAAAAAAATATAAAAATAAAACCCAACACTCACAAGGAAATGATCATCATAACTGCAAATGACTACATCTGTTTTGCTCCCCTGCCAAGCAGAAACCATGGCAATTCTTGGGTGAGTGAGATTCAAAGTCAAATTAGAAAACCCAAATTAGCTCTAACAATCAATGTTCGAAAAATCGGGGACTAGGCGAGGGGTCGTCGCGGCCTGATGGTGGTCGTCGACTCGTGAGAGAGAGAGAGAGAGAGAAGGAGGAGACAGCGTGAGGTTGGTTTTCTTTAAAGTCAGAAAAAAAAAAATCTATATAAAAACAAGAGCCGCTCCGCCTAGGCGGCCGCCTAGCCCGCCTAGCCCGATTTTTCGAACGCAACTAACAACAACAATAGCTTAGTAACGCGGAAGTCGCAGAGTAGCAGAAACAAAATTGGAGAAGACAATGAAGCAAACAAGTGTAATTGATCGAACATGAATAAGCAGAAAATAAAATACCTTAATTTCCAAGGAGAGCTTCTTGTGGGGGACAGGGAAGCTGCCCATAACTATCTCTGAGATTCTCTACGCCCTCAAGACGACTTTTACACCAGCGGACTCGACCAGACTGCTGTAAATTCACCTTGTTCTCTTTTCTTTTCAGTGTGAGTTGATTTATTTTCTGTTTGTTTTGGGCCTAAATTTTTCAAGCCCAGCTAAGCTAAGCCCAAAATATTTAATTAGAGTGTGGTGGTCCACACTTGGACTTTACTTGTACAAGTCCAAAAAGTTTAAAACAAAGTCCAAAAAGTTTAATTACATTAATGATATAATTGTCACATCAGATACGTGTTAGTTACGATCTTAATGGTGGCAACTAACTCTCGTCTCGCGTGTGTGGTCGTGGTGTGTAGATGATATCCCGTGCTCACTTGTCATTCAACACGTGAGCTGCTCTTGCCGCCACAAACCCGCCCTTCTTCAAACCTAAAGCCCAGCCAAGCCAAGCCAAGCCATATCAATTTTCTCATTTTTAACAATACTCTACTTTTTTTACTTCAAAAAAGCTTCACATCACATTATTTATTGAATGTATCCTTCTTCTTCTTTTTTAAATTTAAAGCAGCCTGCTACTATTCACAGCACTCCAAAATTAGTATTTTATTAATTTAAAAAACAAACAAAAAGAAAGCTGAATAATGAGAGATTGAATAACATTTTCATTATGAGTGCTACTATTTTCATCCATCTTATCTTACCACCCATCATGTAAATATGAAAAAACACAATAATATCTTTTCATCCACCATTATTCCCAAAATATCCTTTAATTATTAATTCAAGCAAATTACACCTCTCCACCTCACGCCACTGAGTCTCTACTCGAGAAATTATAGAATGGTACCGTACCACCACGTCAGCTGGTGATACTCCCACTCAAAATATGCCATGTGTCTTAATTTTTTAACAACTCAAATTTTATTTTACAGCTGGACTTATTTTTATCCACTGAAATAAAATTAGAAAAATAAAAAAAAACTTAAAGGAAAAAAGAAAAGAGAATATCTCAGTAACCCAACCCCAACCCCCACGCCACCCAGATCTTCCTCTTCCTCTGCTTGTGAGTAAGCCAAATCCCCATAGCCCAATAAATTATTGCAACCATGTATCACAAAGAAGATTAGGTATTATATTGGATCTAATAAGCATTTGGATGGTGACATGGTAAAGCATGATTGACGGCCCCTCAAGACTCAAGTCGGGGTGTCGTTTGTGAGACTAAAGGGCGTTGTTGGGTTTTGGGGATTGTGTTACGGTTGATATGATACACCCACCTCCCATCCCAATCTTCTTCGCGAATCACATCTGCTAGGGAAACCTTCATCAACGAGAAAATATGTATGGATCTAGGGGATAGTCACTGAAAGGTTGAGAAAGTTAAAAAAAGGGCAACAGAGAGAGAGATAAAAGATAGGGAAGGGACGACGGCCAGAGCAGGCGGCGCGGGGTTGGCGTATTGCGGTGGGCGGTGGCTCTGCTCTTTTTTCTTCTTCTTTCGATTTTCTTATTTTCTTAATTTTATTTTAAAGGGTTAAAATTAGGTTGAATTCCAGGTGTAAAATAAAATTTGAGTTGTTAAAAAATTAAGACACATGGCATATTTTGAGTGGGAGTATCACCAGCTGACGTGGTGATACAGTAAACATTATGATGTTAGTTATTTGTCTTCTAACACCTATTTTTATGCATGTTACAGGTCATGGTTCTATATACAACTACACAAAATTCATTGACGGTTTAACCTTCATGGTAAAACATAAAACCATTCCCATGAGTAGAATTGATGATTCAATAAAGAGAATTTTGTGACTTAAGTTTGTTATGAAACTATTTGAGGCACCGTTAGCTAATCTGAGCCTGCTTAACCAACTTTGCAGTTATCTAGTTATTCATAAACTTGGCACCATTTTGCAAGCACTATGAATTAATACTTGAAACTGTTTAATCTTATTTTTTATCTTATTAAGTGAAATTGAGGAGTCATAAGAGAGCAATAGAAAACATATGTGTTACGAGTTGAGGTTTTTTTCCCTAAGTTCTTATTAAAAGTCATTTTACAAATGAGTAAATTTATTTTTAAAATTTTAAAAATAAGGTGAGTGAAAAAATAGGATATAAATTGGAAATAATAGCACCGTTGTTAATTTGATTTATTGAAATTTGCAAATGCTAAAGAGTAAAAGTAAGGCTAACTGGCTAGCTAAGCCAAGGCAAGCCTGTTAGCTTAGCTAGCTCTAGACTGTTAGGCTGTGGGCAGTTTTTTATGAGGTATGAGATTAAAGTGAGCTTTGCATGACTAGAGATTATAGAATATTAGTTACATAATTTATTTTTTTTGGTCAACAGAATATTAGTTACATAATAATAACACTCTGTCTGTCTCTGAAATATATTGTCTTGTGAGTTTTCTAGCGTGGTCAGTTGTCACTGTCTGTGTCTGTGCCTGAGAAAAGAAGAAAAGAAGAAAAGAAGAAAAGAAGAGAAGAAGAGAAGAACCAGGGGAAGGCAGATAATTAACGGGCCAACTGATATTATTAGCCTTAGATCAAATCCAAAATGGGAATTGTGGTTTTAGAAGAGAGGGACAACGTTGAGTTACAGGAATTCTGTCGTATGCTGGTGGCCTCCGCCGCAGGCCTCCACCGCACAAAACATCAACCCAACGACCTGCGTTTTCCATCCAAAACCAACGACTTGACCGACGACGAAGAAGAAGACAGATTGGTTTGTGTAACTAGCGGCGTTTCCTTCTTAGGCCTCGCCATCGTCAACCGCCTCCTCCTCCGTGGCTACTCTGTCCGCATCCTCGTTGATAACCCAGGTAATTAACAAACTGCACGTTCGGGTCGCTTTCGTTTCTTCAATACTTCAAACAATTTGGTCAAAACTTGGATTTCGATCAAGTTTCCATTGTCTTCTTCATTTTTGTTTTGTTTTGTTTTGTTTGATTGCAGTCCTATTGATTTAGCTTTTAACTATTCTTGTAATTAAGTTTTCGCGTATGTGTCTATGTGCTTTTGGTATGATTGCAAGCAAACAAGTTTTTGTTATTATTATTATATATTTAATATATATCATGTGGTCTCTGCAGAAGATGTAGAAAAGTTGGGGGAGATGAGGACAAGGACCAATAATTATAAGATATCAGCAGTTATGGCAAATCTAGCAGATGTTGAAAGCTTATCTCAAGCATTCCATGGCTGTTGTGGCGTCTTCCACTCCTCTGCATTCACTGACCCCGCTGGCCTCTCTGGTTACACTGTGAGCGAGTTCTATCAAATTTAGTGTCAATCTAGAGATGTATACGTTTTACCAAATTCCAAATCATTCAGACAAAACCAATTATACTTGCAAGTAATTGGAATTCATAGCGCACACTCAAACACAAGTTGAAAAACTTCATCCCACTCAATAACTTGGACTTCAATTATACATATATTGTTGGCATGATTATTTGTTAGATCCATGGCTGAGACTATTTGTTAACATTTTTGAATCATGTGATTAGAAATCCATGGCTGAGATAGAAGTGAAGGCCAGTGAGAATGTGATGAAGGCATGTTCATTGACAACTTCTGTGAGAAAATGTGTGCTGACTTCTTCACTTTTAGCCTGCGTATGGCAAGACAGCAGCAACCTGCATGACCCCTCCCCTGTAATTAACCATGACAGCTGGAGCAGCGAGTCACTTTGTATAGACAAAAAGGTATTATTTTCATCCAAATTACATCCCTCTTTTTTTCTTTTTCTTTTTCTGCTGACAAATTATTAGTATTTTAACTTCATTTGAAAAAAAAAAATGGCAGCTCTGGTATGCCTTGGGCAAGCTGAGGGCTGAGAAGGCTGCATGGAGAATAGCTGAGGAGAAGGGGATGAAGTTGGCAACCATCTGCCCAGCTCTCATCACTGGTCCTGAATTCTCTACCAGAAACCCAACAGCAACAATTGCATATCTCAAAGGTACCCATCATCATTCATCAAACACACCTTTGCTTTCCAAAATGCATACACAAACACAAATTCTAGTTTCCATTTTTTTTACTGTGTAAATATGATTACAGGATCCCAAGAAATGTACCAAAGTGGGCTGCTAGCCACAGTAGATATGATGAGATTGGCAAACGCGCATGTGCGCGTGTTTGAGGCAATGAACAAGACAGCATTTGGGAGATACATTTGCTTCGATCAAGTCATTGAAACAGAGGAAGTGGCAGAAAAGTTGGCTGAGGAGACAAGCATGTCGAAGAACAAGATTATGGGCAACGGGTCCATCAATGTCCAAGTTCGATATGAATTGTCCAATAGGAAGCTCACAAACCTTTTGTCAGGATCACTGAGATACTGTTATAACCAAAGCCAGCATTACATTTAGGTTCCATCCTGATATTATTATTTCCCGTTGGGGCTTAGGTTGAGCAATGCAAAATGGAAAGTTTTGGAAACTTTAGAAATGAATGTAAGTATCCGTGTTTGTTTCGTGTTTTCGTCTTAAACCAGAGAGATTATATTAGCATCCTACATCAATTCAAAACCATATGTATTGCAATTGGCAAATCTTAATGAAGAAGATCAAATAAAATTGTTGCAAGAATAACCTAAGTTGGGTTCTCATTCTACCAACAAAAGCAATGAATCCAAAAGCCAATTACTTCCAAATTGAAAAATTGGGATAGAAAATGTGTAGATTGTTCAGTGTTTTAGAGAACAACTAAAAGTTCAAAAACAAAACGATCTTTGTAGTTCAAAAAAATGTTGGGCAAATAGACAAGGGCAAAAATATTCTCAATCAAAAATGAATCTTTCAGAGAAATAAAAGAAATATGAAACAAAGTATTAATAACAATTTATCTGGGTGATTGCGAAAACAAAAGTAAAGAAAGAAAGAAAGAAAGAAAAAGGGTGAGGCTCAGAGAGTTGCTAACTGTGCTCAAGGAAGAGCCCTTTTACAGGCCCTTCTCATACAAGAGGTGTCAGAAATTTAAGCACTCGTCATCGTTGCCAGATTAACATATAACCCACAAGTCTATTCAAATAAACGAAATCAAATTCAGAATAACAAAGAAGAAGATAGAGAAGATGACGAAGAAGCAGAAATAGAAGCGGCTGCAAGCGGGCAAGATAAGGAGAGGAGAGAAATGGTCTCCCGAAGGAAAGTCAGGAAGACTAGGGTTTTTCAGTATGAGTCAGGGAGGGCTGCTTGCGAGAATTTATAGGCAAGTTGAACCCAACCCTAAATTAAGAAGTTGGACATGCAAAATGAGCCCATTTTTTATGGGCCTATACCTCCTTAGCTAAACCTTAACCAACTAAAAAGGGCGCGAGTACAAAAATGTAAAAGCCATAATGTTTTATGTTTGGTTATGCTCGTTTTTATGGTTTTTTTGTTTGGTTTTGGGCTGGCGGTAGTGGTACACCAGTAGACCCTTGGAGATTTGAAACCAAATAGCAATGATGGCCATGGTGAATGTTTGTATATGCAGGTTTTTGGCAACCACTAAATTTTATAAGTGAGGCCGGTTACCCGTCAGCTTTTGTTTCTTTAGAGAGAGATGCAGAGAGCAGATGAGCAGATGAGCAGAGAGTGAGAGGCACACTCTCCACACAGGGACAGGGACATGCATTTGTGGTGGTGATGATTAAAGATTAAGTTGAAGAAGAAGAGGATAGAGATATTGAAGTTGAAGTAAGTAATGTGTATATATACATGTGTGTGTGTGTGTGGGGGGGTGGGGGGTGTGAGAAAGATTCGCGTGACAGACCGCTGACAGGAGGTGATTCAAACTTGACTTGAGAGAAGAACCAAATGAGATATGACGCACACTGGTGGTCACATTGTGCTGCCGCTCATTGGTCAAATATTCCTCTTTAATTTATTAGGTTCAAACTTGAATTTGCATGCCATGCATTCCTTACACTAATTAATAAATTTACTCTAATTAATTAACAGACAGGTAAAAAATTAGAGGAGGAGGAGAGGTAGAGCAGCAGGGGAGTGGAAAAGGAGCTCGGTAGGCATTTGGGAACAATTCCCTATATTCGCTGTCATCGGTACTCATGAAACCAAATGCCTATGATATACCCCCCATCCCCATCCATCTCTCTCTCTCTCTCTCTCTCCTTGTTAACTTATGACTGAGGATGGTAGTAGTACTTTTTTTTAATTTGTTTATTCTGTCTTCCAGAGTTTTTTATAAGGAAAATCTTTTGCTTTCATTAACAAATTTTTGTAAGTCAGTAAACAATAGATTAATAAAAGCAGAGAGAGAGAGAGAGAGAGAGAGAGTGATTCTGCTTGCAGTTGCAGAAATGTTAGACAAAGAAAAGGTTATATATAATCTGGGCATTTGAGATCAGATCGGTCAAGCTTGTTGTGCTTCCATTACTACACTTATACAGTCACAGAGCTTTCTTTCTGATATCCCAACCCAACCCAACCCATGAGATGAGCTCTAATCCATCACCAACAAGACAAGAATCTTCCTGGACTTAGTTGCAGTGAAAGTGAAGAAGCTTTGATCTGCTTGCTTCTCCAGTCCAGGTCCTGAGGTCAGTTGTTATTATTTTCTTTTCCATATCAATCAACCTGCTGCACTGCACCTGCATTAATTAATGTTGCTTATGCTATGTCAAGTAATTAAGAATGTGCTCTCTCTCTCTCTCTCTCTCTCTGCATTTCAATATATTCCAACGACATTTTCATGCAATTGAAATGTGCAAGCCAGCTCTAGCTCTTGCTCACCTCTGTTTTCTCTTCAATCTTTTCCTTACGCGCATTATCTGCTCCTATTCACTCTTTCTAATTACCTAATTGCTGATTGGCTGATTATTTCACTGTGGATCGGTCCCACTAATGTCTAACCTTTTTGTTGTAAGCCCATCTGCTTTGAGACTTGAGGAGATGAGAAGAAAGAAAGTCTTGTTTCTTTCAACTTTCTACTTTCAGAAAAAGCTCAATAAATTATAATAATAATAATATACATGCTTCTTCCTTCAAATTCTAAATCTAACCGGATTATGATACTTTGTTTTTTTCAAAATTGAATCAATGACTTTCTTCTTTTCCATGTTTAATTAATTAATCCCTTCCTCTTTTTCTCTTATTCAACAACTCAAATCCACAAATCCCATCTCTTGATTTTCGCATTACAATAGAATCTCTTCTCTGCCAATCTTGATTATTGTTTGTTTGATGAAATGATTCTTTCGGCTTCCAAGACATGGCATTTGCCCAACATGATGGAATTTATATTTTCAAAAAGTATTAGTCAAAACACTCAACACCATTGTGCCATTATTTTAAAAAATACTGCATTACTTTATACTTCACCTCAAAATTAACGCTATTTGCAAATCACCCATTAGTGTCGTGCTTTGAAACAATTACTCCCTTCATACAAGATTATGAGTTTGAGTCCTAATATTCGTGTAGTTTATGTGAATTTAGTACATTATTGCCCCTTTTAATAAAAAAAAAATAACGCTGTTTTCATCACATCACGAGCCATTTAGAAGTTGGGTGCATATTTTATGCCCCCATGTGAACTTCCATGCTCTTTTTATCTCCCCATCTGTGTTTAGAATTTCTTTTTTTATTTCTTCAATTTGGGTCTCGTTTGATCATCACTTTGATTTTGACACTGCATTATTAAAATCAAGTATACCTTTCGGCATATAGGGAAATTGATACCATCCCACCTTTTTTTTTTCTTCCTCTGTCACGCTTTTAAGGTATCATTTCCAATTAAATTCCATTCGGACAAAAATTTCAATTTTCATCAGTTGTCTTTTTCGGGATAAAGAGGCCGACCTCCATTTTCCTTTTGCACATGGCTTTCGGCATATGCCTAGAGGTATCATTTTTTATTTTTTATAAAGCCAAGTACTTGAGTCAAGAACTCTATTTTGGAAAGTAAAGAATGCCCATTTGCATGCTTTTTTATGCATCACTGGTTATGATTATGATTAACATGCAATTGATAGTGAAATAATAAATTGAATAATTGTGTGAAAAAATGAAAGTTATATTCTTTGAGAAATTCAATTCATTGGTGAAGATGAAGTCATGAAATAAACGGTAGGAATGGGGTAGCTTTATAGACCCCTAAGAGATACAAACTAGGTTGAAGCTCTCCTCAAAAGAATTAGGTTCGAGGTCAAATTGCACATGAGATGATTCTTGTTTAAAGGTGAGATATGGCTCAGATGATTTATAATGAGATTTAGAGAATGTCGAATTGTGATTAATCGGTGGATATTGTTCAAAATTTAATTGTCCATACAAGGGTAAATTAAGTTGAGCTAACCATCATTCTAAATTGTACCGAGACTTTTTGAGATAAAACTCAATAACTTGATGGGTTACGCTTGGACGGACCTAGGAAATTAAGTTTGGCGTACTTAGCAGAAAAACTTTTGTGAAACGGGAATATCATTGTTTTGTTATTCATAGTCAATCACAATTTGCTACATGGAAAATTTATCACGCATGACATAATGTGATTAATCGAGAATAGCAAAATAATGTTATCCCCGTTTAATATAAGTGTTTCACGCACTTAAGAGGACAATGGGCCCAACACTAAAGGGCCTGTGGGCGAGATAGGGCAGAGCAGGAATTGCTCCAGAGCTAAATTAGGCATGGGACATGAAGTGATCGTTCGTTTCACGAAAACACATTGAGGGAAACTTATTCATAAACTTGGCCTCTGCCTGACGTGTCTCGTCTCACTCTCATTTCCATTTTCAACCTCACCTTTTTCATTCAAGGAAAAACAGAGTTACTGCTCTGCAGTATCTCTCTCTTTCTCTCATCTTTAACACCACTCCATTTTACCAACTTGCCCTGGCTCGCCAGTGAAGTAGTGAACAGCTGCCTCATTCGCATTGCCTGTCACTTCACATGAAAAACCATGGTAATAGGGTATATCTGTCATTCAAGCCCTTTTTGGTTTTATCTGCCAAAACCAGTGAAAAAAAGAAAACATTTTTGTACATCCATTACTTTGTAGGTAAGTTTTATATGTAATCTCTGTCACAGCATGGATGTTTCGTACACAAAAATTCCAAGAAAACAAGGGATTTAGGTGACACCCTAAGTACTATTAGAGTTTGAAAACATTCTGAGCCAGTCAAATTGAAATCGCTCAGTCCCAAAGAAAAAAAGTTGGATAGTATTAAACCTTCCTTTAATGAACAAAATGTAGGTAAGATTGTAAAATAAATTTGGAATCAATTGTATATTATTTTCTCGAACACTAGATCTATAGATATTCTCAGTACTCAAATCTAAGGAAATATTAGGGTTAGTAGATAGATAGCTTAGTTAGGACTTATTTGGTTTGGATGTGATTCAATTAGGGATTTAGCACATATATTGATTTGGTGTGTCATCTTTGCTTATTCTTCCTAAATCTCGGTTATATCAGAGAAATCTTGAGGATGAAAGGGAAGTTATTCAATGGATCTTACAATTATACAAATCAAACTTAAATTTACGTAACACTTTAAAAACGAAAATACAAAACCAAATACAAGTATTATTTGAAGAAAGATCCTTAATTATATAACTTATACCGTCAAGACAAGTGTTTTTTCCTTCTTATTTCCAATAGCCTATCGAAGTGGGCTCAATCGAGTTGGCTGCGCGTGAATCTCTATATCGTTCTTCCCTTCAAAATATTTACATGGACCCTTTTACCCTTGTGTAATTAACAAGATAAAAATGCATGAAGCAATATCTTTCATATTCCCTTACGTGGTAAGTTGGAAAGCCCTCTCCCATATAAACTTGGTATCAAGATATATGCTCCTCATTCCAAACCCAGCACCCGCATACAAATTCATCGGAGTTGAAAGTTTTCTCATCATTTTTTGCAGGTCAGATAATCCAGATGGACGAGATTAACCCACCTCGGTCGTCACGTAAACGCGGGACGTCATCCGATCATCAGGGCGACACATCCTCAGCTGCAGGACACACAACCCCAAGGAAGAGCCGGTACGCCGTGGATGACGCGGGGGACCGGATCGAGTGCTCTGGCAAGTATTGCAAGTCATGCAGCGGCGCTTTGATAGCCGACTGCGTGGCACTCTGCTGCTGCCCCTGCGCTTTGCTGAATCTTCTCACTCTTGCCTTCGTTAAAGTGCCCTGGATGGTGGGCAGGAAGTGTTTGGGACTGGGGAAATCCAAGGGGCAAAAGCGTAAAAGCAAGAGAAAATGCAGCAGTATTGATGATGATGATCACCATCGTCAGTGTGAGGTGGAGAGAGAAGAAGAGGAAAGAATGCCAGAAATTTCATCAGACCAAATGGAGTGTGTGAGTGCCAGGCTGGAGGCAGAGAGGGTTTGGTTAGAATTGTACCAGATTGGTCATCTGGGTTTTGGTAGGGTGTCTTTCAGTGGTATGCAATCTCTGGGTAAGGCCAATTAGGGAAGATAATTTATTGTATACCTTGGTTGGTTTTATTTTGTACACTTGGGAGATATATACGTGTATCACTATTACTAGTTTCCTTCGTATATTCATAATGTAACATTTATGGAGTAGAGATAATTTTATAATTGGAAATTCCATAAATTTTGAATTTAAAAAAGAAAGCTCTGTTCCAATTTTCCATTTTGTATTTTCATTTTCTTGCTGTTAAAGTAATCGTTATCCTATTTGTCTTTAAATGGTGGGAATTTATTGCAGAGACTCATGGAGGAAATATGGTTGCCTGCTGCCAAGAGAAAACTCGCACTTGCCTACCTTTTCCCGGAAAACAATTTGAAGTTTAGTTCGGATTCTAAAGAATCTCACAGTCGGCTTATTTGATTTTTATTGCACAAATTACCATCCGATTATTGCAAGAAATTTATAATGAGAGCTTTATATATGACCCTTAGGTGAGGTTCTATCTCTTAACCGTTAGATCAGGTCAATTAATTTGATCAAACGGCTAAGGAATAGAACCTCACCAAAGGGTCATATATAAGGCCCTCACTATAAAATGACTCCCGATTATTGCAGACAATGAAGAAGCCCATTTCCTACGGGAAAAAAATACAAACAAACCCAATTTGATTATTGGAAGAAAGAAAAAAAGCCCAATATGGAGTTGAACCATGCCCAAAGGCCCAATGCAAGGCAAATATTTTGAATTAAGTTTTTTTATTTTATTTTATACAAATAATATTCTACTTTAATCTAATTTAACTTACTGGAGCGGATTCAAACTCGGGTGCAAAGTGAGAAGTACGTTCGTCTAGCCAACTTGACTAAGCTCATATATGCATTTTGAATTAAGTTCTAATTGACTAATTAAAAACCCATTCTTAATTTGATTGTAAAACTGCATCTTTATCAATAAACGAAGAGGAAGAGCTTTCTATATAAACTCGGAAACAAAATGTAATACCCTCTACACTTGTTTTCCAAATAAGAATAATTTACTCCACTTTTTGTTATTTTCGAGTAGCTTCATGTCCACCTCACTTCTATGTTTGATTTATATAATATTCATTTAAAATAATAATAATTCAATTGGAAAAAATATAATTCATAATTGAACGGTGCATATTTGTATTAATTATTTATTATGTAGGTTTTTAGTTGTAGGTATATTTCGTTACCAAAAAGAAATTATCATGTAATATAATGGTTTATAACAGTAATAAGAATAGGACAATCAATTATGTAGGGACACGCGTTTTCTCCTTGTATCACAAATACTGTGATGTGATACAAATTTTTTTTTTTTTCGGGATGATGTGATACACGTTTAAAGTACCTTGATTGAACGACTAATAAAAATAAAAATAAAAATGGTTGGGCATTTTTTTTCTGGAGGAAAATAAAAAGAAAGAATGGAGGCAATTTTTCCAAAAATAAATAAATAAATTCGATGGCAATTTGGTAATTAAAAAGGATCGGACTGGCGGTGACTCATTGAGAGACTGAAAAGACACTTCACGCCCCGCCAATTTTTTGGCAAACCATGGCAAATGACACCTGGGTTTATATATTGCCGGGTGGCAGACTGGCAGTAACAGAAGCGCGCATGTTAGCATCCTTTTGTAAATATAAACTATCGTACGCCCCAATGAGTGGTGCGCGCACTCGGGTTTATGGCTTGCAAATTAAATACAAAACGGGGAAACAATAGAGCAGCCAGTGTTTCAGCTTGCTTACCGACTTAGTCACCAGAGAGAGAGAGATAGAGTTGGAGGTGAGCGAGGGAGTGACTCAGTGAGCGAAGAAGATGGAGGGTGAGCCAACTCGGATAATGCTGGCAGTGAACGAGTCGACGATCAAGGGGTACCCGCACGCCTCCATAAGCAGCAGAAAGGCCTTCGAGTGGACTCTGCAGAAGATCGTCCGCTCCAACACCTCTGGCTTCAAGCTCCTCTTCCTTCATGTCCAAGTCCCTGACGAAGACGGTCCTCTCTCTCTCTCTTTCTGTTTTTCTTTTGTTGTTCCCATTCAATACTTATGTTTGTGCTATGCTTGATTTGATTGCAAAGAAAATGGAGGAAACGGAAGCAAAAATTGAAAGGATAGGGAAGTCAAAACCGAACCTATAGTTTTCTAATGGAAAATGTTAAAAGAATCGCAGATTATGTGTGAGTGAAAAATTGGCTTTGCGATCAGTAAGTTGATGTCATTTGGTTTTGTAAATTGAAATTAGTCGGTGATGATCATTGATTTGATATAATCTTCATCGTAATTAAGAAATCGTTAGTAAGTTTTGGTACCAAACAGGAGGCATTGAGTATGTATGAAAGGTGCTTGATAACTTTTTAAGCTTTCTGCCACTTCTTTCAATTTTATAGTCAATTTGCTAGTTCGTTTAAGTGGTGAGTTTTTGTAATTTGAGTTCAATATTGAGTTTGATCGGTTACAAGATCTGACCACTTTTTGTACAATTTCCCTTGGGTTATATGATTGTTTCTCAAAGTTGGCTTGTTATGGTGACTTCATTTTAAATCATGTAGTTTCTTGTCATTCTAAAATGAGTTATGTGACCCAAGTATCATCATCATCATCATAACTGTTGTTATTGTGGTCCTCAAGTATCGACCATGATCATAACATAGAGAAATTATGACCCTGAATTGATTTGAGTTCATTGTTATATGAAAAATGTGAATGAATATGCATATAGTCCATTTATATTGTATCTAGTTGAGCTTTTGTATATTCTTGTGTTTGAGCATGCTTAACACTTCATTTTCCATTGCTCAGAAACTTTCTTATCCTTTTTCCTTCTTATTACGATGTGATCCTGCCACTTGTTTCAACTTTGAACCATGTTCCTCACCATACTTGTAATAATATGTTGTGCCCTGTTTCGATAATAGGTTTTGATGACATGGACAGTGTCTATGCATCACCTGAGGATTTCAAAAATCTGAGGAATAGAGACCGCGCCAGAGGGCTTCATCTGCTGGAGTTCTTTGTTGAAAGATGTCATGCAATTGAGGTACTGACGTGTGTCTTTTGGGACAGCATTATTAAATAATCGCATCTGAAACATACAACTTAGTATTCTGAAGTTTAAATCTATATATTGGAATGCTTGTAGGTTGGTTGTGAAGCATGGATCAAAAAGGGGGATCCCAAGGAAGTAATCTGTCATGAGGTGAAGCGTGTGCGGCCAGACTTTCTGGTTGTGGGCTGCCGGGGCCTTGGTCCTTTCCAGAGGTATGCTTTAAGTGCTTGCCTTTTATATACACATGCCTGATCTCCACCACAGTTATTAGTATTATTACATTGCCGACATCCTTTTCTAACATCTTTTGCAATTTTCATATATATTCTGATAGCCCTGAAGCAGAGTTGGCTTATATACCTATCATATTATTGAAGGCTATCCACTTAACTAAGAAAGTTTCCCTGTTTTATTTGCTCTGCAGGGTTTTTGTTGGGACAGTGAGTGAATTTTGCGTGAAGCATGCTGAGTGCCCTGTGATCACAATCAAGCGCAGCGCAGAGGAAACACCTCAGGATCCTGTTGATGACTGAGTTTTCCTGGAATGTGCATGTTTGAATTCTTTAATTCTGTCCAGTCACTTTCTACATCAGACCCTTGTGTACCTAAACACCAACTGGGAACAAATTAGATGTATTGCTTCTGTTTGCAATTATGCACAGACGAAGAATTACGGCGAAATGTACGAAGGAACTTGGATATTTTGTGTTAGTTTGGGCGTTCATTTTAGGAGCTTTCTTGTTTATGATATAATATTAGGAGCTTTATTGTTTATCATATAATATTGGCTTAATATGATGATGTCTTTGCCATGCTCGTTGCTTTTTTGAATTGGAGATATAATGTTGTGAGTTGTGGGAAAAACAAACCCAAGTCACAGGCTAGCTCGTTGCCCAACTTTTTTGAATCATGATTAGCATAAGTATAAAGGCATTCTTTTGTCAAAGGCACTTTATGGCCCGCTTTTGAAAGTTTGGCTACAGTACAGGCATATTTCTGATAACTAGAGCAAATTATTTCGAAACGTTTTAAAGAATTGTGAACCCGACCGAGGAGAATTCAATAGCGAGAGAGGTGCTCATGTATTGTTTGGTGTAGGAGTTGAAACAAAAAGAAGTGAAATTTACATCCAACTGAAACTGGTGGCTGAAAATCAACACTGAGAGTTGCTTCTCACCAAAAGCTCCTGTTGATCTCTATATTGATAAGTTGAAGAAACTAGTTCATAACTTCATCCACAAGCATCCAAAAAGAAAGTAGAAATATTATCCCTAAACCTACATATGGATCACTAGCTTATATGACATACTAGGGATTGTGTGTAGAAACAAAAAGGTCCATTATACAAACAGTGAACCGATCTAAGATGAAGATTCAACCATTGTGCTTACCGTCTCCAATAACTCTTTTATCTCACTCTCCAACTTGGATTTCGTTACAGCTGACACTTTACCATCCGAATTGTCCAGCATTGAGGTCAACTTCTCAAGTTTATGCCTAATGAAGTCGAGTTGTGACGCCTCACCATCAACAGGGGGCTGTGAGTTTGTTCCTACTGCCTGACTTTTGGTCTTGCCCCTGGACTTAGCTGGTGGAGAATTGGATATTTCACTCAGTTCACGGACCTTCGAAGCAGCCGAGAGATTGTGGAGCCGGAAGTTGACATTGGAAGCACCAAACGGACTGTCATTTTGCGAATGGTTGAAGGCTTCTTCTGCATCAGAGATCCTTAAGAAGGAAACCCGAGCGCAGAAATTGTTGTAGAACATCTCAGTTTCCATTTCATTCAGCTCTCCAAATTTACTATATATCTTGATAAGATCAACTTTCGTGGGCAGAGAGGAACCAGGGCCAAATG
The DNA here is from genome assembly GCF_965620075.1 of Prunus avium. Lineage (NCBI taxonomy): Eukaryota > Viridiplantae > Streptophyta > Magnoliopsida > Rosales > Rosaceae > Prunus > Prunus avium. The sequence goes on from NC_142286.1 coordinate 39,274,078, forward strand.
TCACAAAAAGGGATGCAGGTGAAGCTTTCTCATCCCTCTTCTTCCGCCTTGTCTTCAAATCCGGTGTTCCAGCAGCATGCTTTCCTATAGGCTTATCAGAGCTCTTCTTGATTTTCTTGTGCCCAGATTCACCGTCAGGTACATTTTCTGCGGTTTGACTTGGGTCTTTCCCCAGTGACCCAGGCTCAGATATTAAATTCTTTCTCTTCCTATGAGGTTGGCGGTTCTTGTAAAGTTCGTAGTTGGAGCCATTGCGATAAATTGAATCTCTGAATATGGCCATAAAGTCACTAAAAATCTCAAAGGATTTCCTTTTGATTGGATATGATGGATTAAGAGCTGCAGAGCGGAGTTCAGATAGCACTAGACTAGCTGATGCATTAGCTTTCATTGGATCAATGCTCTTCTCCTCATCTTCTGCTGGTGCTTTAGGACTGAGTTCTGTAGAGTGTTTCTTCTTTAATGTCTCCGTGCAGCAATTCAACATATGAGGGGACCCAATAAGGTTAGAAGCAGCCCGCTCCCCTAACTGAGTTTCATTAGAAACTTCAGATTCTATTTCTATGTCTCGCATCCTTTTCAGCATGTTAAGATTTGTGAACGGAGGGGACAAGTACTTGCTCTTTTTCCTTTCCCTCGACAAGGGGCGGTTGTCAATTTGGTCTTTCATATCACTTTGTAAACCACCACTGCGCAATTCCCCATCTCTTGAAAGAGGGCTGTCACCAGTTTCTTCTTTCATCTTACCATCATTACTATCCATGCCAAAACTCTCATCCTTCTTCCGTCTCCTTGATAACCGACCCTTCTTACTTTCTTCCTTGCTGCCGCTACAATCATTTTCAACACTCATATTTTTTTTGGTAAGAGTGCTTGTTGGTGACTTTGAGAGTCTGAGCTTTCTCTTTACTACATCAGAAACCAAATTACTCTCATCATGACTCTCACTGCCTTTCCGCTTCCTCTGCTCTGGTTTCTCTGATACTGCTCCCTCATTAGCCATAATCCCGCCATCCTTAGTTTTCACCTGAATATCATCGTCCCCTCCCATGAGATCAGCAATGCTTTTCTGCTTCCTTCTTTGATATTGCCTATCCTCTAAAATTTTAGGTGAACTTCGCGAAAATGTTTGATCAGTTTGGCCAGTCTTTGCGCCTCCGGGAGAAGAAAGCCAGTCTTCAAATGGCCCTTGGACAGGCACTTCCACTGCCTTCTCATCATCCTCAAGACCAGGAATTGGCTGGGCTTCACAGAATACAGGCAATTGATACCTCCCTTTTGAAAAATAAAATGCAGACAGACAACTCTTTAACACAGTGAGCTCAAGCACACTACTCACGGATGTAACTTGTGCAGCATGCTTCAACTCAGCAAGAAGGTTTGCTGATTCAGATAGATGACCCAAAAACTTCCCAACTTTACCTTCAGGCACAACAACTCCTTCCTTAATTCCAGCATTCAATGCCAAGGGTTGACTAATATCACTCAAAAACTCTTTCTTTACGCAGACACAACTCATCTTCAACTTCACAAGTCTTCCAATCTCATCCACAGCCTGCTGCACGGCATTAACAAAAGCCTTGGAACTACTCTGCTTCGACATCTCCTGAAAATTTTCCTCAAAGGGTTTTAATTGCGACGGATGGCACCAAGCAAATGTGCCGTCCCCAAAATAAGCAACAAGAAGTCTGTCCTTATATTTCAATTTCACTGCATACTCCGACGCATCAGAAGGATCACAAATCTGGGCAGGCCACCATGGATGGCTCTTAATCTTACCCCACACAAAATCTCCCACAGAAAACTCATGTCCCTCGTCACCCATGTCCTCAGTGATCTCAGGTCTCCCATCTGAGTCTTCCTCAATCTCATCCAAAAAACTATCATTCTCTTCAGCCCTTCCTCCGTTCACACCAATCTTACCCTCAATGATCTCATGTTTCCCATCTTGGTCTTCTTCAAATTCATCCGAAGAACTCCCATTTTCTTCAACCCCTCCGTTCACACCAGCCATAGCCATAGTAGCATCCGTCACCGCCTTTTTCTCCTTACTCGAAAAAGACTCCAACTTTTCAACACTACCCTCACCCCCTCTCAGTTTCAGCAAACTCGACTCTACAAGCCCACCCTCCTCAGTATCCGAGAGACCAACATTCAGGTCCCCAAAACTTCTCTGAGTCGAACTTTTGGGCTCAACTACCTGAGTCTTGACCACTTCACCGACCCTACTGCTACCCACATCACCAACAGAGCTCTCTCGACCGGACCCCCCTGGACCGGGCTGGGTTCCGCCCGAGCCGTTGATATCTTCGACGATCGTGTTCTCCTCTGCATCTGGACCTTTAGGTGGTTCAAGAGCAGAAGCTGAACCACCCTCTACGGCTGTAGATCGTGTTGGGGCCGCTCCCATTTCGAGGACAATCTTCTCTCGAGAAAATCAAGCTCAGACTTTGATTTTACAGCTGAAACGAATTGCATACAAACCCCAGAAGCAAAAACAAAAGCAAGTATGTAAATCAGCACATTCTAGGGTTTTGGTTTCGTCAAGAAAGAGCTCGAAAATGGGACTAATATAATACTAAATGTGCACTAGCAGACGAGAATAATGCATACATGGAATAAAATAGTCGTATAAATAGTAAAAAAACGAAATGAAAAAATATATATATATGTATACCTGAAGAAACCAAAAGCTTGAAGCTCAGGAAGCGATTCTCAGAGAAATATTAAAAAAAATATGGAAAGGAATGGAATCAAATTCCACACAGAGAGAAAACTAAAAATCAAATTTTGAAAACGCCGTGTGCGTGAGAGAGAGAGAGAAAAGAGGAGAGAGAGAGAACTGAAATTTGTGAAAGGGAAAATATCGTGGTAAAGTGGCGAGAAATTGGAATATGAGGCGGTGGTGGGGAGCTGACAGCTGAGTAGCAGAGAAGAGGGCGAGAAGAAGCGGCTATTTTGTTTTTGTTGTCCTTTTCTAGCAGAGCGGCCATCTCCACGTTATGTACCCGGCAAGCTGACATTTGGGTTTGAAATATAGGTACCCGCAAGAGTACGTTAAGGAAGCATACTCGCCGGGATTTAGGGCCATGTATGGTTTGTTTCTGTAGCGATTCAAAGGGTTTGTTTCTCCACGAGTATGCATGTGTTTGCAGTTTCGATGTGGCGGCATTGGGGACATCAAACGGCTCAAAGAGTTGTACTATGTTAGGATGATTCGCCACGTGTCACTTCTAGCCTTCGTTGAACGGAGCCCATATTAAAAGGCAACGCTGATTGGCGATCCCAGCGAGCGTTTGCGAAACGGCGTCGTCGTCAGTGGCGGTTTGCTTGCTTTTTATAAGTGTTATCTCCTCCTAGCTTGAAAGTTTCTCTATTATAGTTTTTGCTTTTTATGCATAGCAAGAAGCTTTTGCATAATTATTTCTTCGGTTGTTTGTTGATTAGCTTAATATCCACGCACAGGTTTTTCCAGCGAATCCATGGGATGATCGAAGTTGGAATAATTACAAGCCATCAATTACACACACACCTCATGTCCTGTCAATGGGATGATCTAAGCCTAAGCTAGCTAGCTCTTTTATTAGCCGGAAAAAGAGGCTTGACATTTTAGACTTGGGCCATTTTCGTTACATTTTACCAATTTTCATATATTTTCTTTTTCCCATTTCCCCACCCTGACCTTGGTTGGTTTCCAATTCCAATTGCAAATTGAAAATGAAAGAATGAAAGGGATTATGAATAACGTGGACCACCCAAATTCCACGAAACGGGAACTAATATAATGAGAGGATTCAAACTTGAGTGCGAGGGACCGATTCACTGTCGTGATTAGCTGGCCTCATTCTGAACAAAAGCCATACAAACTACATAAAACCCCCTAAACTATAGGGTTATTTTCAAGTTCATATCCAATTTTAGAGACATTTACGAGTACATACTTAAACTCTAGGAAACCTTGCAATTTACCCCCTCCGTTAGCCAAAACGTTAGTTAATCTATTAAATGCTGATGTGGCATTTGTGGAACCTATTTTTTAATTGACGTGGACTTCACATAAGAAATCAAATTAATAAAATAAATGATAAATAATAAATTGTAGGGTTTCCGGGAGTTTGAGTATGTACTCGTAAATGTCTCTAAAATTGTGTAAGAACTTGAAAATGACCCCCTATAATTTAGGGGTTTTTTTTATGTAGTTTGTCCTAATGTTTTTGTACATAAGAAATGGTTACCTTCCTTCTTGAGCACAAACATAATCCATATTATATACATACAGATGTAGCATACATACTGCATACATACACATTCAATTCAATTCTACCATCAAGCAAAACTAGAGAGCATAATAAACCATACTAAAAGAGCATATTAATCAAATTCTTCACCTTAAAATTACAATTCCAATTGCATTGAAATTGAACTTTGAAGAAGAAGCAAGAAAGAGAACAATCCCATATCACTAACACCTACAAGTTCAAATAGTACACAAAAAGCAGAAGCTCATTAGACAAATTACACAATGGCAACCTTGGCCCCAGCCTCTTCCAGCTGCTTCTTCGCCTCATCGGCTTCGTCCTTGGAAATCCCTTCTCTGAATTTCTTAGGCAAGCCCTCAATCAACTCCTTGGCCTCCTTCAGCGCCAAGCTCGTCAACGCCCTAACCGCCTTAATCACCGCAATTCTTGCGTTGCTCGGCACCTCTTCGATGACCACGTCGAACTCCGTCTTCTCCTCCACCACGGCTGGCCCCTCGGCGGCTCCTGGCGCCGCGGCCACCGCGGCGGCTGGAGCCAGAGCTGCGGCGGAGACGCCGAGCTTGTCTTGGAGGAAGTCGACGAGGATGCGAGCCTCCTCCAGGGTGAGGCTGGAGATGTCGGCGCCGAGCTTCTCAATCTTCTCGGGGGCTGCCACGGCCGCGAGGGGACGGAGGTGCGTGGCACGGTGGGTGAGGCTAGGGTTTTGGGGGTTGAAGGGGAATTGGAGGCTGGGTTTGGGGGTGTGCGGAGGAAAAGAGGATGTCGCGGGTGTGTTGAGATAAGATGGGGTGCCCAATGTGAGTGTAGATAGAGAGGCAGCCATTGCTGTGGTGTGGATTTGAGTTTTGGGTCTGAGACTCTGAGAGGGAGAGATAGAAAGAAGCAAGAGTGAGTAGAAGAAGATAGGATAAGGGGGAATTCTGAAACTAGTGTCCATGGGGGTATGTAGCGGGTGTTTTTTTTAGTTGACGGAATTACCCTTGTGACTTGATAAAAACTACCTGCAAATTGTAAATTACGTTGTCGTTTGTACGGGGGCATAAAAAGGAAAAACAAAAAGTAAAGGTCGCAGGCTCGGGGCATTCCGAGAATCGAACTCGGGACCTCTCGCACCCAAAGCGAGAATCATACCACTAGACCAAATGCCCGCTTGGGAAGTTTTCTTTATAATATCAAATAAGTAACAAGAAAAACAGGTTTCGACTCATCATTTTCCTTTTCTTCTTTCTTTGTTTGAACGGCTACCTGCGTAGTTATGTTATTATTATTTTTTTAAGAAAAGGAAGAAGAAAATACAAATGAACATAGTTACACTAGTTCAATGGAGTTAGTAAAAATGAAGTATCGATCATCATAGATATATATTGCATTGCATCGCATTCATGAACTCTTTTTGGGTCTTTTCCGTTTTTCTTTTGGTTGAGCAAAATAGATGACCATGAAGGGAAACAATTTTTCGTATAAGGACGTATATAATTTTTGTATTAATCCACTACAGTTTTGCTTCAATAAATACGACCAAATATTTGAAGTATGTAAATCTCCTACACCTATCAATGCCATACAACATGGGGGTATAATACATCATTATACATCAACCCGAACAAAGAGCTGCTCACCACCTTCTGCGCTTCCTTCCGTACCAGAATGCAAACGCAGCTACTGATGCAGCCAGAACAACACCAGCGGTTGCATGGAATGCATATATTGGTCTCTCCAGAACAATGCCAGAACCAATAACTTCACGAGGTGGTGACGGTGGAGGTTTCTCACTAACAGTCACAGCAAAACCCAAGCCTTGCCTTTCCAACTCGGCCACGTCCTCAACCGCTGGCTTCAGCCGCGTGGCCTTGGCTATAGCTTCATATTCTTCCTTGGTACCACCTTCAAGGAAAGAACCAACAAGATGGCTGTTTCTTACCCAATAAGCTCCGAATGTGCCTCCTGAGAAATCTCCAAAATGGACCACATCTCCTGCATTGTCCCCATAAAACTGCCATGACAGGGTGAAGACTCTGGAGTAAAAGAATGGTAGATAGTCGAATTCGCCCGCTTGGTTTTGTTCCATTATTGCACCAACAGCATGTCTTGCGGATTTTCTGGCTGAGTCAACGTGTTCAAGCCTTCGGGACTCGCCAAATACTTTGACTGGGAATGTGGCAACATCTCCCACTGCATAGACTGAACTATTGCTCGACTGCATCTTCCCATTCACTTTGATCCCACCTTTCTCCAGTGTAAGTTGACCTTCAAATAGGCTTGTGTTGGGACGGATTCCTATTCCCACCACAACCGTGTCTGCAGGAAGACTACTTCCATCTCTAAGATTAACAGCTGTGACCTGTGCAAGAGTTTACCAGCAAAAATTTAGCAAATCAATTAGAAGATTGGATTCAAAGAAAATTTACCCAACATGCATGTGAGTATAAACACTCAAGTGAGGACATTTGAAGTCAATAATAACTCAAATTAGAAGCATTTTAGCATTTACCTTCCCATTCGAGTCAATATCAAACGAGGACAAAATGGTTCCTTTAACAAACTTTACTCCTTTGGACTTGTAAAATTCTTCATAAAAACTTGCGATCTTGGGTGTGAACAACCGGGCCACTGCAAAATTAAAATTAAAAGAAAAAAGTTGATATGTTTGCTTACAACTACTCTTTCACCACAAATAGAAAGGGTGCATTCGAGAAAGCTCGATGAACAAAGAAGATACAGTATCGGAATAAAAGTACATACTGCAATGTTCTTCTGGGAAAACCATTGTTACACTCATCCTATTGATCACCAATGATGCAGCACACTCCATTCCAATGTAGCCACCACCAATGACAATAGCATTCCCACCAGGGCAAGATTCCATCAAGTTGACAAGTCTATTTGCATCAACCAAATCTCGTAAATAGCACACATTTTCAGAATCTGATCCTTTCACTCCAAATTCTTCCAGCTTCAGTGCCTACTTTCAACACATGCGCACACACACATCAATCCATTATGGCAAGAAAGCTAATTTTTCATAAAATGCTGTCCTTGGGAAATAACCCTTAGAATGATAAGATCACATTTTCTGAAAATAATGTCAAATACAAACACATTAACAAAGATGTAGAAAAGTTTATTAGCGTTATAGGTCTAATACAATATCCTCATTTTTAATCAGTATTTGACATTCTAATTGCGTATAAAATAATTGCATATAAAATAATTGCATTTCACATTCTACTACTTTTAGCTTTAACAGAACATATGCAGCAAGAAAAGGTAGAAGACTATTATGAGATCAGTTTCAATACCCGAGCACCCGTTGCAATGATGAGAACTTTGTAACTTATGGTCTCTCCAGATCCTGTCAACAGTGTCTTGCGTCTCACATCAACAGACTTAACTCGACTTCCAAGAACTAATTCGATCCCTATAAATAAAAGGCCCAAATTCCCCAATGTGTGAGAGAGAGCGAGAGAGGAACAAGAACAAAAATGATTATACACAAGGAAAGTGAAGGATACGTTATTCAACTTTATTATTCATATATCTCGTTGTGTATTTTGATTTTATCTATAGAGAACCAAGTGTCAAACCAAACGCGTAGACAACACAAAAGTTAATTATGGAAAGAACAAACAACATTGTACTTCATAGCACATAAGCATCACGCATATTCTCTCGATGAAATACCACATCCTACAATTCCCATTAACATAAAAAATAAATAAATAAATAAAGGAAACAAAGAAGTCATAGATAATTACCATGCTCCTTATACCATTTAGGCGTTAACCTTTCCTCATTAGCACCAACACAAGTGTGAAATGATGGAAGGCGTGCAGGTGCTGCACATCACAGTAAAAGATCATTCAATTTAGAGCTGCATAAATAAAAATGTGGGAAAGAAAAATAGTTCAGAGCAATATACAATGAAGATATTATTATTGCTGAGAAAGAGACTCTGTACCTTCAGGAAGTAGAAAGCCTTTGCTTAAAGCAGGCCTCTCATAAGGCGGCACCTGAAAAGGATATTCTCAAATCAAGGAATTTACTTGCACAAACTTTTATCACTTATATTACAAATTCATTCCAGAAATAAAAAAATAAAGAACGTTACATGTAAAACAGAGGCGCAGGGAACAGGTTATCTACTTGATATGAATTCTTCTCACAATACAAGGTTTGATATATAACACAAATTTCATTTAGCAAGGGGCAACGGAAAGGACCAGTTCAAGAGTATGTCACTTAATAAGGCGGTTCAATGTTTAATTATTGTTGCAGATCCAGTTCATCAGTCAAATATATCTAAAGTTTAAAGGAAACACCTCACTGGGTTTTTTATATGAGAAAGAGGTGTTTTGGACAAAATCTTCCTAACATGCGTATCATCTCCCCTCTTCCCTTAAGCAACTTTTAACTTATGTGAAAAATTTCACTCTGGTTTGAACAACTACCCAAAAAATATGCAATGATTTAGAACTATATAAGTATATATCTGTAAGTGAGTGTGTTCATAGGTGGGAAGGTCCACATTGTAAATCCAATAAACTGATAGCACCTTTAAAAATAATATTTGAAATACAGATTAATACAAGCGCCAATGCTGTTCTTTAGAATATCAACCATTCTCCAATACAATTCTAAGCCCTGGGCTTCTCTTCCATCAACTTAACTGATATCTCATAGAATGGAATTTGAAAAGTATAAGAATTAATGTTTGTGTTCTTGTTTTTATATTCGAATACAGAATTAAATGTTCGAAAGAGCAATAACCCAATTGTGAAGAGCATATATATACCCATCAAAGACATGAATTGTTTAGCTCTGAGAAATTGGATACCATGAAAACAAAATGAGAAGAAAGGGAGGAAAAAACTCACTGGTTCTTCAGAAATTATGCAGAGTTCACCATGAGAGATGCCTCTCTTTGTGAATTCAAGAGCCGCATAGCCAGCAGCCACCCCTCCTCCGAGAATCACATACAGAAATGCCCTTCCCATCTCTCTTTCTCTCTCTCCCCTCTTCCTTTGGGTGGTGTGTGTAATTTGAAGAGATTGATTCTAGGGAGAGCTTGCTTTGAAGAAGGCTCTCCCAAGAAAGATGAACAACACTTTCATTAATCTTCAATCCAAATATGAATGTGACTCGCGAGTGTGATGTCAGCCAGATCAAGAGATGCACGGTTTTACCATAATACCCTTGTAGCTCTTGTTTCTTTTCTGGATTGGATTGTATGCCATATACCGTTGATGAGGTTCATTTGTGGGATGGGACCCTATCTGCGATCGTGGGTGGACCATTCTTTTGTTCTATTGGGTCAGCCCAGCGAGTCATTTACTGCCACGTGTTATGAGTTCATCACGCCATGTTGTGATGGATAACATAACAATTGTTGTTACTGGGAATTGTGACGACGAGCACGAGCATGGAAGGAGGGGAAGGAACGAAGGAAGATCAAGCTATGTCAGGAGGAGGATTGGGGCAAGTGGTTCCATAACACCTCGTGTAACTGAATCATGGATGAGCCTTGCGTTGTGTCTCTGCCACACGTTTTATTTCTTGAACTTATCCTCTCAAAAAAAATTTGGTTCTTGCATTTTGAGAGGTACAATGGATATAATATCGTTGTCTTATATATCTTTGAAAAGTATAATATTTGGTTCATTAATTTGTGAGTGTTTAAATAATAGATAAAAAAAGGTCTTAGGCTAGTTTGACGCTGTACTATGAAAATAATTGCTATCAAATTTGCTGTGAGAGAAAGCAATTTGGTGTTTGGTAAACTTTTTGTTAAAAGTGTTGTTGGTACTGATTTCCACGTAATCATAAAATAATTGCTGCATAATCATTAAACCCAGTGCCTCTTCGAAATTAAATTATGCATAATCAGAAAATGAAAGCACCTCATTAGCTGTTTTCCCTTATAGCTTTATCTCAAAGCAATTTTTAACAATAAGTGATTTTCTCATAGTTTACCAAATAGGTTGGGCTTCCCATAATTTTAAAAAAATCACTTATCACTTAAAATAAGCAATACCAAACTGGCACTTATTGTAGTTTAGATTATTATTTAATAGGGTATAGTCTAGTGAAAAATGATATTGAGTTACATGTCATTGTTAGGTCTCATGTGAGAAATGCCCATACTATTGTAATTTAGATTGTCGCTTATATTTAAAACAAATTCATAATTCATAATTATTGACCATGTAGCCACAATTTTTTTTGGGCGGATAACTCATGTAAGGTCAAAAGTGTAGTTTGACCAAAATTTTAAGGTCAAACATGGGCCAATCTAACTACATTGAAACCTACTAAGAACTTGTCATATTTTAGTGTTGGGCCTTATATCATGTCCATTTTCTCATCTCCAAACCCAGACTTGGGATCATGCATGGGCAACCCAGAGCCCACCTCTGTTTTGTATAATGGGCCGTCAGATCCAAGCATGGATCAGCTTTATTTTCCTCTCTAGTAGTAGTTGGTATCGAATAGTCTTTTCTTTACCGGTTTCGTGACATGTAATGTTGTCGGATTGTGAATTAAAATAATGTATTAAACCACAACTTGAAGAACTCATTTAATAATCCAACAACTTTCATCAAGAATATAATAGCCTCTTACTAAATAGAATATTCATGGTAACTTCTAATCGATAATTTGACAATATAACACTTTTAAAATTGTCGATAAATCCGATGTTTCCTTGCACACCCTTACAAGAAAAGAATTAGAGACTTTGGTTGTTGCACATGCAAACCATAAATTGTAGAAGACGAAAGATAACCTTGATAGGAAAAAGATCCCGTTGCATAATTCATTGTGTATTGAATGTCGACTTTCCAAGTACTTTCACTTTCATCCAATTAACTACGGTTTGCTATGCGTCCTCACATCACATATGTCCAAGACTAGTCATCATGGAATCACATAATAACTTTGCATGCCATTTATATGTTCCTTGTTGGCACCATTACCATCCCACAAATTAATCACAAATATCGAAGCCTATATTAGGAGAAATAATATTTCCCTTTCCCTCGTTTGATTCTCCGTTTCTTCATCTTTCTCATGTTCTGAAAAGTGACATGATGAGAGAAATAAAAAGAATAAAGCAATGAAACGGAAATAGAGAAGTTTTACGGCTCACTAATATCCAAATCTACTAAATGAACACTCATTTTAGAACCACCATGATACCTTTGCAGGCCGATCGAGATTCGAGACCCGGAACCAAATGAAACTAGCACTAGTTCGAAAAGTTAAATTAGATTAGAGAAGGCCCATTAGTGAAATAAAACCAGTAGCCTTGCTTAATTCAATGGGCCTGGGGATATTTTTGCTGTCAACATGTCCACATGTTAATTTTTCCACATTCATGGCCGACCCAACATGTGATTTTTCCTCATCTTCCACGTGATAGTTATCGTTTGTGCTCTGCAATCAATTCAAATTGCGCACATAAAACATGTGACTGAAAAAAAGGAGTGGCTGAGAGATGAAGTTCCTTTTCGTATGACCTCGGGCAACAACCAAAGATCTGTCCTCGATTATATTTGCCATATTTGGCAATGCAGAGTCCGGAGAAATGGGCCCTCGAGCTTCTTTTATAAGCCTTTTCTTTGAATGAGGGTTGGATGCTAAAGTTTAAGGTTAGCTGTAAATTTCTGTGTCATCCAGGACGAGTCGACCTAACTTTGTTTTTGTATGTTTCTCTCGACCCACAAAATATCTAAAGAGTTTAAAGTTGTTAATATCAACTTACCAACTTAATTGAAAGTCTTCATATTCTATTTTGAGTACAAGCGATAGTCTAAATTACAAAACAGATTAATTTCTCGCACACACAAAACTATAAAAACCATAAAGAAAGCGACAATTATATTGAGTGATGAGTGTTGCCATGTGGTAGCACGTTGGAGAAGTAGATACCATAAATTTATGAGGAATTTATTTTGTGCCGAAAAATAAAAATTGTGTGGGGAATTGATAATAAAGAGAGCATGTGAAAACTTGCTTGCAGTGGTTGCAAGTTAGGCTCACGTCCATCATCAGTTTTACATGGCCATGCACAACTTTGGAAAAGCCGATATGGAATCTTACAAGAATAGCTGTAATGGCTTTCTACGTGTCGATTTCCCAGTGGTTCAGTTTTGTGTGTGTGTGTGTACGTATCTTCATTCTTCAACTTCACATCCCTCATATCTTCAAATTTTCATGTGGTCTTCACATCCTAAATAAAAGATGTGTTCTTCATCGAAAAATAAATAAAAGATGTGTTAACTCAATTAAATAACATTAAGCCTTATTTATTATTCATAAAACACTAAAATTACAGGTCTCTATCTTAATCTTTTCTTCAGTCCCTATCATATTGAACTCCATATAAAACCCTCGACCAATTAGTGCTTCAATTAAGATGAATTCGAGACCTCATTTTGGGAAACATATTAGATTAACTCAATACAAAAGCCTCGACTAATTAGTGCTTCAATTAAGACAAATCCGAAACCTCATTTTGGGAAACATATTAGATTAAGCCATCAAAATAATGTACATATATATATATATATATATATATATATATAGAGAGAGAGAGAGAGAGAGATATATATATATATATATATATATATATAGATAGATATGCCAATACTCTCTTTTACTGTATATAGGGATGGAAACTGCAAAGCTTACGATCCTACTACAAACTAAAATTAAGTATAAACCAAGATATATGTTTATATTATATATATAAATATATAAAAGAAACATATATATATATTATATAGACAAACCTAATAATTAATTATCCAAATAAGAGTTTGGAGCATAATATATGATTTGGGTTGCTTAATTACTCTCCATTTAGTAACTGCATAGACCAGAGATCCTCAATGCTCCAGTAGTTTTCATGGGAGTGATCAGCAGGTAAAGAAGAAGGATAAGCATCCATGTTTGGTGGGTAATTAGCCGGTGCGGCGTGGGTAATTTCCATTGTGTCCACAGCAGCGCTGGAGATCGACACCTGACTTGTGCTTGCTTGATCATTCACCTCGGAGCTTTGTCCAGGTATAATATTATTCTCTGCTTGCTTAATGTGCTTTTGAATTCTAGTCCTCCAATAGTTCTTGATTTCGTTATCGGTCCGTCCTGGCAGATGTTTTGCGATTTTCGACCACCTGAGTTGCAAGAAAACACAACATCCAATGTTAAAACTGCCACAATAAATTATTTGTACTGCCATTATTTGCTACAGAAACTCCTATAAGAAAAAGTAGCTGCTGTGAGAAATAAGTGGTATCAGAAGCATTGTTAGCAGAAAGAACACTCACTGCAGAAAATAATGGAACATCTCAATCTATATATAAACACAATTAATTAAAACATAAACTATAAACAAAAATTACCTTCAACTTTGCAAATAAATATTACTGAAAATTCCAAGCCAAGCATGTTCTATTATGGGTGAGAATGAAAGCCTTCCCAGCTGGACTCATTTACACACACACACACACACACGTATATATAAGGCAGATCAGGACACAGGACTTGGTCATCTATAAGAACACAAAACATTTACTTTGTGTACGTGTATGTATATACACAGATAACAGCTCCATCTCCATCTCCATCTCCAAGCTTAGTTTCCATGTCCAACCACTTGTCCAATTCAGGCTTAGCTTAGTCGAGGGAGCTCTATCCTTGAGATTCAAAGGCAAAGCCCAGACTCTATGCATATAACCGGTATAGTATATATACATAATATATGTGCATATTCTGAATTGTTATTTCTTATATCTATATCGATATGGTTCTGTTTTGTCCATATCTACCAGGTGAAGGGGGTTGAAAAAATCGAACCGTATTCGGCAGAAAATTTGAGCCAACTGCCGGAGAAGAGGCTTCAAGTTATCAACATAATTTAGTATTAATAATATTCAAATTACTAAGTAAAGTTCCACTTAGCCATGCAGTTGCCTTGTTTTGCAAGATTAATACTTTGATTAGCAGCTGCTGCCTCCTCCTCCATGCATCGACGGATCTTTATGTGTACAAACAAGGGGGGCCAGTCCTCAGTCCTTGCCTTAAGCAGCCACAACAGTATGGTTCACGTCTATTTCAACCCAAAGCAAAAGAGTTTGTCCTTTTCTTCTGAATGCGAGGGTTGGCATGTGACCAGTTTACAGGGTTCACCAATAAATGGAAGGTTTTTATTGCCTTCAATACTTTTTGGGTTCCAGTCTAGAACGCGTCTTAATATATCACAACTTCTTCACCACCACACACCACACACCACTAGTTTTAAGGTATTTCTTCTCTTTCCTTCCCACATAGACAACTATTTCCAAAACCTTTGGACTTTATTTATTTATTTACTTATACTGGAAGAACATTTATAATTGTTTTGACTTCATTACCAATTTTAATTTCAACTTTACTAGGGAGAGGGTTTTTTTTCTTAATTTTTCCTACTTTCTCAAATGGTGTATGCCCCACAATATCATGGGTTAATCACATAGAAGAGACTAGACCTTTTTTTTTTCCGCAAACTATACAAAAAATTTGGATTTCAAATTTTTTGGTTATCTATGTAATTATAAAGCTATACTTATAATATACACATTTTCCCCACACACGTGAACGACTATCAGTTGTTGATTTGGTGGGTCCAAAAAACATGAGACTCACAATAGCATTTTGTAACTGCATCTTTTAATTTTTAATTAAAAAAAATCATGATAAATTACTTGGTCTTCTTAATTAGCTAGCTTTGGATATATGTTTTTTAAAAAAAGTGATAATGAAGAAAGAAGAAGGGTTGATGTTGCCCTTGAAAGAAGAAGGGTCCACTGCAATGATTTGCCCCAGGCCTCCACTCTCCAGTAGTCCATCCTATAACACATCTAAGAGAGACTGCTATCAATTAAGCACATATATATATTTATATGCACTTTTTAGAGATTTATTTTTTCAAACGTCCTTGTGGAGGAAATCACAATAATGGATAATACGTAGAATCAAAATGAAGAAAAAGAATTGAAGAGGGATTTTTGGTAGCCATGAAAGTACAAGAAACAGATCTTTCTCCGGATTTTTGCTGGCCATAAGTTCCTCATGTGTTCTATATCATTTTCGTAAAAACCTAAGAATGACTCAAATTCCCCACACGTTCACGTTGTAACTCTCTCTCTCTCTCTCTCTCTCTCTCTTCCCTCATAGGTCCCAGACTATAAAAATAGGGCTACTATCAAGGTCCTATGTATATGAGATCTCAAATCCTACTTAGTCATCAAAATTAAGAAGGAATTAAGAAGGTGATCACGGAGAGAAATATATTATGAAATCCACATATACTATAATCATATATGTATGTATTTGTCTCTGTGATTAAAATATCAAGGTGCGTGTGTACCTATATGTTGATATTTCAGTGTATAATAAATAAATTTTTTAAAAAAAGTGATGATCACCTGTTTCCCCACTTGGCATGCAGTTCCATAATCAAAAGTTGTTCCTCAGGTGTAATATTGCCTCTCCTAACATCAGGCCGCAGATAGTTTAGCCACCGGAGCCGGCAACTCTTCCCAGTACGTTTGAGACCTAGTGACATAATATACACCTCCTAGTGACATTTACATAATATGTATGTAGTTTGAAAATGATTAAAAGGTTCTAGCTAGGGTTTGATTTTATGTTAGATACTAATTAATATTTAGAGATCAAACGTGTTATACCAGCAGCTTTGGCTAGGGAGTTCCATACACCTTCACCGTGATTTGCAATATAGTTGATCAGAATCAAATCTTCTTCCATGGTCCATGGCCCTTTTCTCACTTCAACATCCTGGGATGAACTATTGCATGGCTTTTTATCCATCTTGTCTGTGTGATTGTGCGTTTCTGATAGAGAAAAGAGAGATAGAGAGATGAGAGATGAGAGATGAGAGAAAGAGAGGGAGAGAGAGAGAGGGAGAGAGAGGGAGAGAGAGAGAGAGGGCAGTTAGGCAAGATAATAAGAGATAATGGGGTAGCTGGGGGTTTTTATAGAGGGAGAGCAAAATATACTTCCCCAGTAACGTTATATTGCTGTATTTAATCGGCATTGGAGTAGAGAGATTTAATCCAACTGGTTTGATTAATTATATAATCATGTATATTGTATGCATGATCATCTGTACTTAATAGCGAACATAAACACATGCACTCCTACGTAAGCATAATATTGTATATACAAAAATATCTAGAACAAAAAAAGAAATTGGAAAATGTATCCCAGAAACACGTATGTATAACTTGAGGTAAAACAAGTTAATTTGAAAGGAGCATATGTATGTATATATATATATATATATAGAGAGAGAGAGAGAGAGAGAGAAAATGTATGATTCGACCGTTCGAGCACTTATATATATTTTGTATTATATATATATATATATATATATATATATTGTATATGAACAGCAAATATATCTATATATGCTTATACTCCCATTTAATTTTTTAATTGTATTGTAGATTAAATAAATTGTTATGTATTTTTAGTCTCTGATTGTTGTGTTAATAAGCACGTAAAAGTACTGTGTGGATAATGCATGCATGTGCGCGCCAGTTGGAAATTCTTGAAGAAAGCCACCAGAGCATGATGAGGTGACATAATCTTGTTGATTTCACTGTTTTTACCAGTTGCTTAGTGTTTCGCCAATTTCTACATTATATATTTTTATAAAATTTTGAATCCTATTAAAATCTGGACATTGTTAATTTCTTCGCGTTCGAGTCGGGACCCACAAACGATATATTTCCCTTGCTACTCCTACTGCTAGCTTGGCGCCCTAGAGAGCCTCTCTTGCGATGTTTTCTTCTTTTGTAGGGCCGGCCTATAGCTCTCTTTTTGAACAAAGGCGGCCCACTTCAATAAGGACACCATTTCATTAAATTCTTTTCAGTTTAAGCAACAAAATTCTTATTCATATCTCATCCCAACTAGAAATTGGAGTTCGAGACCTCTTCTCTTGTCTACAAGTTAATGCTCTTTTTCATTAGGCTAAATATTATTGACAAAATTAAAATATCATTTAAAACACGTAATGTTGATTATCAATTCTCTCATGTTATTACAATCATAATCAATTTATTAAAATCATGTCCTAAGTTTAGTCAAATTTTTAGCTAGGTCACACATACCATTCTTGGATTTCTCTTTTTGTTGGATCTTGTTGTAAGTTCAAATCTAACAAGTCTCTAAAGGATTCTTCTTTATTCTTCCTTTTACCACCAATACAAAAAGAGCTTGACCTACTCATATAATTGTATGAAGAAACCTTAAAAAAAACAAATATACATATTATAGTAAAGAGAAACCTCAAAACCTACATTAATCCGGGCAAATAACACACACAAAAAATAAAATAAAAAGGACACAATCTGATAGTTTCATAAACCTCAAAAACGTTTTGTGATAAAAGTATTCATATTTATCGAAAACGTTTTATTCGACTCCTCATTCTTTTTTTTTTTTTTGGTCAATGTTTGGTTTCAAAGAAACCAAAACGGGATAGATTGCAAATAGAGCCAGAAATACACGAACCAGGTAAAAGCAGCTAGACCTCAGTTCAAGGCTAGAACCAAGCTTCTTACCCAATCAAATTAAAAAAAAAAAAAAAAAAAAAAAAAAAAAAAAAAAAAAAAAAAAAAAAAAGGAAACAACAACAACTAAGAAACAGAAAGAAAGTCCGTAATACAAGAAACTGAGACATGCTGCACCACCAATAACCAATTGGCAAGGCACCCAATGCAAGACCAAAACCACCAGAGAAGTCACAAGAGCCAAAGAACCGAGAGGAAGATGGTGATGGATACGCATGCATTCTAGTACACATGCATTCTATCTCCCCTATTCATTCTAGTACTAAAGAAATTGCAAAACACATCAAAAGTTATATATATGTCGTGTTTAATTAAATAATTTGACTGACCGAATAAAAGATGAATACGTTTGTTTCTCATCCGTACATGCATGCTAACGTATAAAGTCAAGAGGAGGAGAGGACAAATTGGCATAATCTGAATCGTGATCCTTGATTTAGACCAAAAAGAAAGAGACTAACCAATCTAAATTAAATACCTAACCAGCGTAGTATTAGCCACTCATTATATGTCTAAATAAGAAAGTCTTCTCCCCCCAACCCCACGAAAACCTTACATTTATGTACTTATTATTTGACACTTCCTGCAAAAGTCATGTGGAAGCATTCTACATTTAGAAACCCATGTTGTTGTGGGTTTGTGGCTCTCCATGAGATCAAGACACGTATTGTACATATATTATAACATCCATATCGATTCATGGTTATCAATTATCTCATACACGAACATTAAAGTTTATATTCATATATTTACGTAATTTTATGCAATATCAATCAACAGTTATCAATCGTTGCATGAACAATTGACATTAAAACTACCAGTGGAAGTATTAACAAAGAAGAAAACAAGTTAGACTGATCAGCACCGTCGTAATTAATACAATGCATATATACATGTATATAGTAATTGGGAAGGACCTTGGAGTTGGGAGATACACGTACGTCTGCTTTTGTTTCTGAATTAGAAAAAGTTTGGACAGAAACAAGTGCTCAAAGAAAAGAGGATGAGGAATTAGTGGCCAGCCTGGCCAGGAGGTTGTTTGAGCACCACCATGATCCTTTGATTTAGAGCACGACATGTGATCACAGCTAACAATCTGAGTTTTGGGCCACTAGTTTTGCCACTGCACTCACAAATGAAAGTCTAGATAATCTCAGCCACGAGATTGATTTTGTTTATGTGGCTGAGGTCAAGGATTAATGAGATAGCTGTCCTCAGCCATAAAAAGAAACAAAGACAAACTCACATTGTGGATTTGATGGTGCTTCTCCTTTTTGCAAACCTCACCACTATCCATTAGGTCTTGTGTTGCCATAAGATTGATGGGATTTCATAGATTTTTTCAAATTAATTAGGTTTGGATGACAGCAAGTTTCATTTATGTGTTAACTCACTTATGGCTTCTGACTTGTCAATTAAGTGTTAACATGGCGAGTAAGATCGCTTTCCTGGCCAAATCTTGTGCAGGTATGGAGATAAGGATAAGGGTTAGCTTAGATTCTTAAGAAAAATAAATTGTAATCTTTAAAGGATATATGCTTTTGCAAATATGGACTTAGTCAAGTTGACTAGAGCGGATGTGCTCCCCACTCTGTATTCGAGTTCGAATCCCCCTCTCTCTAAGATTAGATTAAAGTAAGATATCGTTTATATATATATGAGTTTTTCTATGAATAAAAAAATTGGCGCCGTATGTTTTATTTATTAAAATTCAAAAAATGAAATTTTGTTATAAATTTTCTATTTTTGAGCAAACTGTTCTTTCAATTTGAATTCTCATTTAAGTGCTATGATATTATTATCAAATTATGCACGCACATATAGGTTTAGGAGTATTTTAGATGACAAAATCTGTAAACAATGAGATGGTTCTAGAGGTACTTTACAATGGAATTTTAAATATTTGACCTAGAAGCTAGGGGATGAAAAAGTAATTGTGTTATAATCAAAGAGAGATGTTAATAACACAAACGCAGAGATCTAAATGCCCTAGATTTTAAAGATGAACACATTGTTAATTAAAAGTTTAAATTATAAGTCATTAAGAAAAAAGGCATTTGTAAATATTTGTAAGAGAAATTAAGCATGCGACAAGAAAGTAACTCGAAATCATTATCCAGACCGGAGACAGAGAGGAGACTCAGGAGGAAAGCATGCGCCGACTTCTTTTTTAGCTCTCTTCTTCTAATCGAAGAAAGAGAGACGGAGCAGATGGGCTAGCAAGGTAGAAGTAGGGCCCACCGTACAATACAATTGGGTTTTGAGAACAGACTTCACGTCGGGTTTTGAATCCATATGCCCATTCGGGGCCCAAAAGAGTCTTAAAGATTCGAAGGGCCTAGAAATGAAGCACATGTGAAGTGCCGGCCCTATTGCACCTGAGTTTAATCTCCTACCCGTACTCTATTGCACCTGAGGTTAATCCCCCTTCCCGTACATTAGAGTAATTAGAATATTACTCTTTCAAAAAGAAGAGCTTAGAAATGAAAATCCAGAAGGGTTTACTCAGCCAGGAAATTAAAGTTATGGAGTATCAACCAAGGATTATTGACACTCAAACATGAGAAAATACAGCCGCGCATGATCTCTAGTTCTGTTTTTCTTTTCTTTTTTAACTTCAAAATTTGATGTTTTGGTCGAAACACGAAGAGCAGACAATTGAAGCAAACATGATAAATATAAACTTGGCTCATGCGTCAAAACGATTGTAACAACATAGCAACTTCGTTTACAGCTAAACATTATAGCTAGAGTAGCAAATACACACATGAATTCTGACAACGTCTCGCCAAAACATTCTGCTATTACAACATTCATCGAAATAAAGGAAAACTATCCTCCCCAGAATCTCCAAGTCAAGCAACCAAACTCCTTGACCTCGACTCTCATGCCTGTAAATTAACAGAGGGAGTGTTGTCAGAAATATAGAATCGAAAGGGTCAAGCAGACACAGCAAATATGGATGGTAATTGAAAAAAAACCATTGTTAATGTAATTCGTCCAACATTTAAGAATGCTGCGTAGTAAAATACTCCAGAAATTAATACCATGATCGGATACTCTTATTAAATAAAATAAAATAAAAAACTTAATTTGGGAAAACTTGCCTTGCTAGCAATGTTGTTGGAAAGCCAGTCTAACCCCTCGTACAGACCCTCTCCAGAGGTTGCACAAGTGCTCTGGATGTACCTGAAAAAGAGCAACATTACCGACAATACTTTAGGCCAAAATTTTCTATCTTCAAAACCATTATATCCAGTATTCATCTTCGTTTGATATCTTCACATGACATTCAAGAAAAATTCATTCCCAATTTCTTAGTTGTTTAGTTTGAACCATCCATAGCTAACTCAACGTGCCACAGAGTTTTCAATACTCCTAGTTCCTATGATCCTATCTAAGAGAAACTAATGAGTGAAATTTCCCATGTTAAACAAATAATGCCATAATTCCAGTCTCAGCCATTAGGCTAGCTCCCTATTCAATTTGATCAACCATATAACACAAATTAACAAAAAGTCATGGTCATAACTGATGTTCAATTCAACTATGAACTAACAGTTGCAGGGTGAAAATTAACAAAATAATTTACCAGTGACGTTGGCGGAGAGAATGAAGACCAAGCTTATCAGTTATTTCTGCGGCATTCATTGCATTAGGAAGATCTTGTTTGTTGGCAAATACAAGCAGAACAGCATCCCTCAGTTCATCCTGAAACCATATCAAACATTTAACTTCAAAATCTAGTGCTAAGAGTATGTGCAACTGTTGCATCCTAAACAAGGTTCAGATCACTTTCAGGGAATGTAAACAGAGCTCTATCTTAATACAAACAGAGCTCTATCAGATCACTTTGGGAAAGTATGTCGCAAACCAAACCAAACCAAACCAAAACTTACCAGGCCAAAAAATCCAAGTAAACACAGAACAATACAAAATAACATAAAACTTAATTTAGAAGCATACAACCCCCTTGGATCCATTAATGACGGGAACTTTAGAAATCCCAGCACAAATAAGGAAAACAAAAATATAAGACATGAAACAAGTAGCTACCTCATTCAACATCCTGTGCAATTCATCCCTTGCCTCTACAACTCGATCCCTATCATTGCTATCAACCACAAATATAAGACCTTGTGTGTTCTGGAAGTAGTGCCTCCACAATGGACGGATCTGTATTTGGAAGAAGTTGGATCAGTCACTGGCTACACATAATTAGAACTTCAGAAAAATGTCCTCATAAGATGAAGATACACATTAAAAGGTAATTTCAAAATCTCTAATTATTCCATGAAAATAAATTATATAAAATGTTATTGCACCCATAATACATGAATCTAACTGCCTATTTAGAAGACTTTCAGAAACAATAAGCAGATTCCTACAATGACTAAAAATTTATTGCAAAACCAAGGATAAAATCACAGTGTGCATCTATGGACGCACACATAGATGCATGAATGAGAGAGAGAGATAGTTACTTTGTCTTGACCCCCGACATCCCACACAGTGAAGCTGATGTTCTTATATTCTACTGTCTCCACATTAAATCCTGCAGAAGAACCACTCCCGTAATTAAAATGACAAGTGATAACAATTTTGATCCGGAAGAATTCAGAGAAATAAAACAAATCGTCATCTTCACTACAACAGATGGTTGGGAGAAAAATCACCAATGAAACCAAAACCAACATACAATTCTTCATGTGCGGAAAATTTATAACCCCACAACGTAATTGATCTAAATATTTGAATCAAAATATTGAGTTTTTAATCAAAATATTGGATTGGGGCTTACCAATGGTAGGGATGGTGGTGACAATTTCTCCGAGCTTGAGCTTATACAAGATGGTGGTCTTACCAGCGGCATCGAGACCCACCATGAGAATTCGCATCTCTTTCTTGGCAAAGAGCCTGCTGAAGAGCTTCGTGAAGGTAAGCCCCATTTTTATCAAATTATCTGCCACATACGATCAGACCATACAGTAAAATCAAAATTAGCAAAATTCTCATGCTGGGATTTCGTTCTACAATAACATAAAGCAAAATCAATCCAATATTCTTTAAAATCGTAATGAAAAATTCAGTCAGATCCATCTCGTGAATTGAAAAAACGAAAAGGGGTTTCATTTTACATGGAGATCAAGATCGATTAGGCAGATCTACGATTCACATCTGATAACGAAGAATTCACAAAACGGACGACGAAATACTAGAGAGAGAGAAAGAGAGAGCGAGAGAGACTCACCTGGAGGAACTAGGAAGGATCAAAATGAGAGGAGGAGCCAACACAGCAAGCCGCGATTTTTATTGGTATGCTTTCTCTCTCCTGGACCCTGGTCAGTTAGTTAATCACCGCGGTTAGGCCCAAAACGATGTCGTATTCTTAAGAAGCCCAAAAAACGCGAGATGCATATATATCTTCTCAGTCGTTGAGTAGGCAACACCTCCGGCCCAACTATCCACAGTTGTTTTACTCCACCTTGGGCATGGCTTGTGCGGCTTGGCTCCAGCCATTGTCCTCATCCCACGCTCTCTTTCCAACTCTCTGCCGCCAGCCCACCTTTCCCGCCATCTTCCACCGGCTCACTCGTTTCTCCTCAACCGTCCGGCTAGTATCCACCATGAACCGGTCGACTCCTGTCCACGCTCAGGCCAAACGAGGCTTCTCAGTCAAAGAAGACGAAGTGGCCACTGGTAAGCCAAACTCCAATATTGCTACCAAAAATATTAATAAAGAAGAAGAAAAAGCTTGTTCTTATGTGTTTGATTCGTTCCTATTTGATTTTGCGATGGATTGAATATAGCTGCTGATGTTGAATTTGAGACGCCTCTGAAAATCGTGGAATATCCGGACCCTATACTGAGAGCGAAGAACAAGAGAATCGATTCGTTCGACGAAAAGTTGAAGATTTTGGTAGACGAAATGTTTGATATAATGTACAAGTGAGTTCCCTCATCCATGGCTTTTGGCGTTTGCTAATTTGCTAAGTGCCCCCCCCCCCCCCCTCCTGAAAAAAAAGGGATTTTGAGAAGTTCTTGCAATTCACAGGAGTTGTTGGCTTGGTTTTTACACAGAACCGATGGCATAGGGCTCTCGGCGCCCCAAGTAGGGATCAATGTGCAGCTCATGGTGTTCAATCCAGTTGGTGAGCGTGGCGAAGGGGAGGAAATTGTGCTTGTGAATCCAAGGGTTTCCAGATATTCCCAGAAAACGCGACCCTTTAACGAGGGTTGCTTATCCTTCCCGGGGATTTATGCTGATGTTGTGGTGCGTGCTATTGCTATATGCTGATTTCAAAGTTGTCTGCTTTGTTTGACCCTGCTATTAATGTCTTTCCATGTGTATTAGAGCTTTAAGTTATCCCCAATTGGTTTCTAAATGACTAAGAAAAATGTGCAAGAAATTGAATCTTAATATAAGTCGTGTTCACCTAATACAATTTTCATACTGTACAATGAGCTTAAACTGCTTGTTTTGTGTGTGTATGTAGTGATACATGGTATTGCTCTGGATGTCTCTAACTTTTTGTGCTTGCAGAGACCAGAATCTGTGAAAATAGATGCACGGGACATCAACGGTGCAAGGTTTACAGTCAACTTGTCGGGTCTTCCAGCACGGGTGTTTCAGCATGAATTTGACCATTTGCAGGTTCATTATTCAGCTACTATTTAGTAATTTAACAATGGAGAAACAAAAAAAAAAGAATTTACAGTGGAGATTTGGTTCCCTTTTGCATTAGGGAAAGCAGAACTTGCAGAGTTAGGTGCAAGATTTCTTTGGATTTGATGACTTATAGTTTGCATAAGCTGTGCCATTGTGGAGGATGGATCCCCATGCTATGGAGATTAGGATTAGTTGCAGACATTCCACTTGTGGGGTACCTAGCTAGAATTTAATAAACTGAGATGGGCTTGTTGTCTTGAATATCACTTTTTGAAGTGTATTTGACTTGAGTAAAGTATGGAAGGTCACACAAGTTTTTGCCAGCTAAATAAAGTACTTATATGGTTACATAAATGGAAACCAAAAGTATGAATGATAAAATATAGATGAGACATCTGCATACATGCCCCTGAGTATTGGGTAAAAAAAGGAAATTGCGTCGAGGCATCTAGTATACGGAGAATACAAATCTATGATATGGACATTCTGGCAATCTATGTCATTGTTTAAAGTTTCATGGCCTAAAGAGGATCTTAGTGAGAAGGGATTTGTGTATGGTTGCTCTTCTTTTCCCTCCTCTTATATGACTCCTTTATCTGCAGGGTATTCTCTTCTTTGATAGAATGAGTGAAGGAGTTCTTGAAACCGTTTGTGCACAGCTACAGGTTAGTAATCATAAAATTCCAAATGGGCTTTCTTTACCTAAATATTCAATTAGTGTTATATTAATTTGTTTTTTATTGTGTTATCTTGTGGTAACAGGCCTTAGAAAAGAAGTACGAGGATAAGACAGGACTTCCAAGCCCTGAAAGGATCCAAACCCGCAAAAGGATGAAGGCTGCAACTGGTTTTGGCAAATCATAATTAGTATAGGCCAATATTGTAATTTATGATTTTGTTTATTAACACAAATTTTACATCGTCTAGCTCCATAGATGATTTTGCTTAATTATAATTAGGCACCATCATGAATCTGTATTCATAATATGAGATTAAATTTTACAGCACCATTGTTGTTCTCAGTTATCATGACCATCGCCATAGATGCTTGCTAACCCTTTGATACCAACTCTCACCCTTCTTCCCTGATTTTAATCAACTAATAACTGGACGAAATAAAAACATAAACCATTTCTTCATTGATTAATATCTAATTAAGTTCAATCCATCCAGATCAGTCCAAACTCCAATCCCGCTAATTTATATTCGGCGGGCGAAATGTAATCTATCAAATAAAAACAGAACCTTGTAGCAGGAAAAGCAACAAAATACAAGACAAAGACATTCCAACTGCAAACGTCGTTGTTCTATGGCCGTATGCGTAATTTGAGGTACCGCCATAGAAGAAAGGCTTCAGAGACGAGCCGTCCAAACTTTGAGGTATGTACACGTGTTTTTGATTTTTAACTAATCAACTCCCTAGGCTAAGCTAAGCTAAGCCTGAGCTTAGCAAGAATCACTACTTCCAGACTGAGCTCCTGTGCTGCTTGAATATGGCTTCCCCTTCTTCAAGCAGTCAATTTCAGGGACTGTGCTTGTTTTGAGCTCTCCGTACGCCTCCCAACAGAAAGGGTCATACAATTGCTTGCCTTCATCAACTGATTTCAGCTGTATGGTGTCTAGAGAAACACCGGTACACGGTACGCTGTCACTGCATGCAAAATGCACAGGTTTCGTCGTATACGTTCCTTGTATGTTTACATAGTTTACACCCGAAACTGCCACGGCTGATGTCTCATTTTGGCATTTGCTCTTGTCACAGTAGAATTGGTCAATCATGATTGGGGTTGCAACTTCTGATACTTGAATGTTTGAAAACATTATGTTTTGGACTGACCCTGATCCTCCCTGCAGTAGAAAACCATATATAATTTGGTTCGGCATACATATACTCACGGACAACTATAGAATCTTGATTGCTCTATTTGTAATTTAAAACTTACAATTATTAGAGAAGGGGCATAATGATGTATGTATTCTAATATGAAACAGTACCTGCCAGGTCTTTATTCTGACTCCAGTGAGTGTATTGTGCATTTTAACATCTCGGACTGTGACGTTCGATACACAAGCTCTAGTGTTATCCTTCCCTAGCCCTCCGATGCTGACTCCATGTCCGGGTCCACAATTCACGTTGTGTACGTATATGTTTGAGCATCCAGTTTGTATGGATATACAGTCATCCCCTGCAGATCATATGTTTAAATGTCATTCACTTGGTAAAGAAGTAAGTTGTGCTATGCACGTTATGTTGCTGGTCAACATGCTTGCTAGTTGGACTCTGATTAAGATCATGCTTAATCTCCTTTGATTCGGCTCTCTGTTTTGACCATGTTTATGTTAAAGTTTTTTTGCATTCATTAAAATTCTAGTTCTTTATGCTTAATCTCCTTTGATTCGGCTTTCTGTTTTGGTCCAGCCCTACTCAATGGTCCAATTTTGAAAAATTACCACAAGCAATACTGGTGCCAAAAATGACAACATCCTGAGAGTTTTGGAGGTGGATTCCATCTGTGTTGGGGCTGTCACCAGGGGAGGAAATACTTATATCAGAAACCTGAACATTCGTGCAGGCGTCGAACTTGAGGTGGGCCTGAGGGCTGTTTTGAAGTGTTATACCAGTGACACTCACGCCGTCACTTCCATAGAACCTAAGAGCCTGCAGTGCACAACAAAATATATAGCACCGGTCAGAATAAGTAATTGATTTTGTGAACTGGCCAAGGAGCTGAAAGGTGATCAGATTATTACGGTTGGCTTGGTGCTTGGCATTTTTCCACTGTCACTTTCTATGACCTGCGGATGAAAGTTGACATGAAAAGTCACGCGTGCTCAATTAGTTTCACTAGAAATAAAAGTGGCAATGAGGTTTTTTTCAGCATAATAAAAACATTGGCCGGCTGCGTTTTGGCTTGACATAAGATGGATGAATAGTTAATTACCGTGTCCTGTGAACTGCTATATGTTTGATCTGCAGGAATATTGTATGTGGGTGAGTCACTCCACCAAACTGAACCTTGCCCATCAATTACTCCTTTGCCTTTGATTGAAATCCCTTTTAGCTTCGTGAATTCGAGCCATTGTAGAAGACCTGAACCCCAATCTACTGAGCTTGTTGGAGCTATGATCTTGCCATCTAACTGCATGACATTTGACCAAACGTATATATACATCAGCAAAATTATAACTCATGATACTGGAATGCTGCTGCTACTCTTAATGTTGTGATAAGAGGCAACATGATGTGGGTTTAAGATTTGAAAACTCACCTGAAATACAATATTTGCTTCACAATTAGGGCCAGAAAAAGAGATTGGTTTGACGAGGAACACGGACCCGGAAGGAACATTTATAGTTGATGCCTGCACTTTGCAAGCTGCTGCCCACGCTGCTTCAAAAGCCTGCATTGCAATGCAAGAGAACTAGTCAATATTATAATACAAATAGTAGTGGAACAGAATGAGCTATGTAATTTCCAAACTCACCTTGGTATCATCTGCTTTTCCATCGCCTTTAGCACCATAGTCCAACACATTAAAGACGTTGGAATTCCCACCGCTGTTTTTTTGCAGTTTTGCTGCAGTTTCCTCTGGTGTGATGTAATTGTCTCCCCTCAACGGTGTCGTAGACACCCTAGGACCTGCCGGGTGGCGGTGGTGATTGCCGCCATAACCCTTTTGTTCCTTCCTCAATGCACCCTTGTTCTGCCTCCAGTACTGCTTGCCGCCTTTTCTAGCATCACAAGGTTCTAACAAGCTTGAACACCAAATAGAAAAGGCAATGAAAATAAAGAATGTGAGGCTTCTTAGTTTAAATGTGATCATCATATCTTAATTTGTTTTGAGATCACAGAGGCTTTAACTTGAAGTTTCCGTATATGGCTAATGACACAGGATGATGTGCAGGGGTGACATTATATATAGGTAAAGAGCTCATTGCACTGTGCACACACATGACTCTACAGTTTACAAAATGACAACGTTAAACCTTCCAAGGGGTCCGTTTTCAATTCTTAATTTTCTGTCCAACTCCACTTTCTTGTATTTTTTTTTTTAATAGTTAATTCAGCCGTAATACTCACCTCACATGCTTTTAGTTTTGCCTTAACAACAAAAATACTCGAACAGAAAGACAACTTGGATGACCGGCCAACTAGAAATCTGAAATTATTCGATATAGAATATACGCTGATCTAAGATTTCATACCAAACAGCTTATTTCTTCACGTGAGCACAGGACATTTCTAGTTAGTCTTAAACCCAATTTCGTTTTGCAGCGTCAGCTTCTCCCAACCCTGGCTTGTTTCAACCAAACCATATCAAAGTTTGCGTTGCGTTCATCATTTTGCTTCATTCACATGTGTCCAATTTCCCCCCCTTATTTTGCTCCTGCCATTTTCCTTACCAGTTCGTAGCATACATATGCAATAGCAAGGGGATTGTAGCTCAAATGCTTAAGAGCAGTTACCTTGCACCCGATATCATGTGTTCGATCCCTCGCCCAATATCGCTTATGTCAGGGAAAAAAAACTGATTTTCATTGTCTGGGTTGGGGGGTTCTCTTCTCTACCCAAAAAAGAAAATGGGGTATACATCAATATAAAGACTTAAAAGATATTAGTCATTTTAGAATTCAATGAATATGGTGGAAACATGTATACATCAATATAAGGCTTGGTAGATTATTATTATGGGCATGCGAATGTATGTATATATTTAATTGGAATCGATAAGCACATGAGCTGATAAATTAACCATTTCCTAAACCCACAATTAACAAATTCCTAAAAACACACGAGATTCTTCATCCATAATCTCAGTAATGAGCAACTTAATAACAAAACGTGTTCATATTTCCTCATCAACTCTTAGTCAAGAAACAAATAGTGACTTGAACGAGATTTGCTCTGGATAAAGTAAGAAATTCAAAGAAAGAAAGAAAGAAAACTGGATCTTATCAAACAGCCGGTCAGGATCAATTGGGAAACCGATTTGGCATGGCATGGCACGTGTCAAATCAAATTCTAAACCAACTGTCGTGCAACATCATGCGTACGCATATCTAGTGCATGATCTTATAAATTGGACTTATTCAGCTTCTATGAAGAAAAAAAAAAAGTTAAACCTCAAATCCCAAAATCAGGGCCTCCCAACACACTCAGACGTGATGCCAACATGATGCATTAAAATTTGCTTGGAAACCAATGGAAGCGACAGAGTACATGATCGTAATCGTAATGATCTTATTTTTCTCTTTCACCTGATATAATTTTATTTTTCACCAAACGATAGAAATATCATTGATAAAAGTCGAAAGGCTCAATTACAATAGCCACAAAGACAACTAATCACTTGAACCTATATTCGACCCAAACAAGAATTCAAAAAATGGGGTACAAAAGATAATCACGACTACGGTACACGCGCTGTCAACAGATTACAAAAGATAATCACGACTTTAGTACTCACCCAATTACAACCGTAAGAGCTTTTTGGATGAGATCCAAGGGTGTCCACCGCTGATAGTAGTGACTAATCCCTTTCGTCGCGGGAGCTCTTTAAATGAGGTAAACAGCTGGCCACGAAATGCGCTCCATTCCCATGGACGGGGATCGAACCCCCAACCACATAGTTAAGGAATATAAGAGCTTGAATTTAGCAGCAAATCAATGTTACATAACTTTATTGTAGCGACTTTTTCACACCAAAAAATACGGCAATATTAAAATAAATATGAATTTGAGTGGCGTATTTTTGGGTTGCCTTGTACCTTAAAACACGGGCAACTAAAAATTCTTGAAATTTTCGAGTGAAAGTGACGGTTGCATCATGCTTGCTCTTATACATCATCGATGACAACAGAAAACCGTTAAATCGGTTACTCCAGATATCATGCCATTGCTTTGTCTACAGTAAAGTAAACCAAGTTTGTTGATAATGATCATGTACGTATTAGATGCAGATTGATAATTAAATTGTCTAATTTGTTCATAATCATTCTATCGCTTTACTAATTAATCATGTAGTAAAAGATAGAGCTGGGTAATTATGGTTCTAAAAAGTGTACCATTGTTGTTCTAAACTCCAAGTCATCACTGGATCAGCAATAAATAAACAATTAGTAAATTAATTAACTATGCTAGTCGAAGACGCAATGTTTGAAATATGGATAACTCTCTATAGAGATTAGTCTTACTCGTGCGTGAATAATATCAAAATTTACACCCATCACGCCGTATCGGTAGCACTTTAATTAGGACATTTAAATTATTTTATTTATCATCAGGATGAGCCGTATTCTACGACACAAATCTGTCATAATTGATTTGCTTGTTTCTTACAAATTCAATGTTTCTGCTGAACAGTGAATTTTATGAATTATTATTAGTATTATTATTATTATTTTTTAATGAAAAATGATTGGCCCCTTCTTCTAGAGGGACAGTGTTATTATCAAGAAATAGTTTGGTTTGGTTTGTAAAAACTATTTGGAAAAAGCATAGCATGTCTTTTGACTTTTGGTTACTTTGCTGCTTATTTTTTCTATGTTCTTGATCTCACCTGAAATCTTCATCCCCCAATAGCATTTGATACAACTCCATGTTTACATCTAGAAACCTAATACCCTTATTATTATAAATTTATAGCCTCAAATTACACTGATTATTAAAAATCATCACAACCGCCAACGAGATATAGTCGAGTGAAAAAGGGTATTTGTTGCTTGTATTCAAAATTATAAAAAACATCACTGCTCCAAAATAAAAAAATAAAAAAAATCATGACAACGTTTAGGTGCGTGTTGGGCTAATTGGACAGGGGTTTGTGGGTTTGCTAAGCTGTGGCATATTGGTGAGCCCGTAGACTAGGACGACAGACGTGAAATACAATGAAGACTTAATGGGCCCATTCTCTAATATAAGGCCCATATCTTAGGTACAACCTCAGACTTTTCATTTTTTCACACTTTAAAAGAGTAAAAAGACTTTCTCCCTCAAACATAGATATAAAAGAGGCCATATTAAGCCTTCTCCAGCCCATGAGGGGTTAAACTTAAATTTTTCAGCTAAAAAAAGTAATTATTTGGGTTTTGCTTGAACTCAAATAGTTTTTTCTCCCAATCCTCCGGACTCAAATTTTAAGTCCGCAACTTATTAAATTATTTAAGAATGATTTAAGTCTAATTTTTTTTTTATGGATAACTTTTCTTCATTCAATCTTTTTAAATAACTTCATAATTAAATTTTTTGAACAATTTGACCTAAAAAATTTAAAATTCCACAAATATAATTTTATTTCAAAAGAAAACACACAATTCACATATCTTTGAGATTTTGTGGACATCTTCAACAAGAATGAAAGGAGATTGATGAGATTGACAAAGGAAAAATAAATTGAGAAATAGATAAAATGTTTTTGGTAGATTATTTGATAAATGGATGGGTATTATAGAGTTTAGAGTGAGTTTTGGGGTTGGATCTGATCTAGATTATTTTAAAATATTATTTTGACTGTTTGATTTAAATTTCAGCCGTTGAATCTTTTTATTTTATTTTTTATTCCGTTAAAATAGATTAGATTTAATGTAGATCGTTAATTTAAGTTATATGTATATACCCAAAAAAAAATTAGCAGCTTATTCAAATGTTGTCGTTGGATTCCAACGGATTCACAGGAGAGCGACACGTGGCCGAGTATAAGAAGACAAAAAGCAGCAGCAAGTTTGGCGCTAGGGCCCACGTCAAAATCTTTTCACATGTGGTCTGTTTCATATGTAGGTGGACTCCATTAATAGTTTTGGATCCAGACAATACCTAGACTGGTATTTGGGTCCAAGTTTGGGTTTTCCCAAATTTTGGCCCCTTCATTTTCTTGAGTTGGGAGAGGTTTTAGGCAATAATTTGGGATATTTTGGATTTAGCCCCTTAAGTTGGAGATGACCTTAGATATAAAACTCAAACATAGGCTTTCCATGACACTTGTTGGATGCACCGATTTATGGGTATGATTATGATACATACGATTAAGTCTTGCCACATTTTCTTCTACCCCCACTCAAACAATGGCATCTTAAGAGCATTTTCACCCATGATGCCATGATAAAAGGCAATGGCAAGTAAGGGCAGACACTATTAATGTGAATAGTGATTGCCATACCCTTTTTTATTTTATTTTCCACCCATTGCCATGGCAAGTAAAAGCAATGACTATTCACATGAGATATGAGCAGAGAAATTTGTATGGAGTTTTGATGTGGAAAGTGAATAACATGGCTAGGTATTTATAGAAAAAAAAATATGATGTTTTTGGTATTTATATATATATATATATATATATATATATATATATATATTTGGTATTTAAATTGGTTGTTGACATCATGCTGATGTCAGCAAACCCAAGCAGCAATTCAGGTAATTCTTGCATGGATAAATGGGGCCTATTTTTGCTCGGGCTGCCTTTCATTGCCGGGGAGCTTAAACCTAGCCCGGGCTCCCTTTTGCCTTGACAAAACTGACCCGCTGGAGATGCTCTAACTATCAGAACTTAAACATTGTTCCAATTTCATGTTTAAGCGGCAAGATTTTTGTTTTAAAGAAGAAAAATAAAGATTTATGTGCCAATATACAAAATTTGTTTAAAGTAATTAGTATATTTTGTTCGCATCATCTTGAGAGTGTTTTATCCAGCCTACCACATGATGAAGTTAGGTGATAAGTTGCCTGTAGTAGGGATGCTCACATAGGATGTGGTATAAATATCAATCGTCGACTCAATGACAAAATATGGCTATATTGCGGTATCAAAATGCGATAAGAATAACATTATGCATTAATAGATTTGTAGCTTGGAAAGGAATATGTATCAACACTATCAACTACACATGTACTTTTATGTTAACATGCAATTTTAATAAGGATACGTGTTAAGAGATTTGTAGCTCTAATCTAAGAGGATCTTCTAAGAATCTCTTCAATCAAATTTAACTTAAAAATATGAATTAAAAGGAAAATTACTAAGGGCCAGTTTGGCATTGCTGTGCTGTGAAAATAATCGTTGTTGGATTTGCTGTGAAAGAAATCAGCTGTGAGAGAAAGCAGTTTGTCGTTTGGTAAAATTTTTGGTAAAATTTTTGTTAAAAGTGTTGTTGGTATTGATTTTCACATAATCAGAAAATGATTGTTGCATAATCATTAAACCCAGCGTCTCTTCGAAACTGATTCCTATATAATAAGAAAATGAAAGTACCTCATTAGCTGTTTTCCCTTATAGCTTTCTCTCACAGCAATTTTTAACAATAAATGATTTTCTTACAGTTTACCAAACGAGTTGAGTTTCCCAAATTTTAAAAAAAATCACTTATCACCCCAAATAAGCAATGACAAACGTGCACTAAACCGTACGCGAATGAGCATATTTATGTCCATCATTCGCCAAAGTATTTGCTATAAAATTTCCTTCACGAACGATATGCGTAAACTGCTTAACAGTGTTCATGTGTCTACTATATAGACAGCCAACCTTGTGGCGTCAGTCTTGAAACGGTCCAGCTCAGTGCCACGTATGAAATCAGTCTCAAACATGGACACCAACTAACTCTTAACTAGATTTGATAAAACAGGTTGGGTCCCGCTCTGTTTATTCAGAATCAGAAAGACAGAGTATCCAAAGGGGTCTCGCTTAGTCAAACTCGTAAGAAACGTCTCTGAAACTTCCAAGGAGTTAAAAAACTTTCTCCCTCTCTCCCTCTTTTCACTTTCTTTTTTAATCATATTTTCTGTTGCTAGAAAATCGTTAGGGTTTCTTTTTCGCTCAACTCCCCAGCCCAGTATTGAAGTTGTTCAGATCGACGACGAGCTCAGCTAGCTAGCAAATGTAGAATGCCAGGCACTTGCAGCTTCACAGGTTTTCTCTTTACTTATACTGTTGTTGTAGTGTAGTTTTGTGATTTATAATTTTTATTTTATTTTATTTATTATAAAAAATTCAGGTTATAAATCATCGTAGCTCCCATAGAAATTGCAAACTCGAACCTGTTGGTTCTTACACAGTACAAGAAACATGGCTTCAGCTGGTACAGCAGCTGCTCCGGCTGCTGAAAATCATAGTGGCAACACAAAGTTTGCTGATAAGCTCCCAGAGGAAATTAATGAAATGAAGATCAAAGATGAAAAGGTGCTTTGCTTAAGTTGAATTGTTTCTGTTTTGCAGCATTTATTTATTTATAGTTATATAACTTTTAAGAACTTCAACTTATATTTCATTTATTTGTTGACAGTTTTATTTATTTTTGTTAGGAAATGGAAACAGCTGTGGTGAATGGCAATGGAACTGAAACTGGCCACATTATTGTAACTACCATTGGTGGTCGAAATGGTCAGCCTAAACAGGTGCATTTTGCTCAGTTTAATAATCACAGTTGTAATTACTTGCTGGTTAAGATGTGGGATGAAGGAATAGATAAATTATGTTACGACATGAATCATTCAGGAAAAGAATTGGATAAGTGCCATGAAGTTTTTATGTTTTTATCAGGGATTAAATTATAGAATCACTAATATGGAAAGCGTATGCTAATGTGATATATATACAGACAATATGTGCACATAAATATGAACACCCAATTAGATATTAGCTACAGAAGGCTTAGATTAGAAAAAGGCTAAGCGCCATACCTAAGTTTCGGCAAACGTGTAGTATATAACTTAAAACCAAAGGAGATACATGGTCTCCCAAATCAGTATTTTGTAATTTGTTTAACCTCAAATAGTGAGTGTTTCAATATTTTTGTCCTTGCAAGTTAAGATACTACATTGTGCTAGAATCCTGATCCATTATTAGTGCTATTAGTTAGCTATAAGTTACAGTATCTTAAACTTCAATGCTTATCTGACATGTTGAAGCACTTAGCATGAAATCCTCTCTGATTCATTGTGCAGACCATAAGTTACATGGCAGAGCGTGTTGTTGGGCAAGGCTCATTTGGTATTGTATTTCAGGTAATGTCTGACTTACAGATTCTTAGTTATCTATTTATGAAGAGAAAAAAATCTTTAATAATAGGAAGGCTGACCTCCTTTGACTATCACATATCACATACTTGAAGCCTCAATTATCTTATTTTGCAGGCTAAATGCCTTGAAACTGGAGAAACTGTTGCAATCAAGAAGGTTTTGCAGGACAAGAGATACAAGAACCGAGAGTTGCAAACAATGCGTCTTCTTGACCATCCGAATGTTGTGTCACTCAAACATTGTTTCTTTTCAACCACAGATAAGGATGAGCTGTATCTGAATCTGGTGCTTGAATATGTACCTGAGACTGTTTATCGTGTGTCAAAGCACTATAGCAAAGCCAATCAGCGGATGCCTCTGATATATGTCAAACTTTATACTTATCAGGTTTTTGTTGTTCTTTGGACTATCTGTAGAAACTAAATTGAAAAATCAGATGTTGACTAGTATATTAATGTGCAAAAGATTATGACAGAAATTTTAGGGTTTTCAGGTACGAGTTCTTTTGGTAACTTTATTTTGCTTGGTTTTCATTCTTGTCAGATTTGTAGAGCTCTGGCATATATTCATGGAGGGATAGGTGTATGCCACAGAGACATTAAGCCGCAGAATCTCTTGGTTTGTAGTTGAATATATCCTTCTTCCTTTTTCCCCTTTTCTTTTACTTAATCATATTTTGATTTTGGCACTGCAATATGTTTTTTCAGGTCAATCCCCATACTCATCAGGTTAAGCTGTGTGATTTTGGAAGTGCAAAAGTCCTGGTATTCTCTTCTTCTAGTGTCTTATTTCTTGCAGTAGAACATTTATTGGAGATAGAGCAATATATAATGCATGGATGAATGCATAAAACTAGACTCACCAGTACAACTTTAAATGCATTACTACACTTGTGTTCTTGTTCATGCTCATGCAGATGACGCCAACTGTCTTGATCCATTTTCAGTTGCATGCATGGTATGTTTGGGTCTGCCTTCCTTGTTTTGTCTGAACTTTTTCATCATTATCCATGACAGGTCAAAGGCGAGCCAAATATATCATATATTTGTTCTCGTTATTATCGAGCACCTGAGCTTATATTTGGGGCAACTGAATACACTACTGCCATTGACATATGGTCTGTGGGTTGTGTTCTTGCTGAACTGCTTCTTGGACAGGTTTTCTATACAGGATAAAAAGTTCTACTTATTCTTTTATTTTTTAGCAGGAAATGGATTCACATTTTGTTGTTTTTTCATCTCTGTTTTGGCAACCCTTGTTGTAGCCTCTGTTCCCAGGTGAATGTGGAGTTGATCAGCTTGTTGAGATTATTAAGGTAATGTTCTCGCTACCTTCTGCATGGTGGAAAGTATATATCCATCTTTCGATCAACTCGAAATTTTGATCAATCAGCTTCTGCAATTTGAACTGAATTAGCATTTCTCCTCCGAAATTAGGTACTGGGAACACCAACTCGTGAGGAAATTAAATGTATGAACCCAAACTACACAGAATTCAAATTCCCCCAAATCAAGGCTCACCCTTGGCACAAAGTGAGTTTCTAGCTTCCTTGCTGACAATTGCTCTTCTCTGATGGTTTTGCATGCCATTTTCATTCGTATTATCTTCTTTTCATGCAGATATTCCACAAGCGCATGCCCCCAGAAGCTGTAGATCTTGTGTCAAGACTACTTCAGTATTCTCCAAGCCTAAGGTGCACTGCTGTAAGTATCTTTATTCTTTTGAAGTCTTCATGCGAAAATGGCAAGGATGAGATTTAGTTATTCTGATCTTCTATTTAATCCAGTTTCTTATGATGGACATTAGTGGGGCATTGGAGTATTAAACTTTTAATTCCATTGAACTTGAAATTCTTATGTCCGTATTAGATATCAAATGTAGTTGTTTATTTTCTTTATTTTGGCAGCTTGAGGCCTGTGTCCACCCATTTTTTGATCAACTCCGTGATCCTAATGCTCGTCTCCCTCATGGGCGCCCTTTGCCACCTCTATTCAACTTCAAGCCTCAAGGTTTGCTCTTCATTTCTGTGATTGATATCCCTGTACATATATATATATATATATATATCCTGCTGATAATGCATTTGTAATGATGATGCTCGTGCAGAGCTGAAGGGAGCAACTTTTGAGCTTCTGTCCAGACTGATACCTGAGCATGCCCGAAAGCAATGTGCCTTTCTAGGTATCTAGATAAGGCACACCAAGGCAAATTCGTTTGCAGCAAGACTGTACTATTGTAATGCTAGCGAAAAATTATGGACATCCTAGTTTGTTTCCTTGAAATAGTTCCAACACTTCCTTTTCAATCTGGCACATTACACGCTCGAAACTCCTGACTGACTATTGATTGGATCATGTATGTACTAAGATTTATCAGACTTAAATAGAATCTCTCTCTACCTCCCTCCCGCCCTTTTTCTGTGCTTCCGTGGAGATATCTAATGATTTAGAATTGGTTCAAGTGCATATAAGTATAGTTTCCATGTGTTACTGCGGCCTGCTATGCCAATATGCTTGAATTCTTTGGTAGCCTAAACTCTGCAGATTTGGTAACTAGGCGACAATGTGATATATCGCACCTGTTCTAGTGATTTTGATCTTGATCATGCTCATGCCAGACTGATTATACTTGAATTGTTTGCATATCGTAATTCTATAGCCAAGAAAATTACTCGGCTCTCACTCTCGCTTTTGTTTTTGTTAGATTTGTGTTCTCATTTTCCCCTTAAGCATTCGAACACGCAAAAGTTTTTAATTCCCCATGTTCCCCGGCCCTCTCCTCTTGTCAGTCGGCCGATATGGTCAGTTTCCAAGCTAGCTGCGGCCACCACCGTGACCATTGCTAAACATGATGGCTGGTTTTATTATGTCCTAATGTTTGAAAGGGAAGATAAGATAATTAATGAGTAACAAAAGAGTAATTTCATCAAATACAAATAAACACACATTTCCTTATTGTCATGCCCTATTAGAAAGATCATACAAAACAAACCCGACACGGGACTATGTAATCAACGTTAAAAGTATATCAACAAAATCACGTAAATATGGAAAATTGGAAACTTAACTTTATAAACAATTATTCGCTTTTGTGAATTTTACCAAAAAATACATATATATCTTTATTTTCTAACTTGAACAAAGTTTCCTTTCTATATGCTAAATTATTATATGGAGTATAGACAAATGTTATTGACACTTTGTTTGAGTTTCACTTAAAAAATATATTTTTGTCTTTTGCTTGTACTCACTTATACATGCCATGTGAAGTGGTTGAGATACAAGTTGGGATAACTCTTCATAATTATTGCTCTGACTTGCTTATGTCACTTTCCACTAAAAAGAAAATGAGAATCTTAATTTCATACTCCTGAGAGTATGGAATTAACATACTTGCTCATCCCACCACACAGCAAAAGGTGAGGCCCATTGACTGGACCCAACTTTTGCTTTTCTAGTTAATATATAAAATTTGAATAAATAAAAGAGAAACGCTATTCACACTCGTATAAATAACGCAAAGAAGCTTCAAGAAAAGTGTTACGAAAGAGAGAGAATATAAAACTAATTTCTGTAATGAATTTATATAATTTAACCCAAATTTATTATAAAATATACAGCGGGAGTTACCGATTGAGCGAGCGAGTATTTGAACGTTTTTCACAGCACGCCGTGTCGTTGTGCGTTTCCAAACGCACCAGGCAGGCACCATGTTCCTCCCTTGGGTTCTTCAGCGCTGGTTCTCGCAACTCTCGACTGCAACCAGTGTCTCTATATAGACCGACAACTATCTCTCTCTAGGTTTTCTCTGCAAGTAGCTCTTCTTGTTTCCCTGCAGATTTCCTCGCCCCTTTTCCCTTTTCTCTTTTCAACGGGCGGAGGCTCGGAGCTCTATTCATATTCACCGTACAAAGCCACAAGGCGAATTTTTGGTGAGGTGAAGTGCATTTCCGATATTAACAAGGAGGCCTTCACGATCACAGAGGTACTCTGCATTTTCAGCTTGCGGAGGTAAATTTTCTTTGAGCAAGGCTAGTTTTTTTTTTCAAATCGCGGTTATAAGTTGTAGCTTATTACTTTCTCGTCATGTTTGTTGTTGATTAGGGTTTTTTAATTTAATTTTATGAATCTGTTAATGATTAAGAGTTTCTTTATGCAACTGATGTAATGTAATGCACTGTTTGGTTGCCATAGAAAGTAGGACATATTGAGAACTTTTTAAAGATTTCGTTCCTCATTTTCCTCAATTGTCTCAGTAAACAAATGGGGGGTTTACGTTTTACATTAATAGAGAGTAGAGATTGTTTCCTAGTCTGCTTGATGTTGAAGAAAGAGGGGGTTTTGTGGATGTTATTAGATGGCGGAGACTGTTGTGGCTTTCAAATCCTGAAATTAGGAAGAATAGGGGATAAAAGGGGTTTGGTCCATATTGAAATCTACAATGTCTGGCCATTTATTGTTTAAAGAATATATGAAAAATCAAATATTTCTTTGGCAATGCTAAATGAATTTTTTAACTTGTGGCCTCATGGATGTTATATTCTTTGCAACCCCTTTGGTGATAATGGTGATAATTGAGTTTTGTCGGCTTCTTTCTGGGTTGTGCGTGTTCGTGTCAAGTACTAGTCAACTCCAGTTCAGAAGTAGTTGATAACGTCCTGCATGTTACTACTATTTGAATATTGGTTTTATACTGTTTGTAAGACTTAAACTCCCTAAGCACGAAATTTTTCACTAAGTTTGGAAATTATCATTTAGAATCTTAGGAGATAGAAATACATCAATGGTGAAATTGAATTCAAGTATAACATACAAAATGATGCATACGTTTTAAAATGATTCAGCCATAACATACAATGACAACATAGCTTTTACATTTAAAAGTATTACGTGTCTGCCCTGAATCATAAGATGCTAAGAATGATTTCCTGTGATGGTAGTCAGGGCAACTCCCCTGAATTCATTCGCTACCAATTTTGGGCTACTTTGTCTTTATGTACGGTTTTTCCAATTTAGGTATTATCATGAGAATTTATGATTGTAACTTTATTGTTGATGGTGATATTATTATTTCTTGTTTCCTTCATTAACATTACACTAATTAATGAGAATCTCTTCAGCAACGGTTCTTGGGATAGCTCTGCAGCTGGGTTCATCTGGGACACGATTACTATTGCTTAACCACCCATGTAAGCTCTGCATCATCAATCTCCCTATAAAAAAGATCCGTATGCCACAGCCAATGGCTTGGTTGAGTCATTCTTTAGACGGCTCAACAACTTTCATTACTTGATCTTTTAAGTAATATTTTTTTATTACAGATATGGTACATAATAGTATGAGTATGTAATCCCAGTTGTCTATTACAAAGCCTGTTATGGAAGTTAGGAAATTATTTAAACTTTGCATTTTTTTTGGCACTTATTCCTTCTGTGTATTACTTGGACAGCTTGCAAACCTCTGCGTGGGCCAAACATAGCTTGAAGAGAAATGGTACTAGTTTTCTAACTAAGTTCTGTATTCATTAGTCCCTTGTTAATTTTTAGTCACTCTTCATTTTGAATTTATTAAATTATTGCTGTTTGCAGACCTTTTTGGTTATTGCACACAATTTGTTAACACCTGCTGTTGCGGGGTCTGTTTTCTTCCGAATTTAAAGATTGATCTTTCTTGCTGAATGTGGAATTTAGGCAGCTATTTATTGGGTTTTTGTAAATTTTTTTTACAGTCTGGGCTGTTTGGCTGTATTTGATAGATGTATTGTTAGTTCACTGCAGTTGTAATGCGTGAACCCTCAGTTGACTAAAATCATTCTGTCTAGTATTTGCCAGTCCAGTTTACTTCTTTTTGTTGTTCACGTGTGTTTATATAAACTTTGTGCAGGATGGAAATACTTCTGGCGAAGATGGGAATGATATTGACTGGAATACAGAAGATGAGCTGGAAATTGATAACTTCACTTTATCTTCTTCTTCAAGTCTGACAGTTCCTGGTGGAGAAGCTGTTGTGGGCTGTGGGGAGGTAAATGTTTTTGCATTAGTTTTTCTGAAATATAATATATACCAGATGAATATCTTGATGGGGTATTTAATATATATTACATAATTAACATGCAATTCTGTTTTCTTCCTATAGTCGAGCTCATCTCCAGGTCCTTCCAATTCCAAAGTTGTTGATCATTTTATTGGGATGGGATTTTCTGGAAAAATGGTTGCCAAAGCAATTCAGGAACATGGTAAGCTGTATCATGTCATTTCAGCATGAGTTTTTCCCTGGACTGTTTCAATT
The DNA here is from genome assembly GCF_965620075.1 of Prunus avium. NCBI lineage: Eukaryota > Viridiplantae > Streptophyta > Magnoliopsida > Rosales > Rosaceae > Prunus > Prunus avium. The sequence continues at coordinate 39,315,948 of NC_142286.1, forward strand.
ATAACACTATATAACATCGCTTTTATGGAATATCCAGGAGAGGAGAACACGGATTCAATTCTGGAAACCCTCCTCACATATTCGGTGAGTCAACATTTCTTCGCTTGCCAATGCTGCTTTGGATACTTATTCTTGGAGATATAGATAATTTTGGGTTTGAGCTTGGTAACACAAAGCACATATTTTAAAATTTTGTTGCAAGGTGAATGGATCACAGGTATCCTGGGTCTCATGTTCCCAAACTTTAAGAACATAAATTCTTCCGGACTTAAAAGGAAAAAAGAAGGAGAAGAATTCACATTTATCTGTTTTCTTGCTATATTTTCGCAGGCTCTTGAAAGTTCTCCTCAAGCACAGCAACAAGTTGATTGTAATCCCTGTTCTTCTGATAACGAAGGGAGTTTTCTGGATGATTTTTCAGATATGGATAGCTTTTCTGATAATGAGGTAGTTATTGACCTCATTAATAGGTTGTATGTTATGGATTTTTATGTCTTTTAGACGGTTGTGAGCTGACATTTTCCTTTTATTTTTGCTAAGCTTTCTATTTCATTTTTCCCCAATCCTCCAAGCAACAAATATACTATATCATTTTTCTTTCTGCAATATCATTAAAACTTGTGTCCACGCTATTTTATATGCTAACACATGAATATACAAGGGATAGTGGGTTCACGACAAAGACATTTTAATTTAACTATTTTGCAGGAAATCATAAATCCTACATCTGAGAAAGAGAAAAAGATGTCGTCCTTGGTCAATATGGGGTACACGGTAGAGGAGGCTTCAATAGCAATAGAAAGATGTGGTATAACTTTACTTTTGCTTTGATTCTTTTTGGATGATTCTGCTAGTTGAGTCAGTTGATTATGCCATTGCCATCCTTTCTCAGTCTCTTATTCAATTCTAATAGTTTATGATTACCAGTATCTCCTTCCTCAGCCCCACTTTTCCTCTTTCAAACACCGCAGGTCTTGACTCCACGGTTGTTGAGTTGACTGATTTCATATTTGCTGCTCAGATGGCAAGGGCAGAAGATGTCAATTTTCCTCTTGAAGAGAAGGTATTAGTAGTATAGAATATAATAGTCTCTTGAGTTTTCTACAAAATCAGTTTTATTTATTCATGCCATGTTCAGTAGATTGTGATTGGTGGTTCTACTTTTGCAGCCTAGACCAAATCATGCATACAAGAAGAGGAAACTTCTTGAGTACGAGATGCTGAAAAAGAAAAGGCAGATGCGACTTGGGAACCAGACCACAGGCGAAGATGATGAGACGGTTCATCTCCCAAATCCAATGGTCGGGTTTGGCATCCCATCTGAACCATGTTTGAAAACACAGAGGAATCTTCCAGAGGCAGCTAGAGGGCCACCATATTTCTACTATGAGAATGTGGCACTTGCTCCTAAAGGGGTTTGGACCACTATATCCCGCTTCCTGTATGACGTGCAACCGGAGTTTGTTGACTCCAAGTACTTTTGTGCGGCCGCGAGGAAAAGAGGTTATGTTCACAATCTTCCTCTTGATAATAGATTTCCTCTTATTCCGCTTCCTCCAAACACCATACATGAGGCATTTCCCTTGACAAGGAAATGGTGGCCTTCATGGGACACACGGACAAAGCTGAACTGCTTGCAAACTTGCATTGCCAGTGCAAAATTAACAGAGAGGATCAGGAAGGCTATTGAGGATTATGATGGTGAACCACCACTAGGAGTCCAAAAGTATGTTCTTGATGAATGCCGGAAGTGGAATCTGGTGTGGGTAGGAAGAAACAAGGTCGCCCCACTTGAGCCTGATGAAGTGGAAATGCTTTTGGGATTCCCAAAGAACCACACAAGGGGAATAAGCAGGACTGACAGATACAAATCACTCGGGAATTCATTCCAGGTAGTGAATTCTGTCTTTGTTTCATTGGAATTTAGATCTATTTAATATTCATTTTTAATATATGATGCATTGATTCATATGTGCGGGTAAATCCCGAAAATTTGAAAAAGTTTATGTCTTTGCCGTAAGAATCATGAAATAGTTAATGTAAATGGTTGCTTGTTTGTTTGTTTGTCTTTCCCCCCTTGCATGGTTTCCCTAGTAGAGTTTCAAGTTAGAATTTTCTGTTTGTCAGATATTATATGCATTTTGATTACAAGTTCAACTTATTCCAGGTTGATACCGTGGCATACCATCTGTCAGTTTTGAGAGAGATGTTTCCTAATGGCATAAACCTCCTCTCTCTTTTCTCTGGGATTGGTGGGGCAGAAATAGCTCTTCACCGGCTTGGTATCCCTCTGAAGAATGTCGTGTCGGTAGAGAAATCTGCAGTGAACAGAAGTGTTGTGAGGAGTTGGTGGGAACAAACTAACCAGAGAGGGAATTTGTATGACCTTGATGATGTACAGCAGCTGAATGGTGACAGCCTGGAGCATTATATGAATTTATTTGGTGGTTTTGATCTTGTAGTTGGTGGGAGTCCATGTAACAATCTTGCAGGCAGCAACAGGCATCATCGAGATGGACTCGAGGGTAAAGAATCCTCACTCTTCTATGACTACTTTCGTATACTAGACTTGGTCAAGTGTATAATGTCAAAGAACAATTGATTCCTTGTAAATCATCTGCTTAAGTAACTTTATGGCATTGAAACCGCGACAAGCAAGAAAAGATCTTGCATTTTATTTTTTCTCAAGTTTGGATATTCGGTTCTGGTAGTTGTTATGAACTGACTTTTAACTTCAAATTGTCTTAAAATTGATGCTCTCTCAAGTCTCAAGTCTCAAGTCTTATTTGCCTGGTTTCTGCCCCATCTCCCTCTCTTGTCTGGAAAAGATGGAGAGAAAACGAGTGGGTTATTGCACCCAAGTTGGGTCCTCCTTTCGTAAATTAGACCCCATCGATTGAGAAAAGAATACTTTTCCATTTTCATACTGGTCGCCGGTGAGGAGGGGTTTTTATACAGCAAAAAGAAAAATCAAAATTCGTATTTTCAGTTGATCAAAGCTTCAGTCAGGACCGACTTATATACATACACTTGCAAAGCAAAATGCAAAAACGATGTCTTTTATTTTCTACTTTTTAGTAAAGCCGTCCTTTTAAGCATATGCTCTATATCCAGTCCTTTGTTTTCTCGTCAAGAAAGATTGTAAAATCTAATGCAAATTGATGATGAGTTTGATCCAAAACAAACTAGTAATTCATTATATGAAGGCCCACCCACCCACCGAAGGTTCCAAGTGCTAACGAACGAACGAGCCTGATATTTTCTTCAGGCGCTGTAAATAAATAAAAGGCCCATAAAATAAATAAATAAAAAGATTTAACCGTGGTCAAAATAACACACCCAAGTTTCTGGCCGATATTTCTATAAATAACCTATTGGCTCGTCTCCTTGGCTTCCCACTTTTCTCTACGCTTCTCACCCTTCGGAAGCGTAGTTTTCCACTTTCACAGAGCCAGGGGGTTACGCCATCAGATCCCATCGCAGCTTTTCTCATTCCTTTACTTTCCGAAACGACGCCGTCAGGTCCGATTTTCTGCGTCTCCCTAACTCCCTCTTTATAGATCTCTTAGATCTCTGTGTGTTCATTGTATTCTTTTTAGGTCGCATGCATGATTCGTCTGAGTTGGTTCTAGGGTTTATGCATATCCGATTATCTTAGGGCTTCTCCGATAACGCTAGGTTTAGACCTTAATTGCATCCTTGATTATTTGGGTTCCTTTAGGAGACTTAGAATTTTGTTGGCTTTTGTTTCGTTTTATTTCATATGCTCTAATTTTCTCGTAACGGGGCATAAATGTAATTTTTTTTTCCTTTTCATTTTGCTGTTGGGAACGGATTTTCTGCCTTTATAATTATCAAGTTCTTCATAACTTTAGGTTTCCGATGTCTTGTATTTATTTCTCAAAATGTTGGGGTTTAATTCTATGTCCTCTCTAGCGGTAATTTCACATAATGCATGTCACTTGTCCGATATATTGATTTATTATTGGAGATATTGTTCTTCTTAATTTGTTTGCTTTGTGTTTGTATTTGTTGCTAACATTTGTATTTTCCGTTTTTCCTTGTAATGTTATAGGATAGTGTTCCATTGCCATGGCTGCCACTGCAACTGCCTCTAGTGGTCCTCGATATGCTCCGGAGGACCCCACTCTTCCCAAACCATGGAGAGGATTGGTTGATGGTAAAACTGGGTATCTTTACTTTTGGAACCCCGAGACTAATGTTACCCAATATGACAGGCCTACGGGCTCAGCTCCTCCATTAAAGCCGTCTTCGGCACAATCTATAAGTTCTTCAGTTCATGTTCAACAATCTTCACAAGGACGTCGTCCTGATGAGGGAGATGATAGGTATGGCAGAGGCAGCAATGGTGGGTCAAAATTTGACGCGGGACCAAGAAATCAGCAGGTAGATGTCCATATTATTAGTACTGGTGGTAGATTTTCTGTACAGATTTGACGTATATTCAGTTATATAGACCGTCTGTGTTGTTACCTTTAACTTTATATGTTTTCCCATATTGCTAGTAGAATGTTTTGTTGTATTTTCATGTTGCGAACCAAAATATTTTCCGTGAAAGTTTTGGACTGTTTTAGGGTTGTGTTTAGAGGAGCTGTTGGATGACTTCTTAATACTGTTGCAGCTCCATGCAACCTGCTTGGTAAGCGCTTTCATATGGGAACTGATATGGTGTTCTTATTTATGAATTAGAGTGCAAGAAGTGCAACAGTTTCTTCTCATAATACCCCGAATGGGACACTTAGTGCACTTGGAGGATCTTCTCTGAGAGGAAATGGATCATCAGACACTGGAATTGGTTTGTCTGCTGAGGCTTATAGTCGTCGACATGAAATATCTGTTATTGTGAGTATTAATGAATTTCTTATATATGCTTGGTATCATAATGCGTAAGTTGGTTTTTGGTTGTGATGCTTTATGCAGTACTCTGTTATTTGGTGCGATATTTTTTCCTTCTATATTTTATCCATTAGTAATTGTTGGTTTAGTTTGATTCTTCAAATAAAGAATTTTGGTGCAAAATGCACACTTTTCTTGCATGTGTTTCACTATGATAGAGGCTTCTCATGTCGTATTAGGATTCTTCAATGGAGTTATGTTGCCACTTCTCTCTCTCTCTCTCTCTCTCTCTCTCTCTCTCTCTCTCTCTCTCTCTCTCTCCCCTTCCCTCTCCTAAACACAAATCTATAGGCTGACATGCATGCACTCCTATATTATAATTGTTATTATTATCAATTGTCTAGTTTTATATATATATATGGTACGAATTTGTGATTCCGTCAGATAGTTGGTTTGTTTAGAGCTGCTGTGATTTTGTTTACGGTTATCTTGTATGTCTGAATGATGTTTTGTTTTCTTTTGATTTGCCGCATTTGTTAGGGTGATAATGTGCCTCCACCCTTCACTTCATTTGAAGCTACTGGCTTCCCATCTGAGATTCTTAGAGAGGTATTGAGTTATTTTTATCCTTTTTGGTATTTCTTTTTTGTGCAATACTGTTGGCCATTAGCTGCTGTAAGTAACCCCGAGTGTTTTGTGAAAAGTTATGTGATTGCTGGAGGTCCAATGTTGAGTTTCAGACTCATGTTAATTCTTTTGCCATCTGTACTTTTTGTCGCAGGTGCGATATTTGCTCCTGGGAGGAGCTAATGTCGTACGCTGTGCTGCCCTCATTGTGGGGGCTTGCATTTAATTTGGAGCGCCCTTTTACGGTGGACCAATTTTTGGAAAGGGCTTTCCGAATCACCCAAGTTTGTGGCTGGGACTGCCGTTGGTCATGATTCAGTCTGCCACTCGGCCCGAATGAAAGAAGAGGCCTCCTCCTGCTCCAGCTTGCTGATGCAAGCTTTGGTCGCCTGCAATGGGGGTGTTGCTTCTTCTGCCATTCCACTCTTCTATAAGCCCAAAAAGAAAACAAATCACAAATCTTGAAGCAAGTACGTCTGCTTATAGGGGTTCCTGGAATTTTTGCTTTTTCCAGGTACAAAATGCAGGTTTTTCTGCCCCAACTCCAATTCAGGCACAGTCTTGGCCGGTTGCTCTTCAAAGTAGAGATATAGTAGCCATTGCTAAAACAGGTTCAGGGAAGACCTTGGGGTATTTACTTCCAGGATTCATCCATCTCAAGCGCAGCCGTAATGACCCTCAGTTGGGTCCCACTGTGTTGGTTTTATCACCAACAAGGGAGCTGGCAACACAGATTCAAGAAGAGGCAGTGAAGTTCGGGAAGACCTCAAGGATATCTTGTGTGGTATGTTACTTCTGGTCCTTTTTCCAACTCCACTGTAATATTCCAGTCGTTATCTTTTCCTTTTAAATGATTCTTCTGTTTTGTTTCTAGTGTTTGTATGGAGGAGCTCCAAAGGGTCCACAGTTGAGAGATATTGACCGAGGAGCCGATGTTGTGGTTGCCACTCCTGGCCGCTTGAATGATATTCTTGAAATGAAGAGAATCAGCCTCCATCAAGTTTCGTACTTAGTGTTGGATGAGGCTGACCGTATGCTGGACATGGGTTTTGAACCTCAAATAAGGAAGATCGTGAATGAGGTACCTGCTCGCCGCCAGACCCTCATGTATACAGCAACTTGGCCGAAGGAGGTTCGCAAGATTGCAGCAGATCTGCTGGTCAATCCTGTTCAGGTTAACATTGGCAATGTCGATGAACTGGTTGCGAATAAATCCATCACACAGGTATTATACTCTATCTGTGCTGGCCGTACTAAAGTCTATAGCTATTAGTTGACTTATCAATACATGTTTTCTTACTTGTTAGAATATCACTCTAGGTGATCAGAATGATCACTTAAATGTTCTATTTAAAAAGAAAAATTCTTTTCCATATTTGATCCCCAGCACCAATTGAGGAATGAATAATGAGTTTGTGTTTTATGTAGTCTTGAAATATTGTCTTACAGCTTTACCAAAAAAATATTGTGTATTACAGTATATTGAAGTACTCGCCCCAATGGAGAAACACAGGCGACTGGAGCAAATATTGCGATCTCAAGAGCCAGGATCCAAAATAATAATCTTTTGTTCAACCAAGAAGATGTGCGATCAACTTTCTCGCAACCTAACCCGCCAGTTTGGAGCTGCTGCAATTCATGGTGACAAATCTCAGAGTGAGAGGGACTACGTGTTGAATCAATTTCGCTCTGGGAGGACTCCAATTCTTGTAGCAACTGATGTTGCAGCTCGAGGATTGGACATCAAGGACATAAGGTTTCGCACTGCCCAGCTTATAGTCATATATCTATACTTGTGTTAGAATCGTGGATCTGTGGATAGTTGTCTGGCCAAACAATTATTTCAGATAATCTGGTGCTTCTACCATGCATTCCGTACCTGCTTAAGATTTGTATAAAATTGGTGGTTAAGATTGCAGTGTTCTTTTTGTTACAGGGTGGTTATCAACTACGACTTCCCCACTGGAGTGGAGGATTATGTTCACAGAATTGGGAGAACTGGAAGAGCTGGTGCCACTGGGCTGGCTTACACATTCTTCGGTGATCAGGATTCAAAGTATGCATCAGATCTCATCAAAGTTTTGGAAGGGGCAAATCAGCGTGTCCCCCCAGAAATTCGTGAGATGGCTACCCGTGGTGGTGGTGGGATGAACAGGTTCAGACGTTGGGGTTCTGGGTCTGGTGGCCGTGATGGGGGTCGTGGTGGACGAAATGATTCAAGTTATGGTGGAAGGGATGGTGGGAGGGGAGGCGGATGGGGATTTACTCCCTCTTCTGGCAGGTACGGGACTATTTTTATTGATGCTTTTATTTTATGTGTATTATTGTGGATCTGATTGTTTCCCAAAGTGGATTGAATTATTCGGCTGAACTTTTTGCTTTGGTTGTAAATAATATGATATAATCTTTGCATGAAAGAGTTGTGGAACTTTTAGGCACAGAAACAAGTACAAAATTAAAGTTTCAATAATCAATACTATTCAGGCTGGTTTATAATATGGAATTAAACTTTGATGTCTTGTGGTGTCAAATGTGCTTTGAGGAGTGACGGTTGGAATGCATTTTGTTGTATGGGACAGGTATGACCGTGGTCACAACAATGGGTATGATAGAGGCCGAAGCCCTGACAAGGGGTCAGGACATAGAGGTTCTAACCGCAGCCGTAGTCGTAGTCTTGAGAGGTTCGACAAGGCTCTGCCTACAGGTGGAGGCTCTGCAGGGTGGAGTTTTCATAAAGCAATGATGGAACGTGAACGGTCATCGCCGCCACCTCCACGCTCACTCCCGTATGGTGGTGGGGTGGATGAAGCTGAGGAAGGTATGATACCTCAAGAAGAGGAGGGTGGGTATCATATTGCAAATGCGTAACTTCAGCTATCCTATAGGGGGGGGAACATATGCTCTGCTGCTGGCTGTCCTTTTTTTGGTGTTTCGGCAGTGTTCTGTAGGGGCAAGCTTTACAAAGCGCAACCAGGATGTGACAGTTTGACTTTTGACTTTTGATTTTTGATTTTTGATTTTGAGGTGGGCTAAAAACTCTTGATGTTAAACCTCTTCATCCCTTGCTGAACGAACCTCTTGTCTCCTGGTCTCCATTTTTGTTTGTGTTAATTTTTGGGTAGAAAAGAAAGGGCACAAAAGAAGATGTAGCACTTGTTAGCTAAATATTTATAAATGTAATCAAGGTGTAGTTCTATGAAATGCAGTTTTATATAGTAATTATTTATCAGCAAGTTTATGATATCTGATTCTGATCCATTATTGTTTGTTGTGGTTGATGGGGTTTGTTCCATCACTTCTCAGCCGTAGGATACTAGATATTGATTGCCACGTGGACAGCAGTTATAAAGTCCGTGGCCAAGTAGCAGCCTGCAATGGGTTGGGTTGGGTTGGGATGGGCTCGTCCGGTTTGATTAAGATTTCTAAGTCTCAAATCTTCAACTAAACTGGGCTCATGCAAACCAAGCCATGTATTAAATATTTCGTCTTTTGCTAATTATTTTTTCTTAATAAATGATAAACAAATACAACAAGCTTCGAGGTTGTTCATTAAATTTTGAAGTCCAATAAAATTGTAACTAAAATGTTTGTTAAATTTCAGGTGGAAGGTAAAATATTGCTTTATCTATTTCAGCGGTTAAAGAGACAAAAGGTACTGAATCTAGGGCCTCTTGTTTGTCATCAATTAACCACAGCGAAAATAAAGCTAATGTATTTTGACTTTTTTTAATATAATTATTATTATTGATTAAGCCTTTTACTGAAAGTAAAGCACATTAAAACTAATATTCAATTTTGCAGCGCTTTCCCTAAATTCAATCCTACATGTGGAGAAACACTCATATGAAACGAGGATAACACTATTTTACTATCATCGGCCAATCACGTTATGCCACTCACGTTATGTCATGCGTGATAATTTTTTCATGTGGCAGTATGTGATTAATTGGAGATAGCAAAATAGTGTTGTCCCTGTTCCATACAAGTTCTTCTGGTACATGTGACTCTAACTCACTACCTAGTATTTTAGAAGAGTGGAGTGGAAATAGTCAAATAGATTAAGCCAAAAAACAAAACAAAATTAATTAAAATAGTCAAATTCAGATTTATTTTGCTAGAGTAATTAGCTTTAACCATGTGGGCATATTGCGCTGTAACTGAACAAAATTTAAAATCCAAAGCAAAATTTGGCAAGACCTTAATTATTATTATGAAAATAAATAGATATCCATTCAATTAGATGCCAATTTAGGATGCATTAAAAGTTCAGTTACAGAAAAGATGCATTTCCTTAATTGGACAAATACACCTCATAGGTCATGCATGGCTTGAGTTGAGACAAATCCAATCCAGGTTTTAACCTCCTTTCCAAAAATGGACAAAATATATGGTTACAAAACCCATCTGCATAATTACTTCATTGCCCTAATCCTTCATTTTGAAGGCCCCCTTTTTTTTTTTCTATTCTATTTTTTAAATTATAAATTTATTATCAAAAAAAGGGTAAGTAGGATTTGGAGGTTTGTAATTATGAGATTCAGTACTTGAACCTTACAACATGCATCACACTTTCCATTAAAGATAAAAAACTATGTTTAACCAAGGCAAAGAGAAAAATATAACAATAGTTAAAATTGATATTTCCTTGTAATTTACATTTTTGGCAGGCCTTATTCATGCACGCATAATTAATAACTGGGACTTACCTGACTTGGACTGGTAGATAAGTTTGACTGAGATAAAATTTGATAACCTTGAAAAAAAAAAATCATTTCATAGTAAAATAATAAGAATAATAAATTTTTATTTAATTTATTTTTTCTACAAGTGATAGTCTAAACTAGAGAGTTTTAGGATTTTTCACATACACACAACTATGATGCCGTGTGGATTCGAACATGAGACCCCAGGTATGCTAGTCAATGCTCTTTATCTTAGGTATGTACGTAACTGGGCTAGACTATGTTGATCAAAATAATTATATTCAAATGAATTTAATTAATAGGTTTTTTTTCCTCAATGAAATTGAGAGTTTTTTCTGCTGCAAATGAAATTGAGAGTTGTTATTTCCTAGCTAGCTTGACTCTTTTCATAATTAAAGCTAAAATTATTTTAAAAGGAGCTGTAAATTTGTTTTTTCCTAGTTGGAAATGCAAAGAAATAATGTGAGGTCCATCTCGGGCAAAGTGCATCCAATCCACCGTTGGCTGTCATTTTATTAAAGAAAAACACACACTGAAGCGCTGCGTTTCATGAAGAAAATACAATACAAGGGTAATGTCACGCCATAAAACATAGGGGGCCCTAAAACATAACGAAGGGCGGTACATGTCTGCCACGTGTCGCGAAACCCTGTCTGAGAATTTTCCTAACGACCTAATGATTATTTTGCATATGTTTTTTGTTGTTGTAAAAATATTTTTATTTTAGTTTTTGCTTCGAAAATTAGAGAAAAAGCAATGTTAAAGAAGCTGAACAGTCACTGAAGGGAAGAAACATGAGCCCTTGGATGGCTAGATTGGGCCCTACATTTACCTTGCTCTCAGACTCAGACCTCACTCATAAAAAACTACATAGAGGAGAACGCACCCCCCATTTACAGCACAACATTAAACCAGCCTTCCTTTCTTGAGCTTTTGTTTCTCTTTAGACTCTCTCTCTCTCTCTCTCTCTCTCCACTGCATGGAGTTGGAAACAAACTTGAAAGAATTAGATAATTTTCCTTTCCTTTCAATCCTTTTCTCTGATTCTTCAACCCCTATGAAATTGAAACCAGAGCATCCTTCCAACACCAACAATGGGATTAATTCCCTACGCCCACAACTCTCTTCTTCTTCCCCACCACCACCCAATTACAAGCCTTTGTTTTCTTCCCTGGTTCCTCATTTTGATCCTCATCATCAGCATCTTCATCTTCATCATCACCATCATCATCAACCCCTTCATGGGTCCCATTTGAATCTGAATTCTCATTCTCATGATGACTTCAAAACCAGTTCTGATCATATCAATCATTTCTCTACCATTGAGGGGTCTTCATCAAACCCCTTCAGTGGGATTTATTACAACACAAATCCTCATGATTTTGTGGCTGTTCCTCTAGCACCTGATGGTATCGGCTTCCATGGTGCTCGGGGGGCCTATTGGGGTGCTCATCATCATCATCATCATCATCATCATCATCTGGATGGTCAGGAAATTCCAGATGACCAGGCGCAGATGGGCCCACAAAGCTGCATACAACTTCCGCCGTTGATCAATTTTGGAGAATTCGGATCATCATCGGCTATGGACATAAGTTTGCCTTCAGATGAGGTCACATGCAATAGCAGCAGCAGCACAGAGACTGAGTTTTGCAAGAGACTCTCAGCTGATGATCAGAAGAAGACCAAGAGTTTGTGTATGAGAAGACCCACCAGTAGTAAGGCACTGCAAAAGAAACCCACCATCATCAAAGGCCAATGGACCCCCCAAGAAGACAGGTAGAGATTTATTTTTTCTTGCTCTATCTGAATTTGTAATTTTGTACGATATAGCTAGGTTGATCGGTATTGAATTTTTTAATTTTGATGTTTCTGTAATTCTATGTGATGAATGGTAATGCAATTAAATCTCTATTTGCAGACTTTTGGTGCAATTGGTTGGGAGGTTTGGCATTAAGAAGTGGTCTCAAATTGCTAAGATGCTGACTGGGAGAGTGGGAAAGCAATGTAGAGAAAGATGGCACAACCATCTGCGGCCTGACATTAGGGTTTATATCCCTTTCCCCTTAATTCTTCACTATATATCCAACTCCATTAACATAACTAGATGCAAGCATACCTCTAGCTTATTTCTTAATTTCACTATATAGACCCTTTTATTTTCATTAAAATTTTGTTTTAATAGGCCCTATTGAGTAATCACTATATTTGATTACTATATTGCGCGAGCGGAGATTTGAACTTAATATCTCTTTCACTATTAGACTAATCTAATAGCTGACATTCGCAAGTTCTCAATTTAGGTCCTTCGTTGGGTTCATAATTATATTAATGTATATAGACACATATATGCATATAGTTACATACATATATGGTTTCGCGCATATTTGGTTATATATTTATTAGAAATTATGATAAATTTACTTTTTTGACGCATGTCGTGAATATACACTCTTTACATTGTCTTATTTTGTCATTGTCATTTCTCCATTTACATATTTTGTAAAGCATATTGACAAAGCACTATCCGATTTAGGACAGAGGCACATATAGGCCTGAGATGGTTGTGGCCCCCTAAAGTCCCAAAACTCCTTTGAAGTTTTATATAAACCTGAAAATCTGTGTGTAATTAAGTTCATTTCCCCCCCGCCCACCATGTAGAGTCTAGCTCCGCCCCAAGGTCCGATTTGTCGATATCTGCTTGCCAATGCATGAGCTTGCGTTTCGACCAGTGCTAGGTTGGATCACATGATTTTAATTAGACAGTAATAATTAAGCATAATATAGATATATGATGAATTTTCAAAACTACCCTTGTCAGGGTTGATTCATGAGTATAAAATAATCCGAATCCGAATTCATTTAAATTTGGATGACTAAAAATGTCAAATTATCATCCATAAGCATAGAATTTATTACCAAAGTTGGGTTAAAGTCAAATTTATTTAGAGAACCAAAATTATGTAGTTAATATGAGATTCGGTGTTGTTCTTTTCTCGTATATATTTTCAATTTTTGTATATAGATGAGTAAAATAATTTTGTTATATAAAGTTTGATTACATGTAAAAACTTAATTTTCTTTTTCATTTCTTTATTACTATACTTATTGTCATGGTCGAGTTAGTATATATTGATTGATTTTTTTTTTACTAAAGCCCGTTTGATAACCATTTCAATTTTAGTTTTTCATTTTCATTTTTTGTGCTAGAGTATAGAGGAAAATGAGAGGGAAAATTGAAGTGAGAATGAAATTGAGAGGGAAGATGAGAGGGGAGGATGGGAGGGATGAGTAACAAAAGTGAAAACAAAAACTTGAAAGTGAAAACAATTTCAAATAGATTTCAGTTTTTAAATTTTATTTTCACTTTTGCTACTCCTCCCTCCCATCTTCCCTTTCAATCTCATCTCCACTCTCATTCTCACTTCCATTTTCCCTCTTTCTCCTCTATATTCTAGCAAAAAAATGAAAACTAAAAACTAAAAATTAAAATTGAAGTTATCAAACGGGCCCTAAGTTAACAAATTATTGAATTGGACTAACTAAAACAGAATTGACCCTTTTTCATCTCTACTTCGCTGCTTTTGAGGTTATTGAACTATAAGGTGACACTTTCATCATGAGTACTTGACCTAATTAAAAATGGATGCATATAGATATAAAACCCTAGGACGATGAAATACGTGCATTGTTTTCTACTGAACAGGTCAAACTATGCATGATCAAATGAGCTTTTGAGTTTTATATATATGGTGATCGCATGTATACTTACTGCGTGCATGCAAATTTGCAGAAAGATATGTGGAGCGAAGAAGAAGACAAAATACTCATCGAAGCCCATAAGCAAATCGGTAACAAATGGGCGGAAATTGCGAAGAGGCTGCCGGGGAGGACCGAAAACACAATCAAGAATCATTGGAACGCAACAAAGAGAAAGCAAAACTCAAAGAAGAAAACCAACAAAGACCCCAACAACAACATTAATTCCCCCGAGAGCTCTCTCTTGCAGGACTACATCAGGAGCGTTTTCTCTTCTTCTTCTTCTTCTTCTTCTTCGACTTCTTCAGCTTCAACCGAAACAACCGAGCAGAGAAACGCTCTCTCATCCGATCACTCCAGGGGCTTTCACTTCAACCAAAACAATGCCGAGAGTTTAAACTGGGCCCTGACATCTTATCATCCTGATCATATCAGTAATGAGACGTCCAATAATATGTACAGTCAGATGGGTTCTGTTTCTAATTTGTTCAATTTTGAAAGTTATGGGTTTGGTGGATCTTTCTTGGTTGACCAGGTAACCGGGGTTGAGGAATATCGGGGCAGCAGCATGGAGGCTGAGATGCCGTTGGCGTTGGAGATTAAGAGCCTGATGCAAGGGCCTGATGATGACCATGTCAAAAAGGAGATGGATTTGCTCGAGATGATTTGCCAGGGAAAGCTTTAGGCTAAAGCTTTTCGTGTTGTGTATGGGTGTGCCTAGCGATTTCCAATATCCTCAGGTACATGGGTGGTGTTGAATAAGAATGCCATGGCTAGAGGGACAAAGAAGAAGAAGAGAATCACATCATTGTTTGTGTTTCTGTATGTTCAGGTTGTTGTGTTTAGATTAAGCGTACTTCAGACTTTGTATTTTCAGCTTTTTATATGGATAGTTTGGAACAATTTCAGCTTTAATTAATATAGTTTTATATATCTGTTTGTCCAAATTTAGTATTATCTATCTATATATATAAAGCAAAAGGCAGAGAATGGTGAAACATTCAAAATACCATAAAATACCATTGGTTAATTCAAACATTAAGAATTGAAATTATTAATTAAAGGAGGATAATATGGTAAATTCACATTTTTTTCATATTAAAAAAATAAAAATAAAAACAAAATCAGATAATAGGTCCTACTTTTATGGAACATGACTACCAATGTTATCTTTTCTTAATTCTAAAAATAAAATAAAAAAGAAAAAAGAAAACCAATTGGCACATGTGTGACACATGTGCCAAGGGGCTAGTATATATAAAGGAAAAGGCAGAGAATGGTGAGACATTCAAAATACCAAAAAATACCATTGGTTAATGCAAACATTAAGAATTGAAATTATTAATTAAATTAGGATAATATGGTAAATTCACACATTTTCATATATAAAAAAATTAAAATGAAAAGAAAAATCAAATAATGGATCCTATTTTTATGGAACACAACTACCCATTATCTTTTTTAATTCTAAGATAAATTAAATTTTTTTTTAAAAAAAAGCCTCTCACAGGCGCGGAGAGGCTAGTTTATATTTATATCTATACTATATAAAGGAGCTATAGGTTTTATATATACTAGCCTCTCCACACGCAATTATGAGTGACTTTTTTTTAAAAAAAAATTTAAATTTATTTTAGAATTAAAAAAGATAATGGGTAGTTATGTTCCATAAAAATATGATCTATTATCTGATTTTTCTTTTAATTTTAATTTTTTTAAATATGAAAAAGTGTGAATTTACCATATTATCCTCATTTAATGAATAATTTCAATTTTTAATGTTTGCATTAATCAAGGACATTTTCTGGTATTTTGAATGTTTTACCATTCTCTGTCTTTTGCTTTATATATATAGATTAGCTAGAAATTATATTCTTTCTGATCGATTTTTGCAGTCCATAAGTAAAATGCCAAGCATATCACATTTTTATATCACATTGTGTACCACTTTTCTAATAGATATGGGGAGGCTTGCGTAATATCGTAAGCAGTGTATTAAATAAGGAAATGCGTTGAGTTTAATGTTTCAGAGGCATGTTGGGCATAGTCAATTCAGAAACCCTTGTGGGCCTCGCTAGACGTTTTGGTGCAAAGTGCTCTGTATGGCCCATATGGAAAATTCATCTGCATCTGTGGGTTTTACTTTTATAGGAAAGAATTATAAAGCATGTCATTCTTTAGCACTCCACTATAATTAAGGTCCCATGGCCATTTCCAGAGAAAATGAATGCCATTTGATGCTAACACCAAAATGGCATCACCTCCATTTGTGTAGACCAGCCTTGATGTAATGAAAAGCTACCAAAACAATTTAATGGCGAAATCGGAAACTCAAATGTTGGATATTCCCATGCTTATATGCTCCTAGTGCATAGGCAGAGAAAAACTATAAATCAGTCTCGGAATTGAGAGACCTCATATTGAATTATTTATTTTTCTTTTTCTGAAAGATAGAGTACCTTCAGACAGAATTGCAATTACGAAACTTAAATATAGTATACCGCGCGGCTATACTATTTATTTATAAAAAAATAAAAAAAATAAAAAAGTCTATTTATTTATAAATAAATAAAAATAAATAAATAAAGGAACCACCTAGGCGGCTGATTTTTCGAAAACTTGAATGGCGCTTTTTTTTTCCAGATTTCTTTTCTCATAGCGGGTCTATTGCAATTATGAAACTTAAATATAGTATAGCCGCGCTATACTATTTATTTAATAATAATAAAACAAGGAACTGCCTAGCCCGCCTAGGCGGCCGATTTTTGGAAAACTTGAATGTCGTTTTTTTTGCAGATTTCTTTTTTCTTGGCGGGTCTGGCATCTCTGCAAATACATCAAACTAGGGTTTTAGCGACTCATATTTATCAACAACATAAAGGCATCTGTGAAAATCAGCAACGTGCCACGCCTGAAACCTTGGATATTGGCAGAGGTGGGGTTGGGCCGTTCATAACTAGTGTCTTGTGGGGGGAAGGGATTGGGTGAATGTAGTGTTATTAATGTTGTCTATGCCACAATGCAGGCTGCATCCCTCAAAGAAAAGATTAACCGAATGTTTGGTGGAGAGCATGGCCCATAAAGAGTGGCAGTATTCGGTTTCTGAAAAATATTTGTGGCATATAATTTTTTTATTATTATCAGAGCATCGATGATTCGGGTCTAAGGGTATTCTAATAATTTGTTTTCCTCTGTATGCAGTCTTGCAAACCAAGGGCGGAACTAGAAATTTTTCAATGGGTGGGCTAGCTAAAGTTATTAGCTTAAAATTTAATGATTATTTTTTTTGGTACTTACAATTTCTATAGTCTTTGTAGAAATAAAAGTAAACATTAAATTATATAAACCACGTTAGTTCATAGCTCCATAAACTAATTTTCAATAAGTTTTAACATAAACCAAATAGGGTTTAACACCATAGTGGATTGAACATCTAAGGCTTTTTACCTAGATTGACCTTAGTTTCTTCATGCATTCATATCATACATGAAAAATTATTTTATGTTAAAATATTGACTAAGTATGAAAAATGGGTTTTTGAAATAATCATTTTCTGAAGATAATTTTTGGCGGCTTTTATTCCTCACAATTGACGGCTTTTATTAAGTGCATTGAAGCTAAAACTGCAAGATATGACTTTCCCCCAATTGACGATTGGCGAGGCCGCACTTTGTTTTTTTATAAATCCGCACTCCTTTCCCGGGCTCTTCAACTTCACTGAATTTGTGGATACCTGCATGGCCGTCTTTGCGCACACTGCAATGGGTGCTGCAAAGTTTGTCAATCTGTCCGGTGCCTAAATTGGTGCTCTTCAATTTTCAGGTGGTAATTTTATAGTTTGTTTTAGTAGCGTAATATGTATTAATGAGCAGTGTATAATACCATACTATTTTGTCTTTGCAGGTTGAGTATTTTCTTCTTTCCTCGGCTTTTCTCACTTTATCACACTCGACGAAACGGAGAGCAAAAGAAACTTGACTTTAGCAAACTAACGAAATTCTCATATTTTGAATGACTAGAACCTTTCCGTTTATGACTTCAATTATAACTATTCAACTATTTGTTGATTTCATCATTTTCAATGTTTTCTGTATGCATGGGCCCACTTGGATCCATAGTTTTGTCTTATTGAGAGAGAGAGAGAGAGTTTGGCCTAGAAATTGGCCCAATAATATGAAAACGGGCCGATAACAGGCCTGTTTAAAATAAGTCAATAGTTGGGCCTAGAAGTTGGGCATATAACATGAAAACAGGCAGATAACAGGCCTTGTAAAAGTTCTTCGAATTCCTCTTATTGGTCCGACTTGTAACTTTACTTTTCTTTTTCTTTTTTCTCTCTCATATGATTTGCCTCTCCATAGCTGAGCTCTGTGGAGATCCCAGCAAAGGAGATAGAAGCGGGGGAGATCCCAGATGAGTAGTTACTAGAGGAGGAGGAGGAGTTACCGGAGGAAGATGATGAGTTACCGAAGGAGGAGAAGTAGTTACTGAAGGAGGATGATGAGTTATCGAATGAGGATGAGTAGTTACTAGATGAGGAGGAGTAGTTACCGGAGGAGGAGGAGGAGTAGTAGTTGCCGGAGGAGGAGGTTGAGTTACCAAATGAGGAGGAATAGTTACCAGAGGAGGATGAAGAGTTATCGAAGGAGGAGAAGTAGTTACCGGAGAAGGAGGATGAGTTACCGAAGGAGGAGGAGTAGTTACCGAAGGAGGAAGATGAGTTACCGAAGGAGGAGGAGGAGTTACCAAAGGAGGTGGCGGATGAGTAGTTACCAAAGGAGGAGAAGTAGTTACTGGAAGAGGATGATGAGTCACTAATAGTTACCGAAGGAGGATGAGTAGTTACCAGAGGAGGATGATGAGTTATGGAAGGAGGAGGAGTAGTTACTAGATGAGGAGGAGTTACCGGAGAAGGAGGATGAGTAGTAGTTGTCAGAGGAGGAGGTTGAGTTACTGAAGGAGGAGGAATAATTACCAGAGGAGGAGGAGGAGTTATCGAAGGAGGATGAGTAGTAGTTGCCGGAGGAGGAGGTTGAGTTACCGAAGGAGGAGGAATAGTTACCAGAGGAGGATGAGTAGTAGTTGCCGGAGGAGGAGGAGGAGTTACGGAAGGAGGATGAGTAGTTACCGGAGGAGGAGAATGAGTTACCGAAGGAGGATGAGTAGTTACCGAAGGAGGAGGAGGAGTTACCAGAGGAGGAAGATGAGTTACCGAAGGAGGAGGAGGAGTTACCGGAAGAGGAGGAGGAGTTACCAAAAGAGGAGGCGGATGAGTAGTTACTAGAGGAGGAAAAGTAGTTACCGGAAGAGGATGAGGAGTTACTAGAAGGGAGTTTTCAGCGGAGATCACATCGGAGATCCCAGAGGAGAAGTATGAGAGGTGATTGTTTTTTTTTAATGTTACTTTTTTAATTATGAGATAATTGAATTTTTTTTATATATTTGTTTTCAGCTTCTTTTATTTTAGGAAATTAAAGTGTCTTTTAGTTGTTAGTTACCAGAAGAGGAGGATAAGTTACCGAAGGAGGAGGAGTAGTTACCAGAGGAGGAGGATGAGTTACCGAAGGAGGAGTAGTAGTTACCAGAAGAGGATGATTAGTTACCGAAGGAGGAGAAGTAGTTACAAGAGGAGAATGATGAGTAGTTACTGGAGGAGGAGGAGGAGTTACCGAATGAGAAGGAGTAGTTACCAGAGAAGTTGTGCTCATTGTAATTTGTTCATTCATAATAATTTATGTTAATTCTCAAGGTCGTCTGGGTATAATCTTCGGAGGCCACGCTTCTTCCCACTAATCCAAGGGTATTTTGGTCGTTTTTGGGAAGATGAACTCTCCTCACTTTACTCCTAGCTCCCCAATCTTTTTGTTTTTTTGTTTGTTCTTTGTTTTGTATTTTTTTAAATAAAAAATTTATATTTAAAATCTATGCACTCCCATTGGTTGACCTAACAGGAGTGGCACTGGCAATTTGACGTGATCCGATGGCCCTACAACGTGAAAACTGGGCCAATTGTTGGCCCAGTAATTTGTAAAGGTTCTCCGGTTTCCCCTAAACCCTAAACCTTTGGCCCATTTCCTACAATAGTATTAAAAGAGTCTGAGAGATTGTAGAGTGAGAGAGTGAGAGATTATAGAGAGAGAGAGAGAGAGAGAGAGAGAGAGAGAGAGAGAGAGAGAGAGAGAGAGAGAGAGAGAGTGAACCCTTGCAATCAGCGGATCTCCCAGCTAAGATCCCGGAGCATCTCCCAGCTGAATCCCCGAAGGGAGAACTCGCAGCCGAGGTCCCGGAGGGAGAACTCGCAGCTAAGACGATTAAGAGGTTTCTTTCTTTTATTTTAATGTTATTTTTTTAATTGTTAAATAATTGATTTTGATTTTGATTTTTTAGTTGTTTTATACTTCTAATTTGTTAACCTTGGCTTGTATGGAATATAATCTTGATTTTGTGAAAGCTGAAAAGGCTTATGGATCTCATATTCGACCTTCAAGGTTCTTTTCTTTTTCTTCGTTTTTAGATTATATACATCAAGGTACCATGATAACACTAAAGAAATAGAAGTAAACTCATTAGCCTAGGATTATGTTATTATGTTTTGTAAGAATGATCGTATTAGGTGTTACTAAGTAACTCATTAGCCTAACTAACTCATAACAGACCTATAACAATCATTCTTTGGATTATGTAGAGCAATTAGTCATTTTTTTTTATTTTTTATTCTTGTGTATATGAATTTATATAGAGTTTTGTGATTATGTGGAATATCAAAAAGTTTTTCGGATCCCCCTGGTTCTATTTAGGTTAGCTACTTTGGATTTTGGACAAGAATTCTTCAAAATCTCACTTGAAGGTATTCTTCACGAGCACTCTGTGTGAGCAAGGGGCAGGGTTTATGATCATGGTAGCTTTACTGCAGCCAAGCTGAAGTTGCAAACAATGATGTTTCCCAATATGACTATTGGAAATTCTGGTCTTATGCATTTTTTGAATCCTCGGCCTTTCCCGGGATTGATTGAGTTCAAAGAGTTTTTGCATGCATGCATGGGTGTTTTTGCCTACTGCGGAATTGGTGCGGCTGATTTTGTTATGCTGGATGGTCCTGAAATTGGTCCCATTGCTTTTGTAAGTGGTAAATTTCATCTGCTCGAATGGTTATCATAAGTATTTCTTTTTTTCTTGAAGAGGTTGAATGTCTGCATCTCCTCTAATACATTATTTTTTGTTTGCAGGCTGAGCTCTGTGGAGATCCCAGTAGAGGAGATAGAAGCGGGGGAGATCCCAGAGGAGTAGTTACTAGAGGAGGAGGAGTAGTAGTTGTTGAAGGAGGAGGAATAGTTACTAGAGGAGGAGGAGGAGTTACGGGAAGAAGAGGATGAGTTACCGAAGGAGGAGAAGTAGTTACCGAAGGAGGATGAGTAGTTACCAGAGGAGGATGATGAGTTACCGAAGGAGGATGAGTAGTTACCAGAGGAGGATGATGAGTTACCGAAGGAGGAGGAGTAGTTACTAGATGAGAAGGAGTTACCGAAGAAGGAGGATGAGTAGTAGTTGTCGGAGGAGGAGGTTGAGTTACCGAAGGAGGAGGAATAATTACTAGAGGATGAGGATGAGTTACCGAAGGAGGATGAGTAGTAGTTGCCGGAGGAGGAGGTTGAGTTACCGAAGGAGGAGGAATAGTTACCAGAGGAGGAGGAGGAGGAGAAGTAGTTACAAGAGGAGGATGAGGAGTAGTTACCAGAGGAGGAGGAGTAGTTACTGGAGTAGGAGGAGGAGTTACCGAATGAGAAGGAGTAGTTACCAGAGGAGTAGTTACCAGAGAAGTTGTGCTCATTGTAATTTGTTCATTCATAATAATTTATGTTAATTCTCAAGGTCGTCTGGGTATAATCTCCGGAGGCCATACTTCTTCCCACTAATCCAAGGGTATTTTGGTCGTTTTTGGGAAGATGAACTCTCCTCACTTTACTCCTAGCTCCCCAATCTTTTTGTTTTTTTGTTTTGTATTTTTTTAAATAAAAAATTTGTATTTAAAATCTATGCACTCTCATTTGTTGACCTAACAGGAGTGGCACTGTCAATTTGACGTGACCCGATGGCCATATAATGTGAAAACTGGGACAACAATTGGCCCAGTAATTTGTAAAGGTTCTCCGGATTCCCCTAAACCCTAAACCTTTGGCCCCTTTCCTACAATAGTATTAAAAGAGTCTGAGAGATTGTAGAGTGAGAGAGTGAGAGATTGTAGAGAGAGAGAGAGAGAGAGAGAGAGTGAGTGAGTGAACCGTTGCAATCAGCGGATCTCCCAGCTGAGATCCCGGGGGGAGAACTCGCAGCCGAGATCCCGGTGGGAGAACTCGCAGCCGAGGTCCCGGAGGGAGAACTCGCAGCTAAGACGATTAAGATGTTTCTTTCTTTTATTTTAATGTTATTTTTTTAATTGTTAAATAATTGATTTATTTATTTATTTTAGTTGTTTTCTACTTCTAATTTGTTAACCTTGGCTTGTATGGAATATAATCTTGATTTTGTGAAAGCTGAAAAGGCTTCTGGATCTCATATTCGACCTTCAAGGTTCTTTTCTTTTTCTTCGTTTTTAGATTATATACATCAAGGTACCATGATAACACTAAATAAATAGAGGAGTAGTTTTAGAGAATTGTAGAAGAAGAATAGGATTCTGTTATTATGTTTTGTAAGAATCATCGTATTACAACCAGTGTTACTAAGTAACTCGTTAGCCTAACTAACTCATAACAGACCTATAACAATCCTCCTTTGGATTATGTAGAGCAATTAGTCATTTTCTTTTTTTTATTCTTGTGTATATGAATTTATATAGAGTTTTGTGATTATGTGGAATATCAAAAAGTTTTTCGGATCCCCCTGGTTCTATTTAGGTTAGCTACTTTGGATTTTGGACAAGAATTCTTCAAAACCTCACTTGAAGATATTCTTCACGAGCACTCTGTGTGCGCAAGGGGCAGGGTTTATGATTATGGTAGCTTTACTGCAGCCAAGCTGAAGTTGTAAGCAATGATGTTTTGCATGCATGCATAGGTGTTTTTGCCTACTGCGGAATTGGTTCGGCTGATTTTGTTATGTTGGATGGTCCTGGAATTGGTCCCATTGTTTTTGTAAGTGGTAAATTTCATCTGCTCGAATGGTTATCATAAGTATTTCTTTTTTTCTTGAAGAGGTTGAATGTCTGCATCTCCTCTAATACACTATTTGTTGTTGTTTGCAAGCTGAGCTCTGTGGAGATCCCAGTAGAGGAGATAGAAGCGGGGGAGATCCCAGAGGAGTAGTTACTAGAGGAGAAGGATTAGTAGTTGTCGAAGGAGGAGGAATAGTTACTAGAGGAGGAGGAGGAGTTACCGGAAGAAGATGATGAGTTACCGAAGGAGGAGAAGTAGTTACCGAAGGAGGATGAGTAGTTACCAGAGGAGGATGATGAGTTATGGAAGGAGGATGAGTAGTTACTAGATGAGTAGGAGTTACCGGAGAAGGAGGATGAGTAGTAGTTGCCGGAGGAGGAGGTTGAGTTACCGAAGGAGGAGGAATAGTTACCAGAGGAGGTTGAGTAGTAGTTGCCGGAGGAGGAGGTTGAGTTACCGAAGGAGGAGGAATAGTTACCAGAGGAGGAGGAGGATGAGTTACCGAAGGAGGATGAGTAGTTACCGGAGGAGGAGGATGAGTTACCGAAGGAGGAGGAGGAGTAGTTACCGGAGGAGGAAGATGAGTTACCGAAGGAGGAGGAGGAGTTACCGGAAGAGGAGGAGGAGTTACCAAAAGAGGAGGCGGATGAGTAGTTACTAGAGGAGGAAAAGTAGTTACCGAAAGAGGATGAGGAGTTACTAGAAGGGAGTTTTCAGCGGAGATCACATCGGAGATCCCAGAGGAGAAGCATGAGAGGTGATTGTTTTTTTTTAATGTTACTTTTTTAATTATGAGATAATTGAATTTTTTTTATATAGTTGTTTTCTGCTTCTTTTATTTTAGGAAACTAAAGTGTCTTTTAGTTGTTAGTTACCAGAAGAGGAGGATGAGTTACCGAAGGAGGAGGAGTAGTTACCAGAGGAGGAGGATGAGTTACCGAAGGAGGAGAAGGGAGGATGAGTTACCAAGGAGGAGGAGTAGTTACCAAAAGAGGATGATTAGTTACCGAATGAGGAGAAGTAGTTACAAGAGGAGGATGAGGAGGTGTTACCAGAGGAGGAGGAGTAGTTACCAGAGGAGGAGTTTCCAGCGGAGATCCTGGCGGAGCTGCTCGTGGAAATCTTGGCCGAACTCCCAGATGAGATCCCGGAGGATCTCCCAACTGAGATCCCGGAGGGAGAACTCGCAGCTGAGGTCCTGGAGGGAGAACTTGCAGCTGAGACGATTCACACGATTCAGAGGTTTCTTTCTTTTATTTTAATGTTATTTTTTTAATTGTTAAATAATTGATTTTTTATTTTATTTTAGTTGTTTTCTACTTCTAATTTGTTAACCTTGGCTTGTATGGAATATAATCTTGATTTTGTGAAAACTGAAAAGGCTTCTGGATCTCATATTCGACCTTCAAGGTTCCTTTTTTTTTCTTCGTTTTTAGAATATATACATCAAGGTACCATATGATAACACTAAAGAAATAGAGGAGTAGTTTCAGAGAATTGTAGAAGAATAATAGGATTATGTTATTATGTTTTGTAAGAATGATCGTATTACAACCAGTGTTACTAAGTAACCCATTAGCCTAACTAACTCAGACCTATAACAATCCTCATTTGGATTATGTAGAGCAATTAGTCATTTTCTTTTTTTATTCTTGTGTATATGAATTTATATAGAGTTTTGTGATTATGTGGAATATCAAAAAGTTTTTCGGATCCCCCTGGTTCTATTTAGGTTAGCTACTTTGGATTTTGGACAAGAATTCTTCAAAACCTCACTTGAAGATATTCTTCACGAGCACTCTGTGTGCGCAAGGGGCATGGTTTATGATCATGGTAACTTTACTGCAGCCAAGCTGAAGTTGCAAGCAATGGTGTTTCCCAATATGACTATTGGAAATTCTGGTCTTATGCATTTTTTGAATCCCCGGCTTTTCCCGGGATTGATTGAGTTCAAAGAGTTTTTGCATGCATGCATGGGTGTTTTTGCCTACTGCGGAATTGGTGCGGCTGATTTTGTTATGCTGGATGGTCCTGGAATTGGTCCCATTGCTTTTGTAAGTGGTAAATTTCATCTGCTCGAATGGTTATCATAAGTATTTCTTTTTTTCTTGAAGAGATTGAATGTCTGCATCTCCTCTAATACACTATTTGTTGTTGTTTGCAGGCTGAGTAAGAGTGAAGAGGTTGAATGTTACATGTTATTTTGAGAAACAATTATGAAACGTCGTTTTGTTACTTATTGCTTCCGTTTACATATTGTTGAGTTGAGTGAAGAGGTTGAATGTTACATGTTATTTTGAGAAACAATTATGGAACCTCGTTTTGTTACTTATTGCTTCCGTTTACATATTGTTGAGTTGAGTGAAGAGGTTGAATGTTACTTGTTATTTTGAGAAACAATTGTGGAACCTCGTTTTGTTACTTGTTACTTCCGTTTACATATTGTTGAGTTAAGGAGCAAGTAGATCTCCACCCTCACCCCGGCCAAGTCATTGTTTGGCCCTAATAATTTAGTTTGACACTTGTATCTTAGTGTTTTACTGTCAGTGTCAAGCATAGCAAAGTATATCAATCAGCATTCAGCGGCACCATGCTATCTGCTTGTGCATGAACAAATAATCAGTGTGAGATGTTCAGGAGTAAACTTGACCGTGGACTCTTCTCACCAATTCACCCCAAGAAAGGCAAATGCTTGTTAGACTAACAAAATCGAGAGAAATTGAGAGATATTTTGTACCTCTTAATCTACTACAATATGAAAACTATAAAAAGTTCCATATCTAACCTGTACTCGAGTTGCCAGGTCGAGCAGGAAAAAGAATATCAGAATATCCTCACTAGCACCCTCGCTTCGCTCTGAGCTTGCACTGAACCCTTAATCTTATCTAGCCACCCAGGTTCCACCCTCACGCTCCTTTGTCTCGAGACTCTTTAACATATTCTGGTTACCTCCAAACGTTGATCCTATTGATGTTGGCAGAAATATTGCAGGGTTAAACCCAGAAACTACCCTCGGTAAGCATTAAGTTTATTTATATCACTAAATATTGACTGTTGTAATCTAAGCTCTATGTGGGGTTTCTTATCGTTCATTCATATTCTTTTGATATTTGCAGTTGTGGTAGTTTTGAAGACCTTTACAACAGCTGAAACTATGTTGAATGTTCAAACCCTTCGGGAATGGATTTCATCTTCTCTCGGGTCAGTGCACTGCTAGCACTTCTTCAAGTATATGAACACGTTGTTTCAGTTTAGGATTTGCTTAATAATCTTTGGGTTAATTTAAACAAACGTGAATGAGCTTGGGAGTGGGCGGAATGAATCATATTTGGAATAGCTTAGTAACTTTATAATTGAATAATTTAGTCCTCAAGATGGTATGATGGAGTGAAGGTTTATTATGTCTTTGTAGTTAATCATTGATTTTGTCAGATCGATAAAATGTAAGTTTTGAAGATCTGCCTGCCCCTCTCTCTTTCTCATGATTGAGCGTAACAATTTCAGGCCTGATGCAGTTGCAAAGTATATGGAATGGTAGCAGTCATCACTAATCTTACAGTATGACAATTTCCTTTGTTCTCTTGCCTTTAGTTGATTAAACATTCAGATTATCACTAAATTTAATTAACAATTTTTCATTATCCGTTGGTGATTATGAATTTATGTGATTTTTTCTCTTCGATTTTGATGGTGATGCTATTTATTGAGTTCATCAGGACGAAGGTCCTAAAGATATCCCTGCTATTTCTATTTCATATTGAGTTGATGGTGATGCTATTTAATGTTTAACTCAATAGTAAATATGCATTTCATGAACCCTCATAGGGTTCCTGTTGTGAAAAATGGATAAACACTTTCACTTACTCCCCTAATGATCTTGTTGTTGATGGACTTTGTGACACACACAATGATGGATGAATCACACACACACACACTTGAGACAACAACCAAGCACAAAGTGACACAAGAATTTATAGAGGTTCAGCAATTGCCTACATCCTCTTGGTGATCCCCTTGAGAAATTCACTTCATGAAAGAATAAGTTACAACTTTGGTTTTACACAGAAAACCCCCTTAGAACTCTATTCTCTCCCCAAGCTCTCTTTTCTCTCACACCCCTTGCTCAACACTTTGATGCACTTGTGAACACTCTCACAACCCTTGGTGTTTCCCTACTTTGTGTCCAGACTCTCAAGACCCCAACTCAGCTCTAAACTTGAACTGATTGCTCTCTCTCACGTTCTCCCTTGGTGAGTTAACCTCCTTTGAACACAATAGCACCCAGCTACTTGACCACCTTGAGATTAACCACACCTAACTTCAACTTGCTTTCACATCTTATAATGTCTTGCTTTACATCCCATTACTTACACAGACCAATGGACATAAGATAAGGCACCATCTTGTCTTCCACGTTCCTTCCTTTAGTCTCCCACTTAGGCTAAAGATCAGATCATGCAAGTAAACAACTCCCACTTCAGCCACCTTCCACTAAACCAGAAAATGGAGAGTGAATCCTTCAAAGCAAGACAACCAATTGGCAATGAGTGCTCTCCCAACTATCCAGCAGGTAGTCCACCTTCTTTTACCTCAGAAGTGACCCATTAGGCCTCTGAAATCTTGTGGAAAGCGATAGCCATCGAAAACACAGTTGAAAACACGTAAGGAAAACGTCACAGCACGATTGGGACGACCGGTCGCCAGAGGTTTTCCCTCCAGACTTTGAATCTGCTTCTGGACGACCGGTCGCAAATGTCACGCGACCGGTCGCTTTTGCTTACTGCGACCGGTCGCAAAGATCTGGCGACCGGTCGCTCGTCGATGTTGTTCCAGACTTCGACTCTGTCCAAAAACGACTGGTCGCCCAAACCTTGCGACCGGTCGCTGTCTCCTTCACTTGCAACCTTAATGTGAGCCAAATTTCCAACAGTTCCTCCTGCTTGTAGATTGCCACTAATAATGGATATCCTCTGATTTCTTATATTTAGTTGCATATCAGATCATGTATTGTTTGTCTTTAATTTTTCTTAGAGATTCAATCCCACTCGAGCCCAAACTTATAACTAGTGATCCCGATCAATCGTCCCGACCCTTTTCTTCTTTGTCAAAGAGAGATTGGTGAGTTTTGGCTCAAGTGACAAGGTTGAAATGTGATCAAGATCATCTGGACTCAATCTAGACCCATCCTAATTGTGTAATAATCCTGTCAATATATTCATACAAAAAGGTGGCTCTTGGTGAGAGGTGGCAAAGCGAAATAAAAGTTGCACCCCATCCTTGACAGAGTTTGGGGTATGGAGCTTAGATTTTAAGTGCACTCCATTCTTAACAGAGTTGATATGTTAGGATATTGAGCTTAGATTTTAAGTTTTAATTCTCAAGTTTCTGGCCATGTTCCGAAACTAGAGAGTGAACCTAACGCGTAGGTGAGAAACGAGTGTCGATAGAAATTTACACAAATCACGATTGGCCAACGACATTGATTGGCAGCAAGGCACATCCGTTCCATAAGAAAGAATGAACCTTGCGTAGGAAATTTTTTTAAAAAAAGAAAAAGTATAGCCGGGCGGCTATACGTTTACATATATTATTTCAAAAATAGCCAAAATTTACCCCTTACTTTCATAAATGTCAGTTTTGTAAAGAACTTTCAAAAATAGCCAAAAATCCACTTAAATAGACTCAAATGCCCTCAAAGCTAAAACCACATAAATCTAAAATGCAAAACCATACTAGATAAAAATTTAAAATTTAGTAGGCACGTTTGCAGCACTAGTCGAACTCCCTGTACTGTAAGTGCCGTTATTTATTGAGTTGATGGATTGTTGTTTTTCGGGGGCTGATGAGAACACTCAGACTAATGGAGGAAATGAACTTATTTTTCCAGTTTATCCAGTCCTTCCATGCAGAGATACAATGCAGCACTCAAGAATAAATTCCTGTGATCTTCTTGCCCAGCTTCCTTCTTCTCTGTCCTTAGACTCTGGGTACCTACATATCCTTTTCATTTTAGCATTTTTGTTTACTCATTCAATCATAATTACCAATTACCACCATACATATCTTGACAAAAGAAATTAATTAGTTTTTTTTATATCCTTAACCATGGCTGCTCATGAGCAGGATTTATGCACATCCATTAATATCAAACCAGCCCATTTGGTTGAACTCATCTTCTAACAGAGATTCAAGTGCCATGGCAGTGAGCTCACAAGTTCCCATTTTCCCTAGCTAGTTCCAAAAGAAAGTCCTTTTCTGAACATATAATTAAATGTAACTGTGTATTTCTACTTACATTTTGCAGGAAAGAGATGGGACCAGAGTTTTGGTTCCAAGTGCAGAAGGTTGATTGAGCTGTTTGTCTCCAAAGATGTATGATATTTTATGATGCTTCACTCAAACCCTGCTTTAATTTCTTATGTTAGATTTGAAATTTTATTTTGGTCACATCTCTCACAAATAGTTTTTTTTTTTTTTTTTTTTTGTAACTGTCAAATTCATAGGTCTCTGAAGACCAACAATTGATTGATTATATCACATCCCAATGCAACATTTCACTGGAGCAAGACACCCTGCTTGGTGCTGGCTGCAATACAAGCTTCCCTGTCAATATAAATGACATGAGCACTGAAATACAACCACAGCCCTTTCTAGGCAATGAGAATGAAGGAAATGATCATCTAAACAGTAATCATTTCCAGCAGCCGCCTGTTGTTTCCCCAGTGGATCACGATTCAAATGTGCCATACAACATATCAGTTGATCGAATCCTTCTCTGTAGCACTACTCAGATGAATGTCCTGCAACATGTCACTTACAACTCAGAGAACAGCATGAAGAATGTCCTTTGTTTTTGTGAGAATTGATAATGCCCTTGTATTTGATAGAGGTCATGTGTTGAGCTGAACACGAATTATCGTCAAAAATTTCATCCTTTCTATATGGTTTTGCATGTATGGTTGATGTCTTGTATGATTCTTAATTGTAGATAAAGGATGGGATTCATTGCTTAGTACCAACAGATGGCAAGACCCTCGAGGTCAATGATAAGAGCAGTGATTTTTTGAATTTTGAATTTAGTATTTTTCTGATGTGAAAATGTAGTAGCTAATAGTACTATAGAATGTTATGTAATAATATTTCTTCAATTCTTATACAAGTTGTACGAGGATCATTGGCAAATATATCAACCATATTGAAAAGATACATATATGGTGCTTGTTGTACCTTATTTATATGACAATGAATAATGATCTAGCGTTTTCCTTCATCAGTCTTCATCATAGACATTATATCTCCACATAGAGAGTGCCTTATGATCCCTGTTGGATTGAACCCATACACATTTGATGCTTTTCTTTGAACAGCTCCTCATTGCCTTCGGCCAAAACTTTGAGATCCTTCATGAGGATATCTAACGCCTTGGAGCGACAATTGCTGTCAAGAATGAACCAAAAACATGCAGAACATGGTATATTTTTAAGATTGTTTATGTATAGATTATAAGAAGCTTCAAAAAATGTTCTCACTTGTCAATGGCCTCAAGGAAATTTTGCTTTTTGATCTGGAAATAGATCTTCATCGCGTAGCGATTGTTATTTCTATTTCATATTGACATATTGGAGACATCAAATCAGGTTGAGAGGAAAAATGTGAGGGTCTTTTTTTGAAGAATTAAACTTAGTTTACCTAGACTGCAAAATGGTTCTTTTTCATTGCTCATAAGTTTGGCTCCAGCTCTTCAGTTAACTGCATCTAGAATATTGGTTTTGATCATTATTTCATCCCTTTCAATTTGCTTCTCTGTTTTTCCATCCCAGCAGCACCCCACACAAAAATCTGCAGGGCCAAAATGACGTCTTTAAATAACAGAAGTCACATTAGAGTAGAAGCCATGTCTGAAAGCAATTGTAGTTTCCAATATGCATCAGCACCAGAATAAACTAGCACATTCAGAGTGTTTGAGAAGGCAAGGCTAGTGGCTCTTTTGGTGTGACCCTCAAGCTTCCTTGTAACCTGCAAAATATATAAATCAAGGCAATGACAAACTTTTTGGGTTTGCTTCATCACAACATCGAGCATGATTTGTTTTTTTTTTTACAAGAACAAACAAACTACCTATTTTGAGTGGAGATTGTATCGGTTGGTGTCACAGGAAAAGCCCTGAAATCACAATAACTTATATTTGATAGCTTTATAGGATTTATGGTAAAGATGAGACCAGCTTATTTCTGAAGCCATTATCATGTGATTCTTGTGCATTCTGTTTTTCTTTTTCTGGGTGGTGCCTTCAAATAAACAGCACAGAAAATAGATCAGTGCTTCATGTAGCTCTTCATGCTCCAAGGGATGCAGTTATACAGAGTAATGGGAAAAATGTGGTCCTAGATGTTTGGGAAGTTCTGGACAAGATCCATTTCTGAGAGTTTTCGAAGTGGATTTTGGGTAATCACTACAATTTTTTTTAGTGTCCATATTGCCTGAACTGTGAAGTAATTGGCAATTCTGGTAGGTTGGTGCCACAGGAAAAGCCCTGAAGGATGTCATTGCTGTTGGTATCGGTGGCAGCTTCTTAGGTCCTCTTTAATGAGTAAAGCCGAACGGCGATACCGTTTCAATATATTATTTAAGGGGTATAGCCGTTCGTCCATACAGTTTATATATATTATTTCAAGAGTATAGCCGCTCGGCTATACTATTTATAAAATAAAATAAAAAGGACCCGCCTAGCCCGCCTAGGCGGCCGATTTTTGGAAAACTTGAATGGCGTTTTTTTTTTTTTTCAGATTTCTTTTTTCCTGGCGGGTCTGGTATCTCTGCAAATACATCAAGCTCGGGTTTTAGCGATTCACATTTATCAACAAGGTAAAAGCATCTCTGAAAATCAGTATTTTCCATTTTCTGTTTTGGTTTATGTTATGTTTGGTTGCTAGGAAGCTGATGATGAACAAATATTCTCTTACCTGAATATTCAGTTTCATATTTCTTTTGTTGTATTGATTAGTTTAGTTACAAACTGAGTTGGTCTGGTTAACTGAGCCAAAAGGAGTATGCTGGTTTCTGGGGCTCCAATTGTTGAGTCATCTCTTCTTTTGAATATTTTTTCTTTTTAAATTTCATTATTGTCAATTCTCAGTAATGTAATCTGGGTGAAATGCAGCTTTTGGATCCGTAAGATGGGCAAAAAGAGTAAATCAAAAACTCCCAGAGACATGCAAGATAATATAGCTGCTGTAGAAGAGG
Source organism: Prunus avium (assembly GCF_965620075.1). Classification (NCBI taxonomy): domain Eukaryota; kingdom Viridiplantae; phylum Streptophyta; class Magnoliopsida; order Rosales; family Rosaceae; genus Prunus; species Prunus avium. The sequence goes on from NC_142286.1 coordinate 39,348,289, forward strand.
AAAACCCTCCTCATCTTCGGCCAAAAAATTGCTGAATCATTGGTTGAGATTCAGTTCAGGTTTACATCTAATCCTACTTTCTGCAGCAGGAACACTTGGAGAGCAATGAGGGTGATCCTGAGTTACTTGTTTACATTCAATAAGCATCCACTTTTGTTGTTTTATGTGTTATCTGCAGGACATGAGTTAAAGAATGCATAAACATGAAATGGATGGGGACAGGGAGATCCATTGGTTGACTAGTTGTACCCATTTTTCCATATTTTCATTCAATTTCAATGGTAACATGTTTGGTTAGATCTCCATAGTCGGATCTGTATGAGTTTGAGTATGGGATTCAACCCTAAGTATCATCTCCAGGTTCACCTAAAACAAACATAACACTTAATTTGTGTGTCATTTATAATTGTCTTTTGTTCTTGTGCTCATCTGCTATATCTCATGTTAACATAGCTGTACTTATCATCTCCAGGGTTCATCTGCTATATCTCATGTTAACATATCTGTCTTTTGTTCTTGGTCGCTTGTGACTCTGATTGTTTCCCTCCTTGGCGGATCCCACATGAAAAAAAGCCCACATGATCCCAATCAAAACTAACATTACTATATTCACCCGAAGATATCAATCAGGAAATAAAAGATGGCAATTGCAGTGCAGGCCATATAAGTTGAACCTTCGAACATCAGCACTATGAGCCAGTTTGGTACAGCACTGCCTCCAAAGCTATCATATAACCATATTTTGATCTTGCCATCCACTGATGTTGAAAAGACAACTGAGGCATGAAGCATGAAAAAAAGTGTTGTATAGTATATTGCAGGAACCGGAAAGTAAATCAGATGATTCAAAACATAAACATCACCAGAACCACAACATCAATACCCAAAGTGGTCTTTACATGGACATTTTCTTTGGTATGAGGACAGACAGAATAGACAGAATAGACAGAATAGACAGGAGCTTCATGACCTTCAAAAGAAACAGTCTTTGGCCACAAAATACATCCCAAACCTTAAACATACATTAATGAAACCAACCTTGACGGTCTTGTCATCAGCACAAGTTATGACCAAAAGTTGGTCGTGAGGGGAAAAGAATGCCAAAATCATTTACACTTCCCAAGTGAGCATCAATCTACGTAAGAAAAATGATGGGTTAGATTTATAGGTCACATACTCAAAAGTTGCAGTTTCCTTGAGAATTTATGTGTTCTTTTTCATAACTTACTTCCAATTGTTGTTGCCTCCATTATAAGAATATAATTGCACAATGCACTTTGCATATGCAACCCCTCTTCAATAAAGAACACGACGGCAGTGAATATGAACTACAAGAAATGAAAATCAGCAACTCCATACCATTTAAGTATGAGAACATTCTCACCAAATATAGAACCATCAGGACTCTATCGGATACGATTAACAGATACATATGAATCTTTGACCAGAGCTTCCTGAAATAATTGACATTGGTTCAAATTTCGGATCATATCAGTAAGGTTGAAAGAGTAGTGCATAATCCAGAAGTAGACGCACCTTTAAGGCCATCGAGCCTGCATCAAGATTCCAGACTCTAAAATTTCTTGAAAGCAACTTTTCCCCTGAACTAACATCACATAGTCCTATGTCTCCAACACAGGTTCCAACTGAAGAATCACATTAGCAGGATTCATGAGTGAACTATCAAAAGTAGTTACTGCACACGATCATCCTAAAAAGACAGGAAATTTATAAACGATGGGAGAGAAAAAAAGAAAAAAAAGAACATAGTTTCTCATTACTTAACATAGAAGAAGAGTCTGCCAAGTGGGATGAAAATCCATGCTCACTGGAGATGAGCCCTCATTTAGTGTCAGGGCAACAGTAGCGGGCAAACCATTGGGTATGGCAACCGCAGACATGTGACTTTGGCTAGGATCAGTGACAGTTGATTTTACCTAAACAAATGAAAGAAAACCAAGGTCAAGAAACACAAGTTCTATAATTATGTAATTCTGTACATATATTTGATTCAGATTACCTCATCCAAAATCAGAAAGAACATTTTTATGGACAAGCATGGATAGTCAATAACCTCTATAGCTGTAGCCACAAAACTTTAATCAAAAGTTAATAATAACAACTATGCAATGTGTAAAATGACAACACACTTGAAACATAAATTAGAGGGTACCAGTACCCAACAACATCACTTGAAGAACTAAAATAAAATACCTGGGCTCTTTGCAGCATTGAGAGATACTGCTCCCGGAGAGAGCGCATCTTGTGTTACAGATAAATTTTTGGCTCAGTAGAAGCAGTTGGAAGTGGATTTAATGTTGCTTGTGAAGGCTAAATACATAAGGTTAGAGCAATCTTAGAAGATACCAGAAAGACTAAACAAAATCTTGTTTAAAAATAGAAAAAGAAAATCAGCTAGTATGGCTGATGAGCAGGAAACATTGGTTAATGAGGACCAATACGAAAAGAATTTCAGTTTACCAGAACATATCTTACTTGCAAACTGTTCCCAGTCGATAGAGACAAAGACAAACAGTCCTGCCATTCGCAAACATGATCAATGAAAAGGGTTTTAATAACTGGATTTGGACAAAAATCAGTAAGTGTAGACACCGAGCAGGATCATTGGTTAACGAGGACAAATACTTAGGAAAAATAAATTTATGTCACCAGAACATATCTTACTTAAAAATTGTTTTCAATTGGTGGAGGCAAACGAACATTTTCTTGTGGTTCACAAACATGATCAACGAAAAGAGTCTTAATGACTGGATTTTGACGAGGGTCTTTACACTGTTAATGCTGCCAATTCAAGCTGTCAAGTTAAACACACAAGTCAGTGTCTCTCCCAATTACAAAAAACAGAAAGTGACTAAATCTTTTACTAAATATGAGAATAACAAGTACTCTCTCTCTCTCTCTCTCTCTTTCTCTCTCTCTCACAAACGCACACTGGCATATGTATGAACATATGCAATCACAAAATCGAAAGGAAGACCAAAACTAGAGAGGAAGCATTACCTTTGGTTAATGAGTTCATGTAATCTATGACTTTTGATGCTAGGATATACTTCAGTTTGCCACGGAAAACCGGATTTGCCTCAATTATTTGCCTGAGTTCTTTCATCATATTCTTCCTCATAAACATTATATCTCCACACATAGAGAGTGCCTTATGATCCCTGTTGGATTGAACCCATACACATGTGATGCATTTCTTTGAACAGCTCCTGATTACCTTTGGCAAAAACTTTGAGATCCTTCATGAGGATATCTAATGCCTTGGCGCAACAATTGATGTCAAGAATGAACCAAAAACATGCAGAACATGGTATTTTTTTAGAGATTGTTTATGTATAGATTATAAGAAGCTTTTTAAAAAAAACGTCCCTGACGTTTGCGAAACTATCACATTGCATCCTTAAAGTTTTTTTGTATCACTCATGGTCTCTAACGTTAATATAGGTGCTCTTAAATAGTCCTTCTGTCAAAAAAACCGTTAAATCCAGGGGTATAATCGTCAAATCAATCCAAAATTATAAAATATATATATTTTTTTTATTTCCTTCCCTTCTCTCTCTCTTTTCTTCTTCTTCTTTCTCTCCGCCAGATATGGCCCCGTTCTTTTCTTCTCTTCTTCTCTCTCTCTCTCTTTCTCTTTTTTTTTCTTTCTTCTTTTTCTCCTTTTCTCTCTTTCCTCCTCTTTTCTTCTTCTTTTCCTTCGCTGTTTCTTTTTTCTCTCTTTCTTCCTCATTCCTTCTTTGTTCCTCATTTCTTCTTCCTTTCCTGCCCACGGCCGTTTTTTTTTTTTTTCTCCTTTTCTTATTCTTTTCTTCTTCCTTTCCTTCCCCACCCACTCCTCCTTCCTTCCATGGCATGAATCCCATACACCCACCGATCTCTTTCCTTCCCCTAAAGATACTGGCGATCACTAATTTCTAATAAGGTCCAAATCAACTCAAACTTCATCGAATTAAGAACACAATAATTTCTGGAAGGGATAACATAACCATCTTTCATTCCCTCATCTGTTGGAATGAGTCGGGTCCAAAACTCGAAGAATAAGAATGCAGATGAAAGCATGATTTTATCAAAAGTCAAAGAAACAAAACAGAAAACATAATTATCCCAACATTGTTTTCTCCTCCATCTGACAAAAATGGTTCCCAATAATTGCTTGCATTCCCACATCTTCCGTACTCTTTACCTGTCTTAGTGGTTTTCTTGCTTTCTGTCTTACCAATTTGTGGAGTCTAATCAAATTGGGGAGGGTGGGATATCAAGGGGTAGTTCCAGCTTGAATCGTGCCCCACCCAATAAGACGCCAATGCTTCTCAACTCGCCGACTGAGCACAATTTTCTCTCCTCTGCTGGTGCAAACTGGAGAGGTGAGTTGCAGCTTTGCGAAGGACCACGCGAAGGAAAAGAAGAAGAAAAGAGGAGGAAAGACAGAGAGAAAAGGAGAAAAAGAAGAAGAAAAAAAAAGAGAAACAGAGAGAGAAGAACAGAAGAACAGAACGGGGAAGGAAATTAAAAAAAATATATTTTATAATTTTGGATTGATTTGACGATTATACCCCTGGATTTAACAGGTTTTTTTGACAGAATGACTATTTAAGAGCACCTATATTAACGTTAGGGACCATGAGTGATACAAAAAAACTTTAAGGATGCAATGTGATAGCTTCGCAAACGTCAAGGACGTTTTGTGATGTTCTCATTTGTCAATGGCCTCAAGGAAATTTTGCTTTCTGATCTGGAAATAGATCTTCGTCGAGTAGCGATTGTTATTTCTATTTCATATAGACATATTGGAAACATCAAATCAGGTTAAGAGGAAAAATGGATCTTCGTCATAGACATATTGACATATTGGTTATTTAAGGGGTATAGCCGAGCGGTTATACTTTTTAAATATATTATTTAAGGGGTACAGCCGCGCGGCCATACTCTTTAAATATATTATTTCAAGAGTACAGCCGGTCGGCTATACTATTTACAAAATAAAATAAAAAGAACCCGCCTAGCCCGCCTAGGCGGCCGATTTTTGGAAAACTGGAATGGCGTTTTTTTTTTCAGATTTCTTTTTTCCTGGCCGGTCTGGAATCTCTGCAAATACATCAAGCTAGGGTTTTAGCGACTCACGTTTATCAACAACGTAAAGGTTAGCTCTTCCCAACAATTCACTCTTTTTTTTTCTGTGCATTCTTTAAGCTGTGGCTTAGAGTGCATTCGTTTGAAATTTCTCAAATTGTCAATAGCTCTGAACAAGTAGTCGAGTTGAGGCTTTGGACAGGATGGGAATGCATTTAATAGAAACTGGAAATCCAGATGCATTCAAACAGTATCTGTCGGAGTTTGATAACACCATTCATTTGTGGGCGACACCCAATTAGCGTCTTTCTGCATGTAAGTTCCTTCAGTATTGCCTGAAGTGTCTGAAAAGGAAGAAGTTCAAATATTTTTCCTTAAATTTGGCAAAGAAATTTCTACATATTATAACTGATCATGTGAGAATATGACACCCTAGGATGAAACAGGGTAAAGGCCTGAAGCTTCAAAGGCTATAGGTCAGTGAAAAGCATTACACTACTGTGTCTGGATTGTGGAGACAAATTTCAGGCATTTGCTAACAAACATGCGAAGCCCACAAGGGAGAAATTGATGCAACCAAAACCCTCATATATTGCATACAATACAAGTACATGATGATGACAGAACTAATGATCTTTGCAGTGGTTAAGAGCATTTACGTCTGCACTCGAACTCATCCCTCCAATATATATATCTTTTGCATACAATACAAGTACACGATGATGATGACACGGAACTAATGATCTTTACAGTTGATGGTTTTTGTTTTGCTTTTTTTATTCATTACACTTGTATAATTTATGCAAAGATTAATTGGGCTTTGGCTTTATTCTCTTGGCTCTTGAATACAAGAAGACTCCAGCAAGAGCCAGACCAGTCCCTGCAATGCAATGGAAGCCAAGCCAGTCATTATATTGATTAGAACAGAAATTAATCTTAAGCAGGCAAGTAATGTATTGATAATTAAGGAAAGTGTGACTGACCGAGAGAATTTATGGGTGAGACGGGTATTTGGAAGAAGATGACTGAGGAGACAATCACCACCACACGCTTCACACAGTTCCCTACTGCGTGAGTCACCGGCGATACCATCTCCAGTATCTTATAAGACACCTGCTTTGTTTTCCCCACAAAACACATGAATTACATACAAATAATTAAGCAATCACAAGTCACAACAAACAAACTCTCTGAAAAAGTGTCACCTGCTGATAAGTATGGAAGCAGAACCCAGCCAGAAGTGATCTCACGCATAACTCTCTGATATTCAATCCTTGGCTTGCCTGAAATTAAATTAATAAACAACATTCTTACAATAAAATATAAGAATTAATGCTTCATGCTTCATGCAGGGAAGCTGTTTTGCTTATTTAGAACTAATGGTACTAGTAAGTAAGAACTACTCACAGCTGAATGCAGGTATGCAGGAGTAAATTTAACGCCTTCCAACAGAATCGCTGAAGGAACCAACAGGATGAAGGAAATGATAGTTATCACTGAGAAGAGATTGATATTGTCCAAAGATTCCTGAATTAGGAATCAAAATTCCACCTCATAAATTATTATATCATCTTCCATACGACCATATATAACATAATAATGGCATTAGCTGGTGGAGCCATGTTTGGTTTCAAAGCATTCTGTGAATGAAAACAAAGAAATCCACATCAGCTGGTGGTTACTAATTTTACCTCTTTCTTAACCATGAGCTTCTTGCTGAGTACATTACGCGATTGGTTAGTAAGATTAGAGGCCATTGCGCTGCCGAAACCAATCCTGTTTCAGAAATGGAATAATTGTTAAAGCACTTGTAAGAAAAAGCCAATGCAATGCAAGGATGTGCTTGTAAGGGAACTTTTTGTTACCAATTAAAAGAGGCCTCGGTGAAGGATGCCAATGCCACTCCACCTACAATTGGCACAAGAGAAGAAACCACCCAGACAGTCGGCCTCTGTGTGCACAGAGCAATCAGCAATCAGCATGATCAATAAACTGAAAGTCAAATAACTTCTTCACATCAACAACACTGCTTTTCGCTGATTGCGGGGACAAAAACTTGGAGAACAAAAACCCCTACCTCTGCAAGTAAGAGGGCAGAGAACAGGACCGTGAAGAAGGGCTCCATGGCTTTGATTGTGTGAGTGAAGGAAACGGCAACTCTCCCAATACTGATGTTGGTCAATAGGTTGCCCATTGTGTGTGCCACAGCCAGCGGTACAATTGCTCCAAGCTGCGATCCAAGTCAATTAATAAGCAAAAGGAACAAAATTATGTAAATCATGCAACAAATTTAAGCAGAAGTAAACAAACAAACAAACACATGGCTCATCTCATGGATGAACAAATTTTATTTTGTGGCAAGAGGGAAGCAATAAGTTGGTACCTGTGAGCGAGTGAAGTTTGGCCTGGGGTAGAGGTTAAAACCCCACATCAACAAAATCATCAGAGTCCCGCAGCCAAACTGAAACGCTGTAACCGTTGCTGGAAACGGATAGACTTTCAGAACCTATGAACAAGCTCTGGCCTTTAAGTTCTAGCTTTCTTATTTAGGCCAAAATCAATGATCATCTTACACCATGCTTTTTAAACAAGAAAAAGCAATTCAGAAATGAGAGAACAGATATATAAAGGTAGAGCAATGAGCAATGAACCTGTTTGTTGTAGATGTTGAAGTAAATATTCAAAAGGTACCAAATTCCAAACAAAGCACCAAGCTGCAAAGTCTTAACCATCCCCCTCGGATTCGAAGCATCTTCAGCACTCTCAGGAGCAGCCCTTACCTTCAAATTATCATATCTTCGACTCGAGAAAAGGAAGGAAGCAGAGATTTTATTGAAGCTCGGAAAAGAAGAAGATGAAGAAGAAAATGTGTAAAAAAGTGTTTGCCATGAGAGCCTACGGACACAAGTGAGATTGTCAAGTTGTATCAAAGACGTTGAGGCCGAAAGTTGAGAGGGTTTAGGGATAGAGTTTCGACTCGGAGGTTTGAGAAATGAGGTGGAAGGTGACAGAGCAAGCGCAGTGCCCTGCATCATCTTAGTTTGTGGGATTGGAAAGCAAGCAAGAGAGGGAGAACTTAAGTGTTTAAACGTTGCATGAATACAAAACTGAAAGATGACTGCGTTTCTTTCCGGTTTCGTGTTAATTAATTTTTGGATTGTGGTTGCTTAATCCGACTGTAAACTTGAATAACACAATTTGATAAAAAAAAAAAAAAAAAAAAAACACAAGCGCTTGGTTTTGGCCCAGAACGAGTGAAATTAGTCGTTGCAGGGTTTTGTAAGCTAGCACTGCGTGGTGTTAAGCAAGCAGTGGAATGAATGGATGGCATGGATCTCAGCATCCTGTGTACAAAATTCGCTGAGACAAACATGTGGCCTCAAGCGCTTATATTTTGAGGCTGATTTGGTATTTTTTTGGTTTTCTTTTATCGTTTACCGTTTATTTTTCAAAATAATTGATGACTAAGATATTGAACCAAAGGCCACTGGTCTAAAGAAGACAATGATACTTGAGAAAGGGACAGAACAGAATGGACCTACGTTTCGGTCTAAGATACTGAGTTTTACTACAAATAAATAATTCAGCGATTGGCACATCATAGTGATTACTTGGACTTTAGTTCACAGGGGATGGAAAGAAATCAGAAGTTAAATGGAGAGAATGTTCAAACTAAATAGCAGCTCAAGAAAACTACTACGCATAATAAAATATTTTGGAGAATTCTTTTCTCGGCTCTGAATGCTTGGCATTTCACCTTGTGAAATTTTTGCTTAGTAGCCGTCTAATGTGATTTCACTCAAAACTTTCTAGTTAAAAAGAATTCCCCTTACAAAAACAGCAGAAACAACAGAACCTTATCCCAACTATTTGGGGGTATTCCCCTCACATAAGATGGGAAATGAACCGGACTCAAGAATCATACTCTAAATCTCATATATAGATTTAAAATGCATACTTTATGAGAGGCATTTAAGTCTTGCAAATGTCAAATAGCCAGTGTGACCTTTGGCCTCGCTGCACGGCCTAGCCATGACTGTGGGAGGACCAGTAGATTCTTGCACATTGCTTCCTTCATTTGATCGCTGCCGCCTTTTGCGTGGAAGAGATCCAAGAGAACCAGCTTCGTCCCCCTGGAAGTCATCCAATTTCCCTTCTCGAACTTCATATGTCCGAAGGAGTATCTCAAATGTCCTTATATCTAGACACAAGCAGAAGATACAGATCTTAGACGTAAAAAATAGACTTACATGCTCCATTAGGGAAGAAATTTAATAATAAAAAATATAAGAGAAAACACTTGGAAGAAGCAAAGTAAGTCCAAAAGAACACGCAATACGAAGCACAAAGGAGATAGCTGGATCAAAGCCTACCTGTAAAGCTTGATCTCATAGTCTCTGACGTTCGTTCCACCTGCTCAATACATGGGGAGAAGGAGCATAATATCCCATCTTGTTTCAGCATTTTCCCAGCTGATGGGATGGCCAACCAGGGTTGGGGTAGGTCCAGGAAGACAGAATCTGCCATCCCAGAAAGTTCATCTGGAAATCCTTCACCCTGAATATCTCTAACTCCTACAGTGACCAAGTTGCTTAATCCCGTCTTCTCAAAATCCTCCCTATAAAAGTAAAAGATCATGTGAGCCTTTCAATAATGATAACCTTCTCAACAGAGGAAATAGTTTAATCTTAGTACGGAAGCCTGGTTTTGCACAGAAAGTAAGCCACTGGTTTAAGTTTCTTCAATTTTAATTTGAGTAGACTGAGTTTATGTGCGGCTAAAACAACATGACGAAAAGTAAATCTAATTTGTAGATATTCTGAACTCAAAGTTTGCATGTTTCGGAAGGCAAAGCCAACACAAATCTAATTTGTACATGGAAGGAGATACCAATGCATGGAAACCAATTAACATTACAATAATAAGGAACAAGGAAAAAAGTGATCTCCACTTCTTACCTAGCAGAGACCGCCCTTTGCTCATGGAAATCAAATGTATAGACATGTCCTTTAGGAGCTACAGCCCTTGCAAGTGATGTAGTTAAAGATCCACTTCCAGTCCCTGACTCAAGAACCAAACAGCCAGGAACTATTTCCAAGAACATGATTACAAAGCTAATGTCCGCAATATAGAGAATCTGAGTCCTGTGGCTTAGAACCAAAGTCCAAAGTTCAGGAGTAGGAGCTAACAAGTAAACAAATCCACCCTTGTTGCTGAAAACCTTGGAACCAAATTGCTTTCCTACCCAGTCTGAATGTTTAAACACGCCAAACCGATTTTCGAGTACAGAACCATCACATACTTTAATAGCTTTCATGTTGTCATACCTCTCATAGACAATTACCAAATCTCCATCACGAATACAGCGAGTAAAAGACAACTTCTTTGTTGAATCAATGGGCAACATCCTCAACCCTGAAGTTGTTAATATGGATTTGAGTTTAACATTCATGGAAGTTGAGCATTTAGCATTATAACAAAAGCAAATAGTTTGTAGTCGACAAGTTTCGTTTGTTCATCAATGTTGTAACAGTTAATTGTTCTCACTAAAAGGGAAACCTGAGTGTGTTAGCACATAACTAAAAGGGCACTCCTTTAACAAAAATATAAAAGGAGGAACAAACAAACAAACCAGTTATCAATTTATCACCTGATAAGATTATCAAAAAGAGATAATAACAAAGCAGTTGAAGTAAAATTACAAAGTGCTTACTTCTGCAATCCACCAGATGTTGATACCCAACCCCTCAGAAAAAGAAGAGCCGAAGAAGGAGGACTGGGTAACTGGGTTCACGTGGAGAGCTGAAGAAGAAGAGGAGAAAGAAGCATACAATCAAACAAAACAAACTGATTCGGTGTTTCAGCTTCACAGTTTCACACTGAACAAGAGCCGAAGAAAAAGAAAAAGAAGGGGGAGGGGAGGGAGGGGAAGGCTGGATCGTAGGTTTAAGGAGCACTGGAGGTTTGGGCCTTCCGATTGGGGTTTTGAGTAGGTGAACAAAAAGGGTCTTCGTCTGGGCTTGACGGTAGCTATCAGCCCATGAAATTAATAGGTTTCAGCCCATATGGCCCTTCTTTCATGGACATGGTAGCTCTGTGTTTTGGAGGGTAATCTCTGCACTTTCCCTGTTTTTTTTCCTACTAGTATCAAATCAAAGATCGGAGAACCGAGTTGAAACCAACCGCTCTCTAATGGATTGAGCCAAATGAGTTATCCACAAACCTGAACTTTAGCAGAGTATATATACAAGGAGCTGGCCAAAAGGGTCTCTCTTTCACACTTTACCATTAGCAGAGAACCATTCTTCAAATTTTGGGTCCGTTTGGTTGCTGAGGAATTGAAAGAGGAGTAAAATAGATTTAGCTGTCCTGAGAATCTTAGCCTTCTCTTAGCAACGAAACGACCCAAATTGGGTTATTGGAAGGAACTTCCCTTGGTGTCGTCGCCGTTGATTAGTCCGTCTCACAATCAGGTATGCTGCGTGTTTATATTTACTGTTTCAACCACAAAGAAAGTTACGAGTAACATCGTCATTGCTCTGTCAGGATGCAGCTAGAGTTTACGGCTGATACTACTAACCTGAGCTATTGGTTGAACTGGAGAGTCTTGCTATGTGCAATTTGGTTATTCACACCGATTGTTATAGCATTATTAATGATATGGAAATATGATGCTTCATGCCATTTGAAATCTGACAGGAGAGAAACTCAGCAGGATGCAAATCAGGATTTATGCGGTGATAAAGCGTGGAAACCGTGCCTCAAAGAAATTCACCCAATTTGGTTGCTGATTTATCGAGTAACTGCATTCTCTCTGCTTTTGGCAACACTGATTGCCAGAGTTGTTATCAGTGGAGGTGGCATATTTTACTACTATACTCAGTAAGCCTCGTCTTATGTTTGGGCTCATCTAGTTCTATGCTTTGAATTCTGGGGTTATCTATAGATCCTGCAAAACCCAAAAACATAAAAACTGAACCAGCTTTCCAACTTAATTCGTTTCTTTCTAGTTATGAAGTGTGTTTATTTTTTTATGGTACTTCCAAATTCCTTGAGCAAAAAGTTTCTGTCAGGTATAGCTCGAAAGCCGACATATATTCGATTCGATACTTGCACCTCCCCCAAATCACGAGGGCCAACAACGGCACGCGACCTCCGCCTCCCGCCTTATCTCCATTGACAAGGTTCCCGCCGGCGAAGGAGCCTTCTTCGACAGCTAATCTAAAACTTTACCTAAACTCTACTCCAATAGTAACCTTCTCTCTTTCTCTCTCGTCCATCGAGTCTACAAGGTGTTTTATTGTTTGTCTCTGAGAGATTGGGTAACGTATTTGCTTGTCTAAATCTTTTTGACGTTTATCGGCATTGCACATTCACTCTATATCACAGACTTAGAAAGTTGTAGTTTGCTTCATGCGCCATAATTGTTAGATGTGCTGTCAAAAACCTCTGCTTCTGCCTTTTTGTTTGTCATTTTGAGCATGAATCTATGAACTGTCTCTTTTTTGTATAGTGAAATTGATGGTAGTTGTTACAGATGGTTCCATTTTGCTACTGAAATGTGATTATTTGCTGAAAAACTAGGACATGGGAACTCGGAGTACGTTATGGAGTTTTGCCAACAAGTTTTTCACATGTGGGGTCATAGGTGTCTATGTTTCAGATCGATTTGTGGGTGTTGCTCCGGTGTGCGGTTCCTCTATGTCGCCTACGTTAAATCCTGGAACTACTTCTTTAATGGGCTTGCCAATTGGTTTGTATATTTAGAGATATCTCAAACAAATTGTTGTTCTATGCATTGCGATGGTGCTTATTTAGTGGTGTGGTTGCAGATGACTATGTTTTGGTGGAGAAACGGTGTCTTCAAAACTACAAGTTTTCACATGGTGACGTGGTTGTTTTCAGGTAATTTTTGCCCCCAATGCAGATCGAATACCATTTATGCCTGGTGAATTATAAGAAGCAATTAGGCTTGTTGGAACCTTTTGCAGTTCCCCAAGCAATCACAAGGAGAGGCACATAAAGAGAATAACTTTATTACCTGGTGAGTGGATTGGAACTCGTCATTCCTATGATGTGCTGAAAATTCCAGAAGGACATTGTTGGGTTGAGGGAGACAACTCATCTTCTAGCTTGGATTCAAGATCATTTGGCCCAGTAAGTTTCCCTTTTGTGCACTAACAACAAGTAATTTAATGATATCATAACTTATCATTATGATCATCATTATCGATTGTGTCGCTGAGGATGTGGAACCATACACTAACTACTAGGTATTTGAATTTTCTTAGTTTATGTCAAATAACTCTGCTTGTGTATGTATTATTCAGAAAATTTATAATGTGGAGTAGGAAGTAAATTGTTTTTCTATTACTTTAACTTCTGGCTCCAAAATGAGATTATTTGTACATGATAAAATTCAAATGCTATATAGATAATTAGTTTGGTATGGCACAAAAGTTGTCATTTTGAAAAAAAGTTGGCAACTCGAGCTTATGCTAGCTGCTTTTGTTGTCATTTGGAAACATCTGTAGAATCTAAGTAATGTTTGAAGTACTCTGGGCTTTTCTTTAGAAGTTTCTTTTGAACATTCTTAACTTTACGTATTTGATAGTAAGCATGCAGCTTGTGCTGGTGACTTAGCTAAATGCATCAGATCATATTGCAAATGCGGCTAACTTAGGCTGTCTTCTATATTTCCGACACTTTGGCTAAGTTAGACAAGCTGTTTGTTGGCAGATTCCTCTGGGTCTAGTTCAAGGAAGGGTTACCCACATTGCGTGGCCTCCTCAGAGAATTGGTGCTATTGAGAAAAGAACACCCCAACACACAATTTCTTCTTCATAGTTGGACATCACTTGCGAATCCCATTTTTTCAAGGGGAAAACATACTTCTTTGTAGACTCCTTATATTTTTTACCATATGTCATAGCAGCACCTTCTGATTGGATTTTGTTTGTCAAGGAAAATCAAATTATGGATCTTGCAACTTCTGACTCTCCTAGAGGTGCATTCATCAGTTCTTCATTATCGCATGTAACTAGCAACAGAGTTCCAGGATAATCAAGTTTCTTTGTTTTAGCTCTATTATGGTTTTAAATTTTAGTTATTTTTATGTGCTGAACCTTTGCCTATTGATCATGAAACTAACAAGAATGTACTTTGTGATTCAAGAGACGCACACAATTCACTATGAGCTATTTTTATGTCACTTGCTTTTGGCCAATGGAAAGAGAGAAGGGAACAAAAAAAGTTGTCATGGCTAGTTGGATTGGATGTATAACAAACAATCTCAGGCTGGTTAATGGCTTACATGAAATCAGGGAAGAAAAAATAAAAGATAAGGCTTCCCAAACATATGAAAATGTGAGTCAATAGAGATGTCTTCTTAATGGCATAGAGCCTCTCCTCTCCTATCGAAATGGGTTTCTTTGCTTGGTCTAGTCAGTAATGTGAAACGTTTATTGTGTCCTTTGGCACCTTCTTGGAATTAGTCTCATGTCCGCTCATGGCATGTCCATAGCTAAAAAGAATGAGTCATCTCTTGGAATATACTCAATTGAACCTTGGGTTATTCTTCGCACTGTCTCTTCGCTTTTACAGCTAGAAGTTTTCATAAAAAAGAAAAAGAAGCTCCAATGTTACCAGGATGTAATGTTTTCTGGATGCTGGACAGGTGGACTTTTACCTTGCTTACCATTTATTTTGGGGTATGCTTGCTTTCTGATCTTCGTTTTGCCTTTTACTGAATCACCTCAATTAATTTGGTGGCATATCCAATGTCTATGTATTTCATAATCGTATGATGCGATCATTTCCACACTACAGAAACTCCCAGTTTATCTGTGTTCTCAGATCTCTGTAGACTATGCTCAGAACTTCTTTCCTCTTTTGCCTCTCTTTTTGTAGTGTGGATCTCTTCTCTCCATTTCTGGATGTTGGTGGTACAATAAAATCAGCAGCATGGGTACGAATACCAGGAGAAAGACTCAAATCCTGAAGAGGAAAGTTGTCTTCACCTAGCAGCAGCCAAATGCAGTTATGTCTTTGAAGCTATGTTCCAGGTCCCTTTTTCCCAGAATGATTGATGAATGCAATAGCTTTGTTAATAAACTCATTATGTCTGTCTGGCAAGCTTGCTTTGTTAATGAACTCAATTGAAATCTATTCAGATGAATGCTGGGGCAGTGATGCTTACTGATTGCGTTTATTGGATCGTTATATTTCCGTTTCTCACCATCAAAGATTACAATCTGAATTTTGTAAGTAGCACATACAAATTTATTGGATCGTTATTAGGCACCGAAAAGATATGGTCATGGATTATACATTTGTAAGAACATAGACATTGTTTAGATCAAATATAGTTGATTCATCTGAACCGTTGATAAGTATGTCTTATTTTCCTATCTAGCTTAAGGTTTATACTTCTTGTTTATGTTCCCTTTTATGTCAGATGACCGTGAACATGCACACAATCAATGCTGTTTTACTCCTTGGCGACGCAATGTTGAATTGCTTGGTATGTTCACATTTTTTTCTCTCCCTCACTTTAAACTCATACAACATATGTCTAGCTTCTTTCATGCTTAACTTTTTCAACTTTTGCAGCGACTCCCCTTTGTTCGGATATCTTTATTTATTTTATGGACAGATGCTTTCGTCATTTTCCAGTGGACCATTCATGCTTTTGTATCAGTATGGTAATTTTGGTTATCCTTTTGTACATGCATGAGAAGAACTTGCATGTCACGGGCACATGGATAGTATTGCTATTCATGTCCAATTATGCTTCATCATGTGATTGGTTGGGAATAGCAAAACAATGCTATCCCCGTGATATACGAGTTTCTCTCATACATCAATATCTATGAACATGCTAATTTCATTATTTTTTAAAAATAAAATAGAAAGTCATTGCTCACTTTGTTGCAGGTGGCCATATCCATTTCTTGACTTATCATCACCATATGCCCCGCTGTGGTATGTTTGTTATCTATCTCTCTACCCATTCCGACATTATTCCCCATTACATTAGGACTTAATTGCATGTTTAGTAGTGTATTAATGCATTTCATTTTGTGATACTGAATTGCAGGTACTTACTGATGGCATTGACTCATATCCCATGCTACGCTATATTTGCCCTAATTGTGGGATTAAAACATCACCTCTTGTCAAAATGGTTTCCCCAGTCTTACCAGTGCTAGCTAAGAGAGATGAACCAAAGAACCACGTACTTAATTCGATTTCTTTCTATTTTTCTTTTAAATTACTTTATATTAATCTAATTTACAGTAAGGGGGTTTCGAGCTTTGAGTAATGAGTGCAAGGAGGTGGGCTTGCTGCCCTTGCCCACGTCTGCACTTATTATACACCATCCTTAAATTCAATCTAAACATCACCATAATATCAGGATAATGAATCTAAACCAACGAATATATCCTGGGATTATATATTCACAATCAAGAAAATTCAAAGACGCGCATATATCCAAATCGAAACATCAAATTACCAAGCACTTTCAAGTTGAATGTGCGTTTTGATCTGAAAAAGGTGTAACAGATCAAACAGAAGCACATAACTGAAATTATTCTACTTTACTAATCATTCATCCAATTAGCCAACTCCTGCTTTAAGCAGAAGTTTTGGCAACAGCTCCAGCTTGAGATAACAGAGGCACCAGTTTTCCTTCCTTGTGCAAGGCCGTTGTTGCTGCAGAACAACATCATCAAATATACATTAACCAATGAGATAAAAAGACTTATAATAATGTGGAAGGAAGACACACAATTAAACCTAATAAATTAATAGCCATGGTCAAGGGATTTTAAAATCTTACTGTCACATCCACCAATGTGGTTTCCACCAATGAACACATTGGGCACAGTCCGCTGGCCAGACCACTCACCCAGTGCTGATTGTATCTGAGCTCCATCACCTTCGAATGCCCAAACAAAACCACCATTTATAAATAATAAAAAACTCAAATAAAGCACATACTTGAAACAAGTCCTAAACACTTCATAACATCAAAACTAATTCCTAACTACTTGACCTAATCACCAAATTTCAAGTTTTAACATGTCCAATCCAATCCAAGCATCAAAAGTGGGTGGTTTTTTCTCTTTGAGTTTTGTTTTCAATATTTAAATGTAATTAGCAACACACACAAAAAGAACCCATGATCAAATAAACAATGATACAAAAAATTCTAGCTTTTGCTTGGGACATGTTTATATACTCAATTCCAAACAACCAAACAAGGAGGGCTAGATAAGATGTAGAATTATATACATACATATATATTTAAAAAATTAAATTTTAAAAAAAAAAAGATTGAAAGGAGAAATTGAAACTGACTCTCAGTGTCCAGCTCAATGGCCTTGAAGTTAGCTCCCAATTGAGTCAAGAGCTGCTTCACGCTCACGCAGTAGGGGCAATACGTCTTGCTGCAATTGCAAATTAATTACACATCCATAGCCTTTCTTAATTCGCCTTCTTAAAACAATAAACACACGCATAACAATTTATCAAAGTTCGATAAAAAGAACCTGAACACGACGACAGAATTGGACGACACGATCTCCTTCGCCTTTGTCAATGCCATAGCTCTCTCTCTCTTTTTGCAACCCTAAATTCCAAAATCCTCGCAATCTTCTTCTTAAGATTAGAGAGCGTTTCGGAAGATGCAGAGCGTCAGAGCGGTATATGTAGTGGGCCGCAGTCTGTAGATGATAGACAACCGACCTTCCACGAATGCAGTCTTTGATTTTACATTTGCTTCTTCTTGTGGGCCTTAATGGGCTTTTTCTTTTCTTCTCTTCTTTAACCACCAATGATTTGTGGTCGACATATACAAACCTCGTTCGTAACGCCTGACGTTGGTTGGCGTCCAAGATCACCAAGTCTCACCTTATATCACTCTACGACGTCATAACGTTCGTCAATGGCATTACCATGTCGACGAAGTTCCGTAATTAAAAATCCAAATGTCTTTATCTCTACCAGTAGCTGTTCAAAAGAGAAGATTAGAGAGAAGGTGCTAGCATTTCCCCAAGTTTTATTGAATTTTCAATAGAAGATTATGTGCAAATGGTGATCATGACGACATTAATAGCAAATTCACAAACATCGTCTGAACGAAGAAATCTTGAGTTTAATTGAAATATATAAACACAAGATTGAACGAATGAAAATTGGTGGTGAAAAAGTAAATGTGCTTATTGGCCTTGACAATGGCTACATTTATAGAAGGATTTATAATTCTAGTTTTTACCTCCAGGGAAAAACCCCCGATCTCTAACTGAATCGCTAATTTTTTAAAATAAAAACAGATACACAAATTCCCACTGAAAAACTTTTCCAACATGACCATCTTATAGATTAGCATCGATACAGTTAAACCACAGCAGGTTCCAGAAGCTTTTGCTCAACATTATTTGCAACAGCGTCAATAAATTCTTCGGTGTTCAAATAGAACTCCCTCGATACCCTGCATGAAACATAAGCTTCTTAGTTTAGTACCCCCAAGAACCATCCCCTCTGGCTAAGTTAGTCACCTCCATCAGATGCACACAGACGAACGAAAATTAAATTGACCATTTTGAAAGATAATGCGGATGGTCCCAAACAGCGAATTCAAGGAAGAAAAGCCAATTTATGCCGTTGCTTGGGACTGTGCACACCCCAACTACCTCGTTAAACAGAGCCAAGAATCTACTTACTTGGAACCATGGGTCAAAATGGCAAGATCCTTGGTCATTTTTCCTGCCTCCACTGTCCCAATGCATGCAGCCTCCAACTTTCGAACAAAATCCAGCAACCTATCATTTTTATCTAATTTGGCCCTGGAAACAGTAAAGATTTTTCAGTTTATCTGATGCAAAAAGAAAAAATGCAAGCCAAAATGATTTATCTAATAGTTCAATCTTGAATGGTTACTGTTACACAAGGCAGATTGCCACTATAAAGCCAGTTGTCACACTTCATTAACACAGTACCTGTGCTCTAAGCCTCGTGTCCATGCAAATATTGAAGCAATGCTGTTTGTACTGGTTTCTTGTCCATTTTGATGTAACCGAAAATGACGAGTTACTGTCCCATGAGCTGCTTCAGCTTCTATTGTCTTCCCATCTGAGGAGAACTGCACAGACTGTGGTTAGAGTTTGTGGCATAGAAATGATGAAAGTTATTGTTTGATGCATACCAACACAGAAGCCATGAGGCCCAAAGAGCCAAATCCTGCAAAACAAAACAAAAAACAGAACAAATTATTGAACTCTAGATCGAGAGAGAGAGAGCGAGAGCGAGAGAGAGAGAGAGAGCGAGAGCGAGAGAGAGAGAGAGAGAGAGAGAGAGGGAGAGAGAGAGAGAGTTCAAAAGCACCTTGAGCAAGCAAATCACTCTGGACATCTCCATCATAATTTTTGCAAGCCCAAACATAACCACCCTCACTTTTGAGTGCATAAGCCACCATATCATCTATTAGCCGATGTTCATACCTAAATGCCAATAAAATCTTCAATTAATTATTTCAATATATGCCATGCAACAATGCATGATTCCATATTTACCATAGACAATACATACCATATAGAGTTTTCTTCAAACTTCTGCTTCCACTTCTCGTCATAAACCTCCTCAAATATGTCCTTAAACCTGTGGCAGTCCTAGAACTCAACATTTCGTATATTTTTTCTTTAAAAAAATTAGGCTAAATTATACTTTTGGTCCATAAAGTTTAAGTCTGGTTCCGCTTTAGTCCCATTAGTTTAAGTTCAACATATTTACCTTATAATTTTCTAACGCTTTAATTGTGGTCCAAATTTTCATTTCAGTCACAGTGGTTGACAGAAAACATGAACGTTTGCTTTAGATTTGTCAAGGCAGAAAGAGCAATGTGATAGCAATGTAGAAACAAGCCATGATGAAGGGCAAATTCATCATGTTTTGATAATTTCTGTCTACCACTGATATAGCTATAATTTTTCAGGCCTCGTTGAAAATGTTAGCAAACTATAAGGATAAATTCACTGAAAGTAACTACAAGGACTAAATAGAATCAAGCCTAAACTACAGGACAACGTACTTAAAGAAAAAAAGAAAGAAGAATTGAAAATTGAATTATTCCAACAAAAGTAAATTTACCTGCCATCATATTTCTTAAGAATTGTGTTTTTGGTGCTCAAGTATAGTGGCCACTTCTTGGAAAATGCGAACGACATTGACGAGTCAGCAAAAGCTCGAATAGACTAACAGATTATACAAGAGTTCGTTAGCAGAGTTGATCAACACAGTTGCCCACAAAGGTATGGTGTGTCCAAAATGTGGTAAGGCAAACCTCATCAACGTTATACATAGAAAGGGCCACACCAGGCCCTTTGAAATCATAAACATCAAGTTCCACAGGGGCATCCCCTCCTTCTGGGACTGAGCAACAGAGACAGATAGATGTCAAAACCCATGTTTAATAGGAAATTACTACACCAGCTCAATCATATGACCATGAAATCAACTTACCAAAAACCATTTTAAGCTTTCCCGGCCCTTTAATAACTGTATCAGTGGCTCGATATTGATCACCAAAGGCATGCCTACCAATACATATGGGTTTTTTCCAACCTGAGAATTCGACAAGTATTGAGCAGTTCCAACAATATATTACTAACTTTGAGGATTATAAAAGAGTCCAAACTATTACCAGGAACTATTCTAGGGATGTTTCTGCATAGGATAGGTTCACGGAAAACAGTACCTACAAGATCAAGCATAAAAATTTATATTTTATTATAAATTGTTTGAAAAATATTAGGGAAAGAGAAGCCTCATAAGAAAGTCAAACTAGGCTATGTACATAGACAGGTCATTTTAATGGTTAACCATATTTAAAAGAAAAATGAACAAGATAAAACAAGTATCAAGCAACTGGAATGAATCTGGGACACTTAAATAAGAAAACTGCTTCTTCACAAAATCTGTGCACAACAAAGCTTAATGAGCTGTTGCAAAGAGACTACTGTAAACTTGCATTTACAGTAGCTACTATCAGAAACCACTCCAAGAACTCCACTGCAAGAACTCTTGGTCACATATTAACTATGATACTTGATGTTTAAACCCAAAAGAAAGACCAACTTTCCAACAGTGAGGTATGCCAACTAAATTATTTGTAAAACTATTATTGAAATGAATGAGTAAGTAACAAAACTAAGAGCATTAGAATTCTGGTTTGAATTCAAAGGAGAAAAATTTATTAGATACAAACCGTTTAGAATGTTTCTAATTGTGCCATTGGGACTCCTCCACATTGATTTCAGCCCAAACTCCTTCACTCTGGTCTCATCTGCGAAGTATGAGAACCTGAAATTAGATGAAACAGAACTACTATTTCCATAAGATAACAGTTAAAATGTCCTGGCAGAACAGAGAGATCATCTGTTTGCATATCTTTTGGAAAGGGTTTGAGCATATTGAAGTTTTGAACACAGCCACAATGTCCCTTGGAAAGGGTTCAAGTTCATCACGGTAATATAGACAAACACAGAATTAAGGAAAAAAAAAGACAACTAACCAGGAGTTATTGTAGCACATTTCACGGCAACATTGTACCTGAAGAGCAAAAACGTTTAAATAAAACAAATACGAGAAGCAAATTGCTAATCATTCATTAATCCCTTGAATTCGGAAAATTAAAATTAAAGTGAATCAAACTACTTACTTAAGAGCGGCTTCGGCACTCTCCACTGTAACTCGGTCATCAGTAGCATCACGGTTCAAAATCCCTAAATCATAATACTTTATATCCAAATCCAGATAGGGAAAGATAAGCTGCAATCGCATATGACGGAAAAAACCCCATTAAATTAAATCAAATTCCACAATAAAGCATTAGTAAAGTGAAATTCACATTGAAATGAATCTTCAGACTTTATCTTTAATCGTTTTCCATATGATCCTCGTCATTTCATCACCTAATTGGACAAATAATACAATAATCAATACGGTAGATAAGCACAGCAACAATTAAGTTCACAGAAAACGAAACTGCATCATCCGACAAATTATGCTCCGTTTGGTAGCTGTGAAAACAGAGTTATTAAAAAGATTGAAAAAAAAATCATTATCTGAAATCTTATCATCCTGACGACTCAACTTAACTTCATTCAACTACTTCGCATTGATATAAGTTTTCGCATAAATCGAAACCAACATTCGTATTTTTCCTGTGCTTTCTCATAAACCAAGCAGAGCATCGCTAAATAATAAAGCACTATGGTTGTAGCATTTAGGGAACTGACCGTCCATTTCAACAATAGGATTCTGAATCCGAATTTTATCGAAGCCGGGGGGCGAAGCGTAGCATCGCAACGAAGTGTGACTAAAGCGAACGGAGAACGAAACACGGTTCCCGACAGCCACTCCATTGAAGAGTCTCGGGGACGAGGAGAAGGACAAGCTAGGGTTTCTCATGGCTACAGAGGACGAAGCTGACGACGATATCATCGCAGCGCGCGACATGGCGCTCAATTGCAGTCTCGCTCTTAGCATTCAATATATATTTATATGAGTTTGCGTTACGAGTTGCGACTGCTAGATGCTTTGCTCGAACTCCAGAATTTGATCTTAGGCTGTGTTTGTCTCTATAGAAATGAGCTCAGCACTAGTGCTCTACTTTTTTTTTTTACCGTTTTCATTTGATCGGCAGGGAGGGGTGTTGAGTCTTTGAGTAATTACATCGGACGGACGAGAATATTGAGACGATGATTCGGTGTGAGCGTCAGCATCTGCCTGACGGGCTGGCGGGTTGGCGTCGTGGTCCCAGGTCTAAAAGGCCCATCATTAAGCCTTGGGCTCGACAATCACTAGACCCGCAAAGACCATCCCGATGCCTGACTTGCTATTTTTTTATTTTTACTATAACAATGTGATATTCTAAATTATCCTAATTTATAAAGAAATTTTTGAACTCGGGGTGTAAAGCCATATGCACACTACTGACGCTAATTGGCCTAACCCGCGTCTGCATGTATAATTTGCAAGATGTAACCTTCTCGCTAATTGGCCTAACTCGCATTTACATGCATGATTTGCAAGATACAATCTTTAAATTTGGGCTAATTCTATAAATAAATAAAAAATCGATTATTAAGTATAAACAATATATTTTTTAGGTTTCTCTCGTCTTTAAGAAATGTTGAAACTATATATGAGATTTTGAAATTTCACATATATATATAAGTTGGGTATTGTATTTTGGGAACGTGAAAATATTGATTTTGCATTCTTTCAAATTGAAGTGTAATTTTTCAATAATAGCTCGGTTTTCAAAATCTTATATATCTATGGAATATTTTCTTCCCCTTTTTCTGAATAAAAGAAGGCAGTCTAGTGACATGTCTCTTTACAGTCCCACCAACTGTATCTGTCTCAGTTGATTTGATAATCCTTCCACCCATCTATAAGTACGCCTGAGAAGGAGAGAGAGAGAGAGAGAGAGAGAGGGAGAGAGGGAGAGATATTTATGAAGTGTGGTGTAATCCATAATTTGCATTCACCATTCGTGTGAAGCAGCAGCACAAAACTAGAGTGTAGCTTAAGCGAAAAATATGAGGTACAACAAATCAAAAATTGCAATTTTGATCGTGTTTGTGCTATTATTGGAAGGGGTGTTAATGGAACATGTTAGAACCAAATCCAAGTTGAAGCAATATTCTTCAAGGCCAAGCTCATCATCAGGGAGTGTTTTCTTCAAGATATGGAACTTCAACTACAGAAGCAGCAACCAGAATAGCTCTGGGAATAGAAGAAACTTAAAGTTGAAGCACAGAAGATTTAGCAACCATGGCTTCTTCAGATCACTCCCAGCTGCTGATGAAGAACAGAAGAGAATCACACCAAATGGTGCAAACCCACTCCACAACAGGTGAAGGTGAGCTCACTCAAGGCCCCAGCTGGGCCTTGACTTGAACAGCAGCATGCTTGCTCAGTTTTCATGCGTGAAAGCTCCTTCAGCTTCTGCAGCTATGATCATTCTTATATATGTCTAACTTTCTAGCAATAACTTGTTTTGTTCCATTCCAATTGTACTCTCTCTGTTTATATTTATTTTACTTCCAAGTTCTGTTCTTTTAATAATTACAGTTCATTTCTAATTTGACTGAGAAATATGACATACGTAGATGCTATGAGAATTTCTTTTATTTTATTTTATTTTAGTTTCCTTTCCTTTTTGGACCTGTTCTTGGATTCTGGCCTTCATTCTTGGCAGAGAAAGGACCAAAGGAAACAATAAATGAATGGAAGCATTGCATTTACATGAACAAAAGAAATGTTTCTAGTAAGTAATCAATCTTTTTGTGTTGTTGCATAAAGATCAAAGCCCCACCACTGGCTCTGTGGCAAAACTGAAAAGTTGGAAAAAAAAAATGCTGCAAAAATAAAAGAAAAAGGAAGAGTGAGTTGTCACAAACAACCCTTTGATTGAGATGGAAATTTGATTAGAGAAACCTTTAGAAATCAGAGAAAAGGACATAAAATTAAACAAGAAGATGCCAAGAAAAAGGTCCTTTGGTTGGTCTGACTGTTCACTGGCAAAACAACAAATCCAACCTCTCTTTTGCTGCATTTAAAAATGTGTGTGAGGTGAAAGCAGCAGCAGCAAAGGAGATATCCTTTTCCCAACTGTGGATATATATATTTACTATCTCTCTGTAGCCGCCAGCGGAGAGGGACAGTGACACTACCCCACAAAATTGTAATAATACAAACAAAGACAGACATTCTCTTGGGCTCGTGAGTTTGCAAAAACCCAGCAAACCAGAGAAACCCAGTTATCATAGAAAAAGACTCAACAACAAAAATGGAACAAGTGAATTCAGCAACAAAATGGGCTTTTGCTTTTTTATTTTTCTTGGATTTTCACGGCTCAGTCTACCAGGAGCTTCTTGTGGCCTAGATTCGTTTTCTCCTTATTGTCAGATGTGATTCTAACTCCAGATATATAGCTTCTCACCTTGTCCGGTAGCTTTTGTTTACTCTTCTTCACCACGTGGGCATGCTGCATTTGTAGTTTTTTGTTTTTCAAATTTTTATATCTTTCTATTTTCCGAATAAGCACAATTTATGTTTTATTATTATTTTTAATTACAATGAAACACACATTGGTTATGCAATATTTGTTTGTTTGTTTCTTCTTTTGGGTTGGAATAGAAGCTTTATTCACTAAGCATACATACATAAGCAGATACATTACGTATAGGTATTTCAGAGAATTTCATCCTCGACCCAAACATAAAAGATTATGAAATATAAACACACTATTTGACCGGCTATTGCAAGAGGATGTAGTTAAGAGCAGTTACTTATTCACCTGATATCATGCCTTCGAATTCCTCCTCATAATATGACTCGTATAAAAAGTGATAAATGAAACATGTTAGTTATGTAATATTTTATTAAGACTTTTTAGTATGACGTTGTTTTAAATTTTATTTTTTAAAGACGAAGCTACCACGTCGAAAATAATACCCTTAAATTAGGGTTTTATAGCTATATATGTTACCAAAACAAGCGGGCCCAGAACAATTGTCTTAGATTCATCTTAGTTTTGGGCCTTCTCATCAAATTCAGGCCCTTTTTTGAAAGATCATTTTCATTTCAACAGTCCAATCCGTTAATAAACAGGCTATTTTTCTCCTCCTTTTTTGGGGGTAAAACTTTCCACTTTCTTTCATCAAAAAAAAAACTTTCCACTTTCCACTCCCTCACTTATCAGTTTTCGATCCCGCGCTAAAACTCTTAAACCCTAAACCCTCGACAGCTCTCTCTCACTCTCTCTCTTTCTCATTTCCACAACCGCCATGGCGTCCATGGCTAACCGAGCCAATCCACTGCTCAACAATCTCCCTCACTTTCTCACATGGCGAGCCCTAGGGTTCCGAACAATTTGCAGCGGCCGCATGGGCTTCTCGTCTCAGTCGCAGCGGCAACTCGATCCTGAATCCCCCGTCGCCGGCACCAAGGTACTCGAGACTTTCAAAGAAGAATTTGAAATCGGAGATCGCTTAATTACACTTGAATCCGGAAAGATCGCTCGCTTCGCTAACGGGGCCGTCGTTTTAGGCATGGAAGAGACCAAAGTCTTATCCACCGTGGCCGCTGCCAAAGGCGACGCCGTTCGTGATTTTTTGCCCCTAACTGTATGTCTCTAATTCAACTTACATTTTCGTATTAATTTCTTTATGTCGAATGCATAAATTCTTCAATTGTTTGAAGTTACACTGATCGTAGTATCAGTTAATGGGTAAAACTTCTATTTGATAATATGGCGATTATGATTCTAGGAAGGGCCTCTGTTTCAATACGGTCTCTTTCATGCGGTCATGTTCTTTTTGCATGCTTTTTTATTAATCACCTTGTGGTTCATATTGCATTTTGGCGTATTGCATACTGTAAGGTTGATTATCAAGAGAAGCAATTCGCCCAAGGTGTTATTCCGAACACATTCATGCGAAGGGAGGGGGCGCCAAAAGAGCGTGAACTATTGTGTGGTCGTATCATTGATCGACCAATACGTCCCCTATTTCCTGCTGGGTTTTACCATGAGGTTCAGGTATGGTGTTACGGTTTAGGTTTAGGTTGTTTTTTATATTTATGATTGGTACTCTTTTGCGGCAATAATGGTCTCTGGTCTCTGAATATGCATTTCCTGATGTTCATATATAGGTAACAGCGAGTGTTCTTTCCTCTGATGGAAAACAAGATCCAGATGTACTGGCAGCTAATGCTACATCTGCTGCACTTATGTTATCAGATATTCCTTGGGCTGGCCCCATTGGAGTGATTCGTATAGGCAGGATTTCTGGGCAGTTTATTGTTAACCCAACTATGGATGAGGTAATGCTTACTAGCGATTCTTATATGTCTTTCAACCGCAAATATCCACATATTTTCTTGTGATATCGTTTTTATGGCTCTAAATACTTTTTTCACACAAACTCACTTCATCTGATTGGTCCTTATTGTGTATAAATGCAGCTTAGCTTAAGTGATCTCAACTTAGTGTATGCCTGTACGAGGGACAAAACCTTAATGATTGATGTGCAGGCTCGTGAGATCTCAGAAAAAGATCTAGAAGCTGGGTTAAGATTGGCTCATCCTGAGGTAAGTCATGAAACCTGCAACGATTTTGTGAAGTCTCTTTATTTATGGAATTCTACTAAGAAACTGGACTGTGATTTCAGGCAGTTAAGTATATTGAACCTCAAATCAAACTGGCTGCTAAAGCTGGTAAGCACAAGAAGGAATATAAATTGTCAATGATGCCAGATAGAACATTGGAGAAAGTTGGTAAATTGGCAGAAGCTCCTATAGAAGCTGTTTTCACTGATCCTACATATGGCAAGGTGCATGTCATCTATATGTGTACATCGTCTGTTTCTTTTTGAATTCCTTCTCTTCATGCATGGTAATTCTGTATTGTGTCTTCTTTTGGGTTTCAAATTGTGGAATACTTTGACTTCCAGTTTGAACGCGGAGAGGCCCTAGAGAATATCACGCAAGATGTGAAAAAAGTACTTGAAGAAGAGTGTGATGAAGAAAGCTTGAGACTTTTACCGAAGGCAGTAGACACAGTGAGGAAAAAGGTAAGCCATGCCAAAATGAAGCTAAACAGAATTCAGTATCTTTTTCCTTGTCTTGATTACTTTCATATTGTACGTCTGTGAGCATCCTTCACCTTCGTCGTATCTTTATCTTCAAGAACCTCTACATTTTCCATTATACTTAACAAGTTACGACCTATTATATGATAAATGGAATATGGCATTGGAAATTTGATTTTGGGATAGGCATTTATCTGAATTAGGTAGTTAGGTTTTCTATTAGGAGCTGCCGGCTGACTCTCTTTATTTTCTTAGTTGTATTCTTCTGCGACACACACACACACACACACAGAGGAATAGGCACATTTTCTCTTTTAGTTCTCACATCTTTCATTATGTTTAATTTAAAAAATATTAGGTTGTCCGTAGAAGAATTATTGCAGAAGGATTCAGACTTGATGGGAGGCGTCTTGATGAAGTTAGGCCTTTGTATTGCGAAGCTGGTAATTTGCCTATGCTGCATGGATCATCGCTTTTTAATCGTGGAGACACACAGGTCAGTATGCATTTAAAATACTGGATTTTGAAGTGTTTAAAACTTTGTTCCAACTCTCGGTACATATTTGGTGTTACACACAGGTTCTTTGTACCGTAACACTTGGGGCACCTGGTGATGCTCAACGCTTGGAGTCTATTGTTGGTCCCCCAAAAAAACGCTTCATGCTTCACTACAGCTTCCCGCCATTCTGTATAAATGAAGTCGGTAAACGAGGTGGCTTGAACAGGCGTGAAGTTGGTCACGGTAATCATTGCCTACTCGCTAAATGGAGCAATGTGATTTTAATTTTTCACTTTGCCTTGTGGGTCTGCTCTAAGCTTTGGGCCTAGTGGTTGCTTGAGTTTACTTTTTTTTAGCTTTAATATCTTATTGAATTTATGCGGCTGGACTTATACCTAGTTTGTGTTTTCTAAAGCCCAAGTAAGAATGCAATTGCTATAATATGATTGTACATACTTCATACATAATGGTATATGGTTTGTATGGGGTCATGAAGCCCAAGAAGGAAACACTGCCACATGCATCTGAAAGGGATGCTACTGCATCCTTTTTTGGAGTCTGATGGTTGCAATAACCTGTGCCCACGTCACACTTGATTTAGCAACTGTCTAAATATGTATATTGTTTTCCCTGTTGATTTATTTCCATTTACCAAAGCAACAGTGGGATCTAGGCTCACTTTAAACTGAAGTGAAATGCCTGTGATAGTTTTACATAAATGGATTTATTAATTGTCGTTTTCAATCTAGCATCAGACGTTTTAGGACCTAGATAAGTGGTTTAGGATATAGATAAGTGAATTCCTAGATGTTTATGTGTAAATGCACAACTTTCTTAATGACATAGAAGTTTTACCTTCTAGAGTAGAAATAGAAATGATAATTGTTAAACAAGTTAATAATTATAAAAATTTGTAGTTGGTTTTGAATGAATAGGAACTCTGGCGGAGAAAGCTCTCCTTGCTGTATTACCTCCTGAAGATGATTTTCCTTATACTGTCCGTATCAATTCTGAAGTAATGGCGTCTGATGGTTCGACATCAATGGCAACTGTCTGTGGAGGTATTCTTTTCAGTTTACTGCAGTAGTAGCTATTGCCAATCTTTCTGTGATTTAATTATAGTTATTTTATTTGGTTTCTGTAGGCAGTATGGCTTTGATGGATGCTGGCATTCCACTGCGCGAACATGTAGCTGGTGTCTCAGTAGGTCTTGTTAGTGAAGTTGATCAATCAACTGGCTCAATAAAGGATTACCGTATATTGACTGATATTCTGGTGAGATTTTTACTTGGCTTTATGTTGAGTTTTACCTCTTGCATGGTGGCCTTATGAAAATAGTCAATGATTTCCGTTATTTCTCAAACTGAATTTGCCTTTAAATGCCATATGCAGACTTTCACTTTTTCATTTTCTTTCTCAGTTATGCATGTCTCATTTTTATTTTTATTTTGGTTTATTTCTCCATTGTGTTTTAAATTGAATATTTTAGAATTTATAGCCAAAGCTTTATAACTACTACTTGTGGGTTTCTGATTCCAGATTTTACGAATTATACCAATATATCTATGTTTTATTTATATTATTAGTCAACTTAGAAGTTTATTTAATTTTTTGAGGGTCTGGAAGATCATTTGGGGGACATGGACTTCAAAATTGCTGGCACGCAAAGAGGAATTACAGCAATTCAGTTGGATATAAAACCTGCTGGAATTCCTTTAGATATTATTTGTGAAAGCTTAGAGCCTGCACGTAAAGGTCGCATTCAAATACTTGACCACATGGAGAGAGAGATCAGCGTGCCACGCACTCAAGATGATAGAAATTCTCCTCGATTAGGTTGAGTTTTCAACTTAGTTCTTTTGTCTTTTGTTTTTAACCAGTTATATATATATATATATATCTGTCTCTGTGTGTGTGTGTGTGTGTGTGTGTGTGTATTGAGCTTCAAGATTTAAGATTGCTGGTGCAGCTACCTTGAAGTACAGTAATGATGCACTTCGTCGCTTGCTTGGCCCCCTTGGTGCTCTAAAAAGAAAAATTGAAGATGAAACGGGTGTGATTCTTTTCTCTCTCTTTATTTTTAATCCATAAAGAAACAAGAATGTTTTGCACTTCTTTCTTACAAATTATTGAGCCCTTTCTGTTGATAATATTATCTGGCCTTTGGATTTTACTTTTGTTATCTATATTCAGAGTCATTTGGTTTTGTCAGCCCTGTAGTTTGGGCACATTATATAATGTTTTCACTCCTAAAACACATAGGGAAGACAGTCTACAGCTGTAGTACTTACCTCAACCATCTCATGGAATTTGGTTTTCGTTTATTTTGTTTTCATCTTCATGTATTTATGTTATGTGCATGTTCTTGATGGGATTTGTTTTAAAAAAATTCCTTCTGGTTGATTATTATGTTATGCGCAAGTTTTTTATGCCATCAGAGTGTCCATGATATAAACTTTATGTATATTGATTAACTCGACAATTGCTGCTTATTTCTTTCAGGAAGTTGCTTGACCCACTCTTTATTTCTCTCCATTTAAACAAAATTTTGTTTATTGAGAAATATATATTTCAGGCTTTATCTCTGATAGTTAGTTCTGTTGATCTCAGGTGCACGGATCTCTGTAAGTGATGGAACACTCACCATAGTTGCTAAGAATCAATCTGTAATGGAAAAAGTACTGGAAAAGGTATTTTGCCACTCAATCAGCTATTATATTTCTTGAGTTGATTAAATTGTTGTTTTTCTATGGCGTTGAATTCCATTCAAAGCTTTATAAACCTAATGCATCTTTGAGTGCCTCTGGGCTCTCTCTCTCTCTCTCTCTCTCTCTCTCTCTCTCTCTCTCTCTCTCTCTCTCTCTCTCTCTCTCATATCTTGTGTTGAGGTGTCTTTATTGGTTTATTCTGTCCTTCAGGTTGATTTCATACTTGGGCGTGAGATCGAAATTGGTGGGATCTATAAAGGAAGAGTATCTTCAATCAAGGAATATGGTGCATTTGTGGAGTTTAATGGTGGTCAGCAAGGCCTTCTGCACATTTCTGAGTTGTCGCATGAACCAGTACGTAGAACAATGCATTGCTTTAGAATACTGATTCCTCCCCACACCCTCTCTGTATAAAAATGTTTATGGAACAACTTTATATGTATTACAGGACGTGAGATTTTTCTATTTCTTCGTGACATTTATAGCATTTTTTTAATCAGGTTTCTCGGGTTTCAGACGTGGTATCTATTGGGCAGCAGCTTTCCTTGATATGCATAGGCCAGGATGTTCGCGGTAACGTTAAATTATCCCTTAAAGCTACTTTACCTCGACCTAGATCTGAGACAAATAATGTGGTTGAGGAATCTGTTTCATCCACCAAAGAAGCACCTAGTATTTGGGCAGCTGCTGGAGACCTTTCGTCTAATGGACAACAAAATCAGAGCTCTATATCTGAGAAATTGCCAGCGAGCAAATATGAAGCTGGAGGCATTAATGCCTCTACTTCTAGTCCACCAATTCTAATTCGAAGTGCAGCAGAGTGTGACGAGGAAGAAAAATCTGCTGGTTTGGTTCAGAATTCTAAAGCTACTTCTAGGCCTGTTGGTGCTTCGGAAACAGATCACAAGCCAAAAACATTCCATCAAGATAGTTCAGTACTTGCTAAGTCTGGTCTCCTTCAAACTATTAATGATAAGATGTCAAAATCTTTCTTACAGAAGGAAGGAGATAAAACTGAAGTTAGAAGCCCTGTAACTGCAAAAACTCTGAAGATAGGAACAAAGGTTACTGCCAAGGTTTATCAGATCCGCACGGGGGGATTGGTGCTTGACCTAGGTGGGGGAATTCGAGGAATGTATCGGTTTGAGGTATGTGCCATCTTGTTTTTATAGGACAGAGAAGTATTTTTCTTTTTCTTTGGGTGAATAATTAGATTCCTTCCTAGTAGTTACCCAACACCCACTCCCTTAGATTGTATTCAAGCCTTCATACTGTACCTTGGTTTTGGTTACAAGAATCTTTTCTTGCTAGTATGGTCATCTTTCAGGCATTTCCATATGTTGCCTTGCCACTCATTTGTCTAAATATCCACATTTTGTTGTCTAAGCCTGTTGCTCAATACAGTTCTGATTCATGTCACTCATCCATCTCAGTCGCTCAGTCTATAAGTGGGAGTAAGATCGCCTTTACTCTCCCTTTGGCACGATATATTTTCCACTGCTCACTCTTGTGGGAAAGACTAGTCTGTCGTGTGGAAGCAGTAAAAAATTTCGGTTATTATTGCGTACTGATGCATCTTTAGTTTATCATCCAAGGGAAGATTGAAAAACAGGTACATGCAATTAGCTAGAATGATCAGCCTAGGTTATGGTACATTATTTTGCCTCACATTTAATGGCGTGAGATGACCATGAACTCAACGAAAAGAGTTGTTTTTATTTTATTTTGGTCCGATGGAAAATATGCCCCTTTTTATAAGTGACATATTTACTAACCTTTGTTTTGCCGTGCAGACCAATGGTAAGAATGACTTCGAAGTCGATGATGAGTTACAAGTTGTGTGTGTAAGTTTTTCTAGCAAGGGGATTCCAGTAATGTCCCTGGTGGATGATGAGTAGCAATGTTTTTGTCACGTAGATGACTGTCAAGGCAATCATCCAGTGGCAGAATAGAGACGGTCGTCTAGCCAAACAACTACCTAGAAGCTTCTGCAGGTTTCATACAAGCTGGTTGGAAGATAATATCTTGAAACCACTGTTCATATTTCGAAATGCCAGGAACGGTAGCTCATGAACTGGTTTCCGTGAATTTGGTGTCATGTTTTAGCTAAGCATGGCCCCAGTTTTCTCTATTTCTTTTTTCTCTTTCATAGACTTCTCTTGTACATATTTTACCGGCTTGTCATTCCTTGGTTTTTTTTTTTCCCGCTATTCCATTATTCAGGGATTGCATCCGCTGACGAAGTGTAATTGGGCTGCTAAGAAGCCTAAACAAATCTTTGAGCCCGAAGAGTACCCAAGCTAAGTCCAAGCAAACTCTTGGCATTGAGAAACAAATGTAACATATCGGAAGACGATTTATTATTTGAGCTTAGACTCTTGGCAAGAAAGTAGAAATTGCACACCTATAACGGCCAAATTAAGGCCCAGAAGGCGGCCCAATAAAGTAAAAGCCCGAGAAGTCGACCCAATAATTGTGGAAACAGGACCAAAAGTCTACCCAATAACGTCAATTAAGGCCCAGAAGTCGGCATAATAACGTAAAAGGGCCTAAAAGTCGGCCCAATATATGACAAGAGGCCCAGAAAGTGGGCCCAATAACTTTAAATCGGGCTCCTAAGACGGCCCAATAATGTCAAATCAGGCCCACTAACGTCAAATCAAGCCCAGAGATAGGCCCAATAAAGTGAAAAGGGCCCCAAAAGTCGGCCCAATAAAGTGAAATCAGGCCCATAAACGGCCCAGTATCGTCAAATTAGGCCCAGAAGTCGGCCCAACAACAAAAAAGGCCACAAAGTCGACCCACTAACGTGAAATCAGGCCCAGATCACGGCCCAATAATGTCAAAACTTGCCCTGAATTCGGCCCAGTACGTGAAGTCAGACCCATAGGTAGGCCCAATAACGTATAAAAGGCCCAAAAGTCAGCCCAAACAAGCCTAGAAGTCGGACCAATAACCTAAAATCAGAACCAGAAGTCGGCCCAGTAATGTTAAATCTGGCCCAAAATTCGTCCCTAACAGGCGCAGAAAGAAAACGATTGGGCGTTTGAGCAAATTAATTTGGTCCGCATGTCAAAATTAGTGGGGTTAAACGTGATGGTCTAGGATTCGGGGCCCAAAAGAAACTTGAAGTGTTCTAGAGATTGGTTGGGTAAATTAATTTCAAATTGAATGGCCATAACTTCAGGCACAAAACGGTAAGACCAAATTGGATCGACAATAAACTAGGGATGAAAGTATAGGGATCCAAACTGTAGCCCAAGAAAGAGGATCGAAATGGGGCTCATTGTCAGTAGCTCAGTACCGGTGCTTGCAAAAATTAAATAAATTCGGAAGGGCAGAAGGCCTGGCCCAGTTGGGTCTGAAAACATTTTGTCCTGCCAAACCGAAATGGACCCTTTAATAATAGCATCCAGTCATTTTATAGTGAGGGTCTTATCTAAGGCCCTTAGATAAGGTCCTATCTCTTAACCGTTGGATCAAACTAACCAATTTGATCCAACAACAAGATCGGCCCTCACTATAGAATTCTTGCAATCTCATGAGCGAAATTTGATGGGCTAGCATAGCTCAACAAGGCCTCCCTCCACAATGAGGAGTTTGGATCTGCTAATTCCACCAGTCGGGCCAAAGTTCAGACCAAATAAACTCTTTAAATTCTTGATGAAATTACCCAGTCCAGAAAATAATTCGAAGAGGCTAGCTAAGGTAGAAATGATTTAGTCAGAAAACGAAAATTAATAGGAAAGCTTCTATCTATTCGTTAAAAGTAAGAGGTAAACATTCAGACCCTATAATTATGTTGGAACTTGTAAGTGGTCTCCAGTATCTTTGCCATCACCATTCACAACTTGAGGACTTGAGGTCGGTACAGGGTGATCCTCAATTGTTGAGGAACAATATCATATCATCACCCTCAATTGTTGAGGAACAATATCATATCAACAATGTCAAGTCTCTGTTGCTCTTTCCCAACCTGAAAATAATATGCAGCAATTAGTAATCCACAATTCCGCAAGTTTTCCAGCATGTAGCAAAAATAATATGCAGGAATTATTAGTCCACAATTCTGCAATTTTTCCAGCATGTAGCAAAAATAATATGCAGGAATTAGTTGTCTACAATTCCGCAAATTTCCAGCATGTAGCTATTTGCCAATTCGTGACAAAAGACAGATAAAACAAACACCATCTTTGCTCATTATAAAAGGCCAAACTCAGGTTCAAGGGAAAAGAATAAAAAGCCAAACTTCTGAACTAATCTGGGAAAGTATAGTGCACATAAAATAAGATGCTTACATAAGGTTCGGCCAAACAGCAATTTAGGATCAGAATCAACAAATTCAAAAATGTACAAATCACAAACGGTCACAAGATTTAAACAAAGTTATATTATATATATATATATATATATATATATATATATATATATATATATATATATATATATATATATATATATATATATATATATATATAAATATAACAAACAACAGCAAAGAGTGATGCTCAACTTTACTGTTTACCTGACAGAGGTTCTTCAGACTCCTCCGAGCTGCTGATAATGTGTATTAAGGGAGACTGGTAGAAAACTGTCACCAGGTAGAAAACTGTCACCAGGTATAAAGCAACCATCAGATCATCCTCAAAGAAATTATCAGCATGAGTAGATGCAACTACAAATTAATATACTGGGTCAGTCCTAGATGCTCATCGAAATCAATCATGGAATGACATGCCAAGTTAGCGAATTTGTCACATAAAGGTATAGGTGAAAATACACATTACTGTATGCCCATATGCTATATGACGGACGTTCATTTTAAGCACTGTCCTACTTCACAAATGAGAGATAGCAGACAAAATTATGCCCATTATCATCTTCCCGCGGCTATAACTGTTACTGAAAGCCCACTTATCAGGGTCAGTATTTATCAAAACTATTTAACTCTATACCCTACATATAGAAATGAAATAAGAGTCACAGAAGATGCTTCACATGGTTGCTTTTGTGATGCTATTCACATAATTGCTTTTGTGATGCTATTCACATAATTGCTTCTGTGATGTAGTTCACATAATTGCTTCAAATATTCTAATACTTCTCTTACTAACTCTACACAGTAAACACGAAAGGATTTAGGATTGCAGCTAAACACATATCATCCAATAAACAACTTGGCACTTTCAAATCAAAGTACAATGCAATGTGTGCTCTGCTTTGGAATGAGAAACCAAACCACACTACTTACAATGCATCAGACAGGACATTTCTCATTAAATAAGATAAAGGGGGAACGCACATCACCGAAAATTGGCCACACATAGTTTAGACAAACGAGAAAATTCAAGAAATAGTAACAATGAACACTGCAACTAACCTATTGTCTCGTGCCCCAAAACTCTCGTAAGCATGGCATCTGAGAAAATGCGCCATCGCTAACCTTGCAATAAACACAAACAAAAACTGTAAGTCCCACCAAGAATCTCGGAGAACAGACGAAGGAAAAAATAATCAATTATCGAGCCAGAAATTCAAAAATTCACCTGAACATCTTCGCTCGCAGCTAAGTAAGGAAGGGGCCTGCGCTTCTCATCATGCGGTGGCTTTACTTGAGCTCGACCTTGAAGGGAGGAGGTCGCTTATATTCCTGTGCATCCAAGATTTCGGATCTCCGAACTCTTCCTTCTTTCGCCGAAATTGAAGCCATACAGACGAAGGTGCGAGGTCGAAACACGAATTGGCAATCAAGTGCATCGATGACTCAGAGGACTGACCTCCTTCTCCTCTCCATGTTAGAATGGAAGGTTAGGATTAGGGTTAGGGTAAGGGTTTGAGATTTTGGTTGAGGTGAGGGTTAGAATTCGCATGGAGAATGAGCGAGTCAGTAGTTCGAACGAGCTGGATAGTGTCTGTATTATTTCTCCTCCTGACACGTTTGAAGTGCCAAATATGGTCCTGAACTGCAAAAGGACCAAATGACAAATAACAAATAACAATACTTGCAGATAAGACAAAAGGATCCGGGGTCAATTCGCGAATATAAAAAGTGGACAATGTCGTTTCTGCCATGCTAGTTTATAAAGAAGAATAAGGACAGTATCGACTTTTCAGATTTCATTTCAGCTCGAAGTCACACGTTGCTGCAGCTCGCTCATGTAATGCATCTCTTCTCTCCTCTTGGACTCAGTCTGAATTTACTTACAATCTAGTCCAAATTCAAACCCAAACTTCCAAAACTTTTTTATCAAACTTGTTACAATTTTTTTTTTTACAAGCGATAATCACTAAAGTGGAGGGGGATTTCTCACACACACAAAACTAAGGTATCATTAGGATTCAAACTTGATGAGACCTCTTGTCTACAAATCAAAGCCCTTTTTTCACTGGTCTATACCGATTAGCCAACTTGTTATGTGTTATGTGCTAAGAACTTTGTTTTTCAAACTTAAGCAACAGGTCTTTGTTTTCAAACTTAGTTAGCTACAAGAGTTTAGCTCCTCTATTTTTCTAAGGCATAAGCCTCTGAAAAAAAGAGAGTAAATTTTGGGTGGCTGAAAGTCATCATCCTCAACTGATTTTGAATCGAAAGGCATGAAAAGGAAGTGATGTCATGTAACAGACAAAGACAACGCAACCACTGAGGCCTATTTTTCCAAAAAGCTCAAGATTCCATATTAAAAAGGTATGAAGACTTTTGTATACTAAACTTTAAATGCCATACATATATGTAGTAAAATTTTGTTTCAGAAGGTGGATAACCCTTAAACATTGCATTTATAGCTCATCATTCTTGTTTTTTATCTTTTTAGCCGCCAAATGAAAATCAGTAGTGCTCAAAACCCAAACTTCTTAACCCTTCAAACAAAATGTCATATATAGGTTGACATTACAAGAAAGTGTCTTGCAGAATTCATTTACAATGATGAATAACGTGTCATTATATTGAAAATTTCGAGTATCCGGCTCAAGGAAGTAAGAAAGAAAGAAAAGAGTAGTCCCAAAAGCACAGGATCTCACATTAGTTGTTCATATTCCACGATTTAGTAATGATTAATTTTTGGATACACGTTTCTGAAGAGTAGAGTTTCGTGTGTGCCCAACCGTAAAAGCTGTTCTGTGTTCATATGTAAATAATCCACCAGCCAAAAAGATGGTCGCCGTTTGGTTTGGACTCAGAAAAAGAAAGAAGTGAATTCAAGAAAGTATCCCACAAACAAGGAGACTCCACATGGCAGCAATATGACCGACCTGTAAAATAATGCAGGTGCAAGTCCAACAAGGGGCCCCACCAAGACGGTGCGTCTGTGAAAGCTTATTTTCAGATGAACACGTCAATTTGGTCTTCTCTTTTTTCTCTCTTTTATGAAGATGGCGATGGAGAGGACCCAAAACTGGCATACTTGGTTGGGTGGGTGGAAGCTGTAGGCTCTATAGACTATACCTGCAACTACCACCAACTCCAAACATTGAAGAAGAAGAAGAAGAAAGAAGACGATAAGCACGTCATCTCACTCACTTTGTCACACTAATTTAAGCTTTTTCCGCCAACAAAATCACATTTTGTTAGCTTTCAAATTCAACCCAGAAATTCAAACTTGTAAATTAAACCCAAATTATTAGTGCAATTTATGCTCTGCATTTTTGCGATTCCCACATATCCAGAGGGAGACAGGCATGTATGCCAAAACCACAACATGGGTCATCTTCTTCTTCTTGGTTTTCTCTGTTTCTCTCTCAGATCCAAGAACCAACCAAGTAGCACTCTCCTGTGGC
Organism: Prunus avium; assembly: GCF_965620075.1. Lineage (NCBI taxonomy): Eukaryota > Viridiplantae > Streptophyta > Magnoliopsida > Rosales > Rosaceae > Prunus > Prunus avium. Next base: position 39,387,030 of record NC_142286.1, read on the forward strand.
ACTCTCAAACCTCCACCAAACACCAGCATCATCCCCGCTTTTGTCAAAGAAATGGAAAGCCTTTCCCAGCTTATCACCACCCACCATTGGGGCACCCACTTTGTTAATTCCACGCCGCCCATGTACGGCTTAGCCCAATGCTTCCAAGACCTCTCTCACACTGACTGCCTCCTCTGCTACGCCGCTTGTCGCACTAAGATCCCTCGCTGCCTCCCCTCCCTTTCCGCTACCATTTTTCTCGACGGTTGCTACCTCCGTTATGATAACTACAGCTTCTACCAACAACCCACAGACCCTTCTCGTGACGCCGTGATCTGCAGCTCGTCATCAAAACAAGAGCTTGAAAATGAAGATCGAATGGAGTTTGTGAAGAATGTCGGATTTGCGATTCGTAATGTTACTAAGGCTGCTGTTGACAATGGTGGGTTTGGGGTGGCACAAGTGAAAGGGTCGGTTTATGCTCTGGCTCAGTGTTGGAAAACTGTAGGGCGTGATGGGTGCAGAGCTTGCTTGGAGAAAGGAGGTGAGGCAGTGAGGGGATGTGCACCAAAGAAGGAAGGGAGGGCTTTGAATGCTGGGTGTTATTTGAGGTATTCAACTGAGAAATTCTACATGGCAGATCATGGTCATGGTAATATAATATAACCCTTTTTCTTCTTCTTTTTTCCCTTTTTAAAGGTCTTTATTTTCAGGGGTTTATGAACTAAATTAATATTTTTTAGCATAGGTTGGATCATATTCTTGCTTCAGAGGGACTCTGTCTGGTTGCAGAGGAATCCCATAACCTCTGTTGTTTTTCCACAAACTCAAATTTGTGAAATCAAACCTCAGTTTCTCTATTTTCGCTTTTCTGGGTGACCAAACAGAAAATAAAAAGTTTGACTTTGTTCAATTGATAGTGTTATTGTATTACCAAAGCTGTCTTTTTTTAAAATATTTTTTATAACTCAAAATCTGATTTGCATATTTTCTTTTTCAGGGTTGTCAGTAAGTAGAGGAATCATCATAGCAGTGGTTTTGGCAGCAGCTGCCTTCATATTGCTGTCTCTATTTGCTGCTTATGCAGGCTATGCAAAATTGGTACAGATTAAACAAGGTATATACATAATACATTTATATATTTCTATGGGTTACTTGTGAAAAATTGTCGTTGTTTCTACAATATTTTAACATATATTCTCTCACATTCTTTATCCAGAGCGCAGTGGTGTAGGGTTGGCTTCAATAAGCATTAACAAGTACTCTAGCTTGAAGTTCAAGTATGAAACACTTGAAAAGGCCACAGATTATTTCAACTCCTCTAGAAAAATTGGGCAAGGAGGAGGTGGTTCTGTGTTCAAGGGGACTCTTCCAAATGGAAAAACGGTAGCGGTTAAGAGATTGATCTACAATACCAGGCAATGGGTAGATGAGTTCTTCAATGAAGTAAATTTAATCAGTGGAATTCAGCACAAGCACCTTGTCAAGCTTTTAGGTTGTAGCATTGAAGGCCCTGAGAGTTTGCTGGTTTATGAGTATGTGCCTAACAAGAGCCTCGATCACTTCCTTTTCGGTAATCGTCCTCTCTCTGCATGATTTTTAAATCTTTCACAAATTAAGTGGATCCTTATGCCCTCCATTTATATATGCAGATAAGAACAAGGTTCAGATTCTGACTTGGAATGAGCGGTTGAATATTATTGTTGGAACAGCTGAAGGGCTTGCCTATCTTCACGAAGGCTCCACAATAAGAATAATCCACAGGGACATAAAAAGCGGCAATGTTCTTCTGGATGAGAATCTCAGCCCAAAGATTGCAGACTTCGGCCTTGCTCGGTGTTTTGCTGCCGACAAGTCTCATCTTAGCACTGGCATTGCCGGAACGCTGTAAGTTTCAGCAAGTCTCTTCCATCATGTCCTTTACTTGATTGATACGACTTAGCAAACTTCTGAACATTTTGATCTCTAATTATGCTGCAAATCAAATCACATTGTGGTGCAGAGGTTATATGGCTCCTGAGTATCTTGTTCAAGGGCAATTGACAGAGAAAGCAGACGTTTACAGCTTCGGCGTGCTAGTTCTAGAGATTGTGTCTGGTAAGAGAAACAGCACCTTCAGACAAGACTGGGATGACTCGGATTCACTCTTACACAAGGTAAGTTTTGAACTTTGGACATAGCAATTAGCTGAGTGTGTGTGACTTGTATTTTCCAAATTGTAATGTTGAAACTTTAATTTTGATCTCAGGTTTGGAAACTCTACATATCGAATGACCTAGCTAGAGCCGTTGATCCTTGCTTGAGAGATGATTTTCCTGCAGAAGAAGCATCAAGAGTGCTTCAAATTGGGCTTTTGTGCACGCAGGCTTCAGTTGCTTTAAGACCATCCATGGCTGAAGTACTTGCAATGCTGACCAATAAAGAAAGGGCAGCAATACCGAATCCAAACCAGCCTCCTTTTCTAAATGCCACAGGCGGCAGCACAATTAACAGATCTTATAGCGCAAACAGCTCCGTATCAAATGCATTAACAAAAGTTGTAGCGTCCTGCACCTCCACAGAGTCCTCCAGCGTGCCTAGCTCATATGCGGATTTCAAGAACTGTACAAGTTTTGCACAATAAGTAAATTCCAACCCAATTGGCAATTTCCATTTTCAAGTACACAGGCAGGCAGCTAGCAACTTTTTCAGCTCACTCATCTCTGTGAATCCTGCGACTGCTAACTTTAACAATGAAGATTGCGGCAAAAGACCAATACATACATGCCATGGTGCACTAAAAAGCTGTGCATCTCTGTTTTTCTATTTGTTTTTTTTTGGGCCTGAAAAGCCTGTTGAGTTCTTATATCTATCTATTAGTAGAAAATATCAAATATTTATATATCGTTTGTCATGTTTACTCATCCGGACAGCAGAATTGAGAAATTGCAGATGGATATTCTGAATTTCAGATAAATTTCCAAAATTAAAAGAATTAGGTGGCTGCCAGGGACCCGATTTCCAAATTTCCAAAAATTCGAGCCCTCACATTTATGTAGATTTGGTCTCAAAACAAAACTTGCGGAAATTTGAATCAACGTAGCTTTTGAGCTTTGATGTTTAAATTCAAATGTTCTTTTTTAAAATTTGAAAATCAAATTAAACCTATCTTGTTACAGCAATTGTAACTGCTCATGAAAAGTTATCTAGATGTCTTTAAATAACCAACCCTATTACAGAAATAGGCACTAAATAATCACTCACAAAATCACTCACTATTTGAAAGAGAAAAAACAAATACAATTCACCAGAGTTTTGAATTATTGATAATTGTATCTCGAAAATAGATACCTGAAGAACTATAAGGCACAAATGTAGGGATAGTTATATCTTGGAAATAGACGCCTGAAGAACTATAAGGCACAAGTGTAGGGGCGGCATTTTGTCTGGATGTTGCATTTACAAACCTCTTTTTATTTTTGCTGTATAATGTTATTAATTTACATTTTGATTCATATTATAATTCTATTGAAATCATTTAAGTTGTATTTAAATTATGTTATCTTAAATTTATTAGAGTTGCATCCTGATTGTTCTCCAACATATATTACACATGCAAAGCTATTACTGTATATACATGCCTGCAAAGCAAATAACCAAAGAAAAGTTGTTAACTCTTTCGAAATTTCGCGAGCGCATACGTCAAGTCAAGCACGTGATTCGGGATTCCGACACGTCCTAGCCCGCCAGGTGTTGAACCACGTCGCTGCGTTGTTTCGTGCTGCTAGCGACATACCATCGGTACGTTACCATAACCAATACCAAATGCAGAGCACATCACGTCGTTTTTTTTGTGTCGTTTTTTGAATTACTTTTGCATATTGCCACTGAGGCCTATTGGTGAGCAGCTTTTGAAATAGTTAAAAGCATCTCAAGATAAGATCACCATTATCATTTGTGATAGCGTTTGAAAAAAAAAAATTAATAAAGCGTTTTTTTAGAGAGTGCTTCTTTAATAATTACTTCCAAGTGTGTCACAAAAGGTATTTATGGAGGAGAAGCACTTGGTAAGTGCTTCCTTCATAACTTCTTTGGATTTTCAATAAATTGAAATGGTTTTTTAGTTGCCATAATTCTTAAATTTATACTTGATTTGCATTCTTGTTCTCGAATTTGCAAAATAGTTTTTGTAGTTCATGAAATCCACTTCGTTCAATAGGGTTAGTCTATGTCAAATTTAGGGACAAAACAATATTTTTATATTTTTTTTATAATGGACAAAATCGTATTTTTATGTTTATCAATGAGAAGTGGTTGGTCGAATTTGGGGTTGTTGGTGTTGAAATAATAAAATTTTAATTTATTATGAAAGGTATAATTAGATTTTAAGGTTTTGAAAAAATAGTGGGGTGAACTTGGATGTTTGATGGGTGTAAATAAAACAATTCAAAAGAAAGCAACTGAGGTTTGTTCTTGTGGTAGTGGAAATGGTAGATTTGAGTACAAAGTGGTAATGGGAGTGATGTTTGGTGTGGGTGATGGGGGTTTGATTTGAAGTGATAATTTTACACTTAAATTTGACAAAATTTAACAAATATGACGACAGGACTAACGTAAGTAGAATTGAGGGACTACAACAATCATTTTACGAATTGGAGGACCAAAATGTAAATCCGATCTAAATTTAGGGACAACTAAAAAGCCAAATTGAAATTTCTTTGACGATCTTCTAGTAAAGCACTTCTAAAAAAGCTTTCATGAACAAAATGTTTCCTTCATTCCAAAAGGAGCCTAAGAAAGCAAATGATAATCCAATTCAAACCAGACATTAATTAAGGGGATTAATCTCAATTAATCCAATGATGTTCCTTCCTAGGGCATAGAGAACCTGCAAAGCGGACAGGAGCCTCGCCTGCCGAGCCACAATTCGATACAAAGCGAGTGAAACCTGTGTTTGCAGGGCATCTCTCTGGCTTCAGCGCCGACCTCCAAGCCTTCCAAGCAGATACTGCACTCGGCGCCTTGGCTCGTGACGGTCACTCTTGGCATGGCGTCTATGGAGGCCTTGGATGCCGCCGCCGCCAACGGCCCGTTATTACGAATATTATTGAAATTATTAATACTTGTATTGATATTGAAGTTGTCGTCTGCTAGTAGACGGCGCCGTATGTAGTGTCGTCCTACCTCCATCTGCAAACGAATTATGAGACGACTACGCAAGCCATGGAGATCATCAGACTCTGTATCTGATTCCATCCATTCCGCGATTCTACGGATACGGGACATTTCGACGTTTTCCGAAGCTTCTGAAGACATCGATGGCTTGGGTTTGCTTAGTGGTTAATTGGTATACTCTGTGCTAGCTGCTTTTATGAGAAATTTTATGTAACATATATATAACTGCAAATGGGGGCGTGCATATAGCGTGACCCTCATCGAGAGAGTAAAGAGTTACTGGATGTGACTGTGTCGGTATTCCAAGCCAATCACGAGTTAATGGCCTGTTTTATCTTTTTTACGCTATTTGTGTCGGGATTTCAAATTAATAGCGAATTCTAAACCAATTGTGTATGACGCTTTTTACCAATCACATATTCTAAACCAATTGTGTACGATGCTTTTTAAACTTTTTGCGTGACAATGCGTGATTGAATTGAAATACTGGCGCAATGACATTATGCTCCCTCCACAACCTTATTTAGCGCATGCATTACAAATAAAAACTATTTATAGGGAATGAGACTGACACCGAAAAAAACCTTTGAATAATGAAACTTTGGATAACTTTAGAGTAAATTTATCATATTAGGATGTCACTGCCTCAATATATCATTTTGCCAGTGCCTAGGAACATTGAAGCCTTCTCGGAAATGGACTTCCACCGTTGGCCTTTGCTTTCCTTCTTTAAGAAAAAGGACTGTCGAAAAAGTATTAGTAATAATAACAAAAGGGTCAAAATTCAAGTCATAGCATTCGTCTAATGTGTAAGAGCTTAGTATGTTATCGCCCGCTCAATATGAAAGGCCCTAAAAAAAACCCCCAAAATTCAAACAATTGACCAGCCAAGATAAAAGTTTTCGACAATCTTGGATCAGTTTCCAAATACGCTACTCGGCAAATAGTAAATACATGTACTAGAGTCAGTATACTATAATTTTTTTTCGAAAAATTAAAGATTGAAGAATACTATAACAAAAAGGAATATATTTATGACCAGTGACTGCGAGAGGGAAACCAATGATTCATGAACAAGTACTATTTGTGTTGGAGTATATTAACAAACAAAACATCTAGAAAATCATTCCACGGCAAGCTGCTACGTTTCTTTCTTAAATGAACTAGAAATAGGAAAGCGGCAAACCAGCTGGGTTTATGACGTCCTTAAACCTCACTTTTCATTCAAAATTAATCATTCATACCTCGTAAAGCACTTTTCTGGACAGTAATTGAGAAGCCAACCAGTAAGTATATATCCATCCCACTGATCCCAAGTTTCAATTTGTGGGTCATATACGTTGCTACCCGCATGAAGTTATAATCTGAAAAAGTAAGTTTCCTCTATACTGATATATCTATCGTCTCATTTTTGTGTATCGGAAGAAACATCAGAGAAAAGAAAAGACACTCTGAAATCCAAGAAATGTTTCTACTTCCCTGGTTTTGGCAACTGTTGTCAATGTGCAGCACTGTCTTTGTGGTACAATTGGAGACGGCTGCTGTTTCCTTCTTCTGCTCTCCATGGAGCTGCCTGGATCTGCTGATGGCCTGGTATTCTTCAACATGGAGATATCAAACGATAGCATTTTACGAGATGATAGATGAGCAGCGTTGCCTAAACCTCTAGGAGAAGCATTCGATATCCCGCATTCATCTTTTTCCACCTCTTTGGTTTCCAAATCTGAGATGAGTGCAGTGTTTCTCAATACTTCATTTGAGTTTGTTCCTTTTTGCACGCCAGAAGGATCCATGCTCAACACAGGATGATTCTTAGAGGGTTGTTCTTTTGTTTTGGTTAAGGACCCGGACACCACCACCTTCGATTTGTTGATCACCGGAAAATTCTTGGCTTTTGTTTGTATGTGCTCAAATATTGTTTCTTCTCTTGAAGTTTTGAATGCGCCATCTCCAGGTTCAAGAGGAAGCCCAGCTTCAGTAGAGAAAAACAAAAAGCATAATGATTAAAAACTCCACATAACATACATAAGAACCAAAAAAGTGATTGCGAGTGTGTTTGTGTCTTGTCACCTCTCTCATCCATAAGGCTATGTTGATTTTGTTCCGTCTCTTTAAATTCTGAAGATGGATTCACCACCGCCCATCTTGGAATTTTATTCCATTCCAACTCTTCCAAAACCTGAACTTCATTATAGGGTTCAAGCTGCTTCTCACGAGCACGTTTTCTTGTCAAAACTAAGGGCTCTGAGGATGGAGAGCACACAACATTTGATGCCGCCAAGACAGGGAAGTTCTTCGCTTTCTCACGTATGTGGTCAAATACTGTTTGTTGTGTAATGATTTTGCATTCACCGTCTTCAGCCTTGGCAGCAATCTCATCTTCGTGAACATTGGCAGCAGCCTCGTCTACAAAGATTTTAGGTAAAATTTGTTGGCGAGTAGGGGAAAAGGATTGAAAAAAGAAAGTAAAATACTTAGCATCATCATTTCTATCAATTAAGCTCTACCTTCTTCAGACTCTTCATCCAGGAGGTTGAAACTGGGCCTGGTATAGAAAACCCAAATAATCAAGTAAAACAAACCAAATTGTCGGACCCCTGAAAAGCAATTTTAATAATCAGAAATGAAATGCAAATATCAGTGAAGAAACACTCACATGGAATCATTTACCCTCTTGGATTTGGTCGAGTTCAGAAGCTCTTTGGTTGGAGACTGACGTATAGCATCATCTTCGATGATACATACTTCCTCAGGTGGGGGAAAAGAGGGTGGTTTCTTTCCCCGTTTGTTATTCACACTTAAATTGTCCTTCATAAATATAAGTTTTTGGTAGATATCAATGCCAACTGCGTGAATAAAACAACAAATTTAAAATAATAACCCAGGAATTTATGCCAGACTATTGTCAAGTGCCAGAAACCAGAAATATCAGGATAGCGGCTTTACTGTATTCTTCAAAAATAAGATTTGCCTTTACAGTCAGCTTTCCTTGCTGGGGATTTGACAGGAGAATTGTTGCGCTATAGGGGCTGCACGAAACAAACCAACCTCAGACTAAACAAGGTAATAATCATGCACTCTCAAAAGCTCTCCCAGAACAAAAAAGGGGAAAATCTTGTGTTGTCAACCAGAAACCTGAGCTTCTTCTAGTGACTTAATCATACTGTAAAGGTTACTAAGTTAAATTTTAATAATCAGTGTTATCATACGCCTAACATGCTTCCATGTTTTCAAAGAGAGAACTAACGCGTTAAGGCTGCACACCTGGAGAATTCTTCCACTCTGCAGCCAGAAAGCATAGAATAGAAACAGGAAGGTTATCGAACCACCTCCGGCCAAAAGAAAAAAGCTACATATTAGGTCTAGTAAACAAGTTGGCAGGAACCCCTTGCTATTCTCCTTTCATCTTGTGCAAAAAACCAAAGATTAAAAGTAAGCGACTAAGTTAGGGTCACCTTATTTTCTCATGAAAGAGAATCAGGTTATCTTCTTCCGAACCAACAATCTGTAGCAAATAAAATCTTAGAATTAGATTTGCATAACTACACTAAAAGTAATATTGCATCAAACATTTGACAAAATTATGCAGAGCCCTGCTAGAATATACCATATCAGCATAGTGTCGTTTGGTTGGTTGGAATGTCTGTGATAGCCGAGTCAATGTTACCACAAGCTTCAATTTCCCTTGCCTCTGGCATTCAGTGTCCTCAACCTTCATCTCAACTTTTGGAGGTAGCAAGTGTAGAGAGTCTTTTAAATGGTTTCCAAAAGGGTACTTTCGACCAGTGACTATCTCTATTCTCCTGGGATCAGCCTCAGCCAGTGTCCCAAATGACTTTACTCCCATTGAATGTAGTGCCTGAAGGAAGAAGAATTGCAAAGGGTCAATATTTAAGTGACCCAAGGATATAAAAAGCGAGTTTAATTCCCGAACATATAATGAAGTGGGATACCTTTGCAGTCACCATTCCAATCCCAGGTAATTGTTTCAGCAGGTATGGACTGTCATCCCAGAGTTTTTGATATAATGACTTTGCCAGAAGCATTGAGTTCAGGGCTCCTTTGTAATTCTTTTGGTAAATAAAAAATTCTTTCATGCACCTGGCAATTCTACAGCCATTTGAGCATATGGAGTTCATATCCTATGACACAGAAACCAATTTGATTTCAACAATCTAGCTCTGAATATAATCAAATGCAACAGGGATCAAGATTATGAAGGAACACATTAAAGGTTATGAGCAACAAAACCTGGGTAAGGGATAAATCATGAACCGAAGGATCACCAGTCAAGCAGTCATTAGCCAGAACAAATATCTTTTCTTCTCTGGTTTGAATACGCTTTTTTCGCTTCCCTTTGTCATCAAAGATATGAAAGCGAAGTCGACCATCTTTATCAGCGTTTATGTCATTTAGAAGCTTCTTCTCATTACGTCTGAGCTGTATCCCTACATACACCAGTAGATAGATACATAATTCCTTCATTTGACTTTTCTAAACAACAGTGAAATGGCAGGAAGTACTTAAATATACATTACATGCAATTTCCTCAGAACGGCATATAACATGAAGAGCATCTTCCAAACTGCAGTTTACGGGTGTCTGCATAATGTGTTTCATTGTGTCAAATTTCAGGTAGTATTTCGTCATCAGCCTCCCAGGTTCTAACGGACGAAAAAGGGAAAGAAAAAAAAAAAGAACATTAGAAATTAGTAATATTTTGGTCAAGCGTGAATTCTGAAAGGTACTGTGTTATGGGTTAATGGTATTGATACCTAGCGGTTTCAAGAGAAAACCATCTTTATCCGTCCAGATCATCTGATGGTGGGACAACTCATTAACTTTCTTTACACAGACGTCTGATAGAAAACAACATTGACAATCAAATGAGAGATAGAGATACAAGGGCGAGGAAATCCCTTGATAATTCTACAAGTAAACAGTTTCAGTACCTTGCATATGTTTTTCTATGTGGTCCTTAGAAATCACTTTTCTAACTGCATAGTGCCCAGGGTTCTGATTATGCATTAAAAAATCTGAAGTTAGTAAAATGGGAAAGAAATATATGAAAGATATCCATTTAAATGGGTGCCGTGATTATTACGTGCCTTCTTCATTCTCACATACAAGAAAGAGCACTTCATCCATTCAATTGCGCTTGGAATATTAGAGACAGTCAGTTGAACTATCTCTGCAGTTAAATGCTCCGTCAAACATGAAAGCAATCTAATGAAGGAGACAAAACAACTTCATCAGAAGACATGCAATAACTTCTTCAATATACCCTCAAAAAGCCCAGGGAACCAAATTCATTCTGTGATAAAATTATAACACATACTGCGATTCCACCATCTCACATCCATTCAAGAGATTCTCGTATAAGTGAACCTGAGATCAAGTAAGAAGACAATTACGTATTCCTAAAGGAAAAGAACTTCTGAGACCAAACAGGACTTGTTCAATTTCTAAAACAATGAAGAGACTAATGAAAAATGCACTCAGCAGTGAAAATGAAGGAAGAAAGACATTAAACTACCGTATCTCTTCTTGTCATGATTATAACCATTCCTGTATCATCAAATGGTGGCCGACCTGCCCTCCCACACATCTGCAGGGTGATACAACTAACCTAATGTGAAACTCAAATTACAGTTAATGGGACAAGGTTTTCTTTTTACTTTCTTATGGCGTCATTTCTTTCAAATAGAACCTTGATTATTTAAATGACATAATATATCATATCCCAATCATGCATAATTGGAAACATTCCTTCTTAAAAAGTATCCGAATTAACAAACCTGTTGTATTGTAGATCTGTCATATTCCATGTAGAGACCTTTTTCTTTGTTGCTGGGCAAAATGCACATGTTAATTAATAAACACAGAAGATGTCCTCTCAAGTTTCATTATAATGATTTCAAGAAATGGAAGTTCAAACATACAAGTGTTGTGTTGATTTTATGACTACTGTATGTGCCGGTAGGTTGATTCCATGAGCAAGAGTATTCGTTGTGCACAAAATTTGAATATCACCCTTAAGAAAAAGACTTTCGATGAGATTACGATCCTTCATGGAAAGGCCACCATTGTGATAACCAACTGCAAACAAACAATTTATTTGTTAACAACTCAGTGTGGGACTTGCAATAAATTAAAGTTTACTGTGAGCTGAACAGCAAACAAGTAGCTCTTATACCACCATAAGGAATATAAGATTGCATTTGTTTGTCACTGCATGATAATGAAGCTTCCCTTAGCCTCTCTTGCTGTTCTCTGTTTTTAATGAATGGATTTGAATGGCCAAAGGCCATGACTGTCTGAGAGAGTCTATGTGCTGCTTCTTGTGCACCTTTTCTAGTAGAACAGAAAACCAGAGCAGATTTCCCTCTCGAATATTGCATGAGGATATCTGTGAATCAGTTGTAAGTATATAAGTTATTCATGATTTTTTAGCGTTGAAGTTTCACAAGAAAAACAGATACAGATATAAAGGAGGGGCATCTATCGAAATGTCATCTTTACCGAAAATGTAGTTTTGAAGGCGCTGGAAAAGGGAACAATATAAACCATCAGAAGAGTGAATATTGGGTCTATTTTTCAAGTACCTATTTTCCTAGTAAATGCATTTCTTGGAAAATAGGAGCATATGTTTTAATATTATCAAGAACGTAGTCTAAACAATTACCTTTTCAAATAGAAAATCATTTTTTGCTGGAGTGTAGCCTGCAAAAGAGGTAGTTTTGAATATGAAATAATAAATGGGAACCAAATATGATTAAAGAAAGACCATGCTTCTGCAAATTCATAAAGGTATACCAAAAACTTTTGTTGTCAACACGAAGTGATAACTAACAAGCATTTGTCTTCCTCCAATAAAGGATATATCAGGAAGTTTTTCCTCTTAAAAAATACTTAACAAAAAGAACAGAGTATGTACAGCGAGTTCCGATCAAAAGGATTAGGAAAGTAGAGCACTTGATAAGAAACATAAATTGTGAATGGAGAATCATGACATATATGCATACCGAAAACTTTTGTAGTCAACTTTACAGGCCTCATTTCTTCTCCAAACCTGTAGGGACAGCAGAAATAGTAAAAAATAACTGGATGCTCATATTAATGAAGATAAAAAGGATAACCTAATGCAATAGCATAAAAGGTCAAGATACCTTTTAACTCCTCGGACAGGAACCTTGAGCCATTCCGCTGCAGTGGTTTACACACAATTTATAATTGTTAAATCATTTATCACTTGTAATCTTTTAGAAATAGTAAATGCAATAAACTCCAGTCATGCTCTTTCTTTTAACTATCAAAATTACCATTGAATACAAATCTTACCAAGGTCCTCAATATTTGGAATGGTAGCAGAGACAGCTAGAAAACGAACATGAGCCAGAGAGCTTGATTTCAGTTCAGGGTTGTGAGCAAGCATTTTTATTCTACTAACTATTGCCTCCAAAACCGCTCCACGAGGATCATTCAAAAGATGAACTTCATCAATAAGTAGAAGTGCTATATCGCTGAAAAAGCTCAGTCCACCATCCTTTGCACGATACCGGGTTACTGCATCAAATTTCTATTTAGGAAAAGAATTAGTGACGCTTTTATTGTATAGTTTTAAAAGATTGGTAGAACTGAGAATGAAGCGTTTTTTTATAGAGATTATATATGATGAAATATGTTGAAGCATAAATGTATGTGCATATGAAAGTCGATAGAAGCCAAGGAGGAATTGGAATTAAATTGAGGTGATTATAAAGGAGAGACCAGGAGAGAATGCAGGTTGACACGGGCTAGAAAAGGCAGGAACCTGAAGGGATTGCGTTGTTGACCCAACATAGGGCAGCTTCGTTGAATTTATTTAGTATAAGTTACAAATTTGTTTTGAGAACGCACTTGAATCTTTTTCCGTTACCGTGATTGGAAGTACATAGGTACTTTAAGTTTTTAGTTTGTATATTTGTGTAGCAAACATCTTCATACTCACCTCAGGAGTGGTTAAAATAATATCTGCTTCCTGTATATTCCTGGTGTTGTAAAATTCGTTATCTCCAGTGAGCTCCAAGCAATTTATCCCCCAAGACCCGAACTTCTGATTCCAATCGCGAACCTTCTCCTGGACTAAAGCTTTTGACGGGGCTATATAGATCTTCATTCCACACAGAACAAAAAATTAATTGTGGGATAGTGAGGGAAGGCACAAACTTTAATCCAACAAAAAAAAAAAGACTACATCAACTTCTAGCCTAAAATAGTGCACCATGTGCAACAATGCAAGAGAGTGGAATTTCCTATAACAAAAAAGGAAAAATGAAAACTGAGCTGTAGCCAGAGCCTAAATCAGAATGAGAACATATCATATGGAGAAAAACTGAGAAGACAAAATTAATCATTGAAGCAAATATAAAAGAAGATCTTTGAAAGCATTTGTGGTTCTTTTAAAAGCACAAATCAAGAAATTAAGGCTCCCACGCATATATTGTAGCACTGCCTAAATGCTGACTACCCTTTTGGTTGAAGACATACAAAACTTACTGTTTTGAGAGTTCCATTTGTATGAATGAGCCTCCCATCCTCAGAGAGGAATCGTGAAAGGAGCCTCAAAATGCAAAGCTCAAAGATGACTGTTTTACCACTTCCAGTTGGCGCTGACACAACCATGTTTGCATCTGAGTGGAAACAAACAGGAAAGCATTCACTCTGCAGAGAATTGAAGTACCTGCATATACAGGAAAGGATTACATATTAAGCACATCTTAATGCACCATGTGGATAGTACAGAGAACATCACACAATCCAGATGAACCAATTATTATCTCGAAGTCATTATGCATCTCCAATGTTAGAAATATGCAGCATTTGCAAGCAAGTAAAAGGAATTTTGTCAGAATGGTTGAACTAGTGGTTGTGCCTTCATCTTACGGACATGTAATACAAGCTACAGAAATATGCTCATTTGTATTTGAAAAGAGCAAAACGAAAAAAAAACAGAAACAAACTGGTTCCAGTACTCAAGCTTTCAGAACAGCCATCCAACAAAACCCCTTTTAATAGAATTTGAGTTGACAAGGATATTACCTAAAATTAAAAGATGAACGAAAAGGAGCAGGCAAATCTTCCAAAGACTTAAGTGTATATGAATCCATGTTGAACTCGTTTCCTGAAAGACTGAGAGAAGCGAAAAAAAAAAATTATCATCAGATTAAGATCCACATAATTGATTGCATTTGTAAGACTTATATCTATTTGCTTATCAGAAGTATGATAGATTATTGATAAATTTCATTCCCTAGCATATCCAGATCCAGTGGAATTTCATGCTAAAATTCACAGGAGGAAAAGAAAAACAGAGCAAATGATACACGTCGCTTAAAGGAATCAAATCAAAAGGATATTGACTAAACAAATTATAAGTCTCAAATTTGCAGGAAGTTGCTTGTAAGATCATAAATCCAACAAGTTACAGAGATCAATTATCAAACAGCACATAAACATGTTAAATCTCTTCATATTCCTATTCAAATATTCGGAATCGAGGTAAATCAAAATCACCGACAGAATCAGTTCTCAAAGTCTGCAACGAGGAATTTTAGAACTCTTAAGTTCTTGATTTGATCGAACTTGATATTTAAATTTCATGAAACTGCAAATTTACGACTCCAGGCTTCTCGACCACGGCCTCTCTTCTCGATTGAAGCACTGCTATTCCGTCGCTAAAACTCATGAAGGCCCACCCACAGGGTGGCCCTCTTATAGATTCGGACTGCCTTTTAGCATTAGCTGGTGGGGGAACTAAGAGAGAGTTCAGCAGGAAGGGAAGGAAATCTTCTTGTTGGGAGACGCCTTCTTTTCTATGAGCACCCCACCATTGAATGATGAACTTTGCCAGTCTTCGCCTCCGACCCGACCAGGGGAGAACACAGGGTCAAGCCAAGCCCTTACCCGCCTGAATTGAATGCATATCTCCTTCGTCTGGTCGAGAAGGGAGAAAGCCCGGGGAACTGGACTGTTACTCTTCTGCAAATATACTGAAAAAACAAGATATCTATGGTCGATTCTACGAAGAGTAGATTCGCCCCTTATGTTATGGCTCGTCTCGCGCTTAGTCACTAGCGGGATTCGGAAGGGGGGCAGCAAGTCTTTTCTGAAAAAACTAGCCAGCTAGCACCGTTATTCGAGAATACTAACATTGAACTGCCGCCCGGAAAGCTACTTGGGTAGAGACCGCTGAACATCATTTGGACAGGCCGAGGCTATATGTGCTTAGGCCTTTTGATGGCAGTCATTTTCTGGGCTATTTGGAAGGGTTAACTAATTATGTATATAAGTACAAATAAATAAGGCCGCGAAATTGAAACCAGCATGAGTTCGATATCTTAAAAATCTATGCCTTTGTGCGCGCTCAATATCAACAATGCAGGCCATTAAATTGAAGTGAAAATGAAAATACTGACCCGTTCCTCGATTGAAAATGAAGCTCCCGACCTGGTCCTCGATTCAGAAACACGGTCAGTTTAATCAAAATGCGAAAACAGAGGAAGAGGTAAAGATAGATCTTGGGGAAGGGGAAGAGGAAGAAGCTTCGGCTCTCGCGATGGAGAGGTCTCAGTTTGCAGGTGAAAGAAAAGGAGGACTGTGATGAAATTGAAGGTTACTTATAATCAGAGAGCTGGCTCTTTTGGCGGGAGAAGGGTCCGGAAATCAGTGATGCAATGCGTGAACCTTTTTGCGTTGGAGCAAAGATCCAACACGCGGGACCACTGAATAAGATTCTCTTTCATCTTTGTTTATTAAATTTTTAAAAATTTACAAGGCAATTCAAATTTGAGAGGTGAAATACTCGTAAATGTAAGCTTGTTGAATTTTAACAATACTTCATAGTTTCATAATCAAGTTTTGAGATTTTGAATCTTTAAAAGTTTTTAGCTCTAGGTATAGGATACTTTATTCTTTACATGTAAGAGAGTAAATATCCTCATAGTCATAACCACTCCAATCTCACCCTGAAAAGTTCATACAATAAACTTTTGCTTGAAAGTTAATTCCAAACTCCAAACATTGTAATTTAACAAGTGGATTTGTACACCAATTAGTTCTTAGAATAGTTGTATTTCTTTTACTAATGTTTGAAGAAGTTTGGACGGGTTGGGTAAGGTGGTGATATAAGTGGCGATGGGGTGGGGTAGGCTAATGGTAACGGTGGTGATGTCATATGTCATTTTTGGAGGTCGAATATCAATGGAAGTACTACCAACTGATGTGGTGATACCATACTATTCTATAATTTTTCCAATGTTTGGGCATATTTGTTTCATAGTGGTGGGGATATTAGAAAATTAAGGCTTGCATTAATTGCACTTTTTTCATGACCATCTTATCTCTTTAACAATTTAGAATTAGAATTATAATATAGCATTAAATGCATTATTTAGTTTATATTTCCAACAAGAGTATAATTGAAAAATTAAATAAAGTTTATTTTACATTCCTACTAAAAATTAAAGTAGTATTTCATGGTTACTTTACATTTAATGCTCTCCCAAGGGAATGACAAAAAAAATATGGAAAATGATTTATCATCAAAATTCTTTAGTGGAACCAAAAGGGTTATAGCAAAAGGAAAGTTTCCAAAATTTAGCCAAATTCTAGCTAAAATTGCTAAAAAGCTATTATAGCAAACCACTTAAAAGTGTTTCCTCCAACAATGTTCTCTATTTTGGCTAATTTGAAATATTTTATTATTATTTTCTCTTTCTCTTGCAAATCCAATATATTTAAATAAATTCTCTCTTTCCCTTTTTCTCTATCATCCTAGCCAAATTCTCTCTCTTCCTTGTTAGATGTAAAGAGCCAAAAGTTGGTTCTCCAAAATAAAGAGCCAAGTAGGGATTCTGCTGGAGGAGGATTTTCCTTCTTTTAGCTAAAGTAGCTAGGAATGAGAGGATAGGGTATGTTGGAGATGCTCTTAGGCCCCGTTTGGTTCACGGAATGGATTTGAAGGGAAATCAATTCCCATGTCATTTCCCAAGGAATGGGAATGAAAGATTCATTTCCCACGTTTGGTAATGTTGGGAAAGTAATCGGGAGATTTCACTTTGTTTCCTTTCCCATGTTTGTTTTGAGTAGGAATGAAAAACAAAGTTTGTATAATTTTTCAATTATATCCATATTAAATCAAATAAAAAAAAAGAATGCATTTAATGATACGTTGTAATTATAAATTGTTCATAGGGACAAAATAGTCATGAAAATTGTGCATTGAATGTTGGCTCATTTTCCCAAACTTTCCCATGAGGAGGGAAAACAAAACCCAAGTTAAGTGGGGGGCATCACTTTCCCCCTTAGATTCCCATGTGCCAGGAATCCATTTCCCATTCCCGAACTTACCAAAGATGGGAAAGCAATTGAATTCTCATTCCCATGCCTCCTTTCCCATGAACCAAACGGCCCCTTAGTGTATGAGTTGGGGTGTTGGTCGCCTCTCCAATTGAATCGGCTTAGACATGGGCATCCGCATGTCACAATCACATAACTCTGCCCATGTCACCATCACATAACTCCATTATTATCAACTACATTGATTGGCTTATGCAAGGGCATCCACGTGACACAATCACATAACTCCATTATTCTTTTTCATTTGAAATTTTTGTTGCCCTATTTTTTATCATTTGGAATGCATTATGGGCTGTGGAAATTAATTGCCACAGTAAAACAAAGTACTTGGCTAGTCGGCTAGTCTGCTAGCCAGCTAGGCATTTCTACATTTGTATGCCTGCAGGTCCAGCTGGCAATTGTTCATTTGAAATTTGTTTGGCTGATTTTAATGGACCATGTTAGGAAGACTACATTTTATATACAACCTCTTTAATAAAGGTGTAGTCCATCAATATAATGAGTCTCATCTTTATTAGAGAGATACTACACAAAATAATATATAAAATGTGATCTCATTAGCATCTTTTCATTTGGACTGTTTGATTGGACTACATATTGGCTCTGTGGTTCGTGGAAATTGCAACAATGCTTAGTGTTTTGGGACATACAAGAAGAAAGGTTTTTCACGTTCTAGATTAATAGATTTCTTGAAAACTATTTAATTTGTTTTGTTGGAAAAAATAGTTTAATTAATCAACCTCACATTAGTTCATACAAGAAAAATAAATTAAACTTATGGTTTATAAGATGAAAAGGCTAAACCACAAGGTTTGGTGCAGTTGGCAAACTGCAAGAGGTGGTGAATTTTTTATATAAATAATACAAGAGGTGGCGAATGTAAGAACTCCTTTTTCTATTGCATTGAGCCATTTTGTTTTTGTTTTTATTTTTTATTTTATTGTTAGGACTTTTGCTATTGAGATGAGCTACAACATACTAAACTCACACACACTACATGTATACTATAACTCAAACTTGTGACTTTTCCTAGTGGAGCAATTGCTCCAAACTACTTCACTAGTGGGTCATTTGCATTGAGCCATTATTAGTTAAAAACATTGAGAGTCTTATCTTTTAACTCTTTTTACTTTATTTAGTAATGATGCAAACAAACTTTTCTTTCAACTCTCTCACATAGAGTGGGCCCTACATGGTTTAATAATTCCATAGGCACCACATGGTTTAATAATTTCATGTGAGAGAATTGAGATAATCTCAAGTCTCTAACGTATAACGAAGTTTGTATGATTCAATAATTTAATACACATTTGAGATAAATTTTTTGAAAAAGTTGGCGTGTTTAATATTATTTTTTCAAGAATTGAAGAGTTGATGCTACATATATTCTAGTCATACATAAATCTGTGTATTGAATATAAAGTACTAATATTTAATAAAAGTTAATAAAAAGTGTTTGAACATAAATTTACGTTTGAGTAGAATACAAGTGGCATAAATTGAATGAAGAAGGTAAAGAGTGAAGAAGGAATACTCGTGTGTGTTTAATAGTATTTTCATAAGTGTACTTTTTCCTTAATACAAAACCCAAATAGAAGTTGTTAGCGTCATTTGCCAACAAATAAAAACTTGTTAAATCTTTGGTGGTGGTGGTGTTGTAGTTTTGATTATTTAATCCTTATACTTACATCACAAGGAAAGCAAGACCAGCAACTTTTGAATGTAGTCGCTATATGAATTAATTAAAACAAAATAGTGCTTGGCCGGTATACCACACCGTTTCATGCAAGCGTTTCTCCTCGGAGCATTTGGGTATTGAAACAAACTCCACTTTCTATGCTCTTGCTCTGCAGCTGCAGTTCCTTGATCATCACTGACAGTGACACCATAAAATAAATGACCTCTCATCCCTCCATTTCAACCCTTCTCCCACTCAATCCCTCATTTCATCTCTGAAATGGAACCTTCCTTTTGAGCTATTGGGGCCTTCACTTCATCTCCTTGGTTTAGCTGCCTTGGTCTGTTCAAGTGCTGGGTTTTCTATGGAAGCTTGATGTATTCGCTCTTTTCAGGTTCGGTTACTGCCCTGTTGGATCTGTGAGCTATATTTTAGTGTTTCTTTGTTGGGGAATTTTTTTTCCCTGGGTTGTTTTCTGCTCTTTCCTTTTTGTTTTGTTTTGTTTTGTTTTTTGTGTTGGTTTTAATCTATTGCATTTTAGTAACTCCCTTTCATCTTCATCTTCATGCATGCTTCTTCTTTTCTATCTAGAGCTGGGTTGTGATTCTCTTTGAGTCTACCTCATTACCTCTGTGTGCTTCTGATTTATGGGTTTTGGCTTTAGCAATGGAGCTTACAGAATTTATCTTGCTTGCTTATCTGGGTTTTGGGATTGTTAAAAATAGGCGCCTAAGACACCCCCTCAATCTATTTTGCAGACCAGCCCTCTTTCCGCATCGTCTACTCTCTGACAAACATACACATTTCACCACCTTCTATTGCATGTAGCATCACGTTGGCACTAGCATTTTCATGGCTGCTCTCATCCTCTGCTCTCACTGCCGTGCTCCTTCTTTGCACCATTTGTTTGTGCCCTTTTGGTTTGACTGTACAGTCCTAGTTACAACTATTTTGGTGGTTGTCATTTTTTAGTAGTTTTCTTTTATTGTAATTGCTGACCTTCTCTATTGAGTCCTTGATTTCACCTCTATTATATTTTGGTTTGCAGATGACAATGAGCAATTCAAACATCATAGATTTATGCAGTGATGATGAAATGGGTCGGTCAAATATTAAAAAATGTAGAATGGAGATTGAACCTGGTTTTGATTCTGCATCTGCACCCTCAGTATGTCCAACACCAATTTCTCGGCAATTTTGGAAAGCCGGATACTACGAAATAGAGCAGGGACAGAGGTGCAAAGCCGCAAACCAATGTAAGTGTTTTCACTGCTTGTAATGTATCGATTACGCTATGTGTTTTGATTCCTTACTGTGATTTAAACGTCCTGCGTCACACTACCTTATTCCGATTGCGACCCTTGCTTGAATGGACATGCCTACTTGTTTAAGAAGTCCAAATTCCTTTTGGCGTTGTATCAATTAACCACAATTGGGGTTTTAAAGCTGCTTGACTGGACTATGAAGATCTGGAAAGTGGTAAATTCATTGGTGTATCAAATTTCAGTATTGCCTCCTCTTGAATGGTTGATGTTTACCTGTCGAAAACATGCCGCCCTGTGTGAAATGGGCTAGAAACTGATTACAATAGAAAAAGTGCAGAACCCGTGTCTGAAAGATAGAGTTGTTTGCATGTCTACGTGAAAGTTCATGTCATGAGTTCCTGCTTTTCTAATTTTCATTAGACCATTCTATGTCATCTTTTGGTTTACAGATGGAAAAAACCATATGCGCATACACCCTATGTTCCTTCACTCAAATGCCACTTCGCATAAGTGGGCTTTTGGAGGTACGCTCAAGTTTTGTCCCATTGGTTCCCCTTTTCTTCTTTCTGCATTGTGTTCCCTTTGCGCTCTTTCTGATAAATTGTTTGCAGCCATGGCAGAGTTGCTTGACAATGCAGTCGATGAGGTAATTTCCAAAACTCCCTTACCTTTATCATTCTGATTCCTCTGGTTTTTCCCTTGAAAAATGCTCATTTCCGAAAAGCCCTTAAGCAGAATACCATAATTGAGATAGAAATGGCCCATTACTAGAAATCCAACAACATTGTGCTGAAGTTCATTTTTGCCTTTGAAATGTTTTTATAAAAAAAATTTGTTTCCTGATGTGGACAAAATACGTTTTCTCTCTGTGGTGTCAACTCTAGATATTAAATTACTGTTTTAAATCTGAGAAATAGGAAAAGCTTGGATTCATGGATAGTAAGGTTTTAGATTTGTTTGGTTTTAAGTCTTTCTAAGACTTTAGTGTTGTTCTTAAGGCTTAAGTGATATTTAGGAGACAAAATTCCATCAGCTCCAGGAGATGTGCAAGGGGAGACAAATTTTAGATGTCTTGTGTTGCCATTGAGGTGATGAGGAGTTTAGGTAGAACAAGAGCAGGGATTTTTTTTAAAGATTGATTTTGACAAACCTACAACTACCATTCAAAATAAGGTTGATTTTGAGACAAACCTGGGTGGGATTCAAATGTGACTGATGGAGACTCAAGTCTCGGCCATTGGAATGGAAAGTCATTTCACTAGCCATTAGTTCCTTTTCATCTCATGGGAATAGACGGAATAAATTGATTGGGGAATCATCCTTTTGGCCCTTCATTCATTCTCGTCTTTCTAGGCTATCATCCATTCATAATGTATCAATTTCTAGTATGCTCGTCTCTTCTTCTTTTTCAATAGGTTGGAATTTGAATTTCAGTTGAATTTTAAGCGTTTGTCTTGTTTACCTCTGTTGCGCTCTGATAAAATTATGCTATATATTATTGCTTATAAAAAATCTATAACAAAAGATTCTTTGGTGTCCTCTCCCTCTGAGCGTGCTTATTTATCGTACCTTTGAGTCTGTCTAACTTGTTTGTGTGGACTAGGTACAAAACGGAGCTACTTTTGTTAGCATAGACAAGATCTCTACCCCACGGTATGGGACTCCAGCTTTGCTAATTCGAGGTTGGCCTACCAATCTTTTTACCTTTTTTCTAGTAACATCTGGACCAGGATAACATCTCATATGAACTTTTGGCTTCTGAAACATGATAATCGACAACAAAAAGATGATGGCGGCGGAATGGACCCTGATGCTATAAGGCGCTGTATGAGCTTTGGGTTTTCAGATAAGAAATCAAAGTTTACCATTGGACAATGTATATATCGTACTTTGGTCATTGAATCTTGGCATGATTTATTTTATTCTTATGTTAATTAGGATCCTTTTAGCCTTTCAGATGGAAATGGATTCAAGACAAGCTCTATGAGACTTGGAGCAGATGTTATTGTCTTCAGTCGCCACTTGAAATCAAGGTCTTGCCCAAGAACATTTTATTTCACATATTCTGCTTGTAGTATGTTTCCTTGTTATTAAATAACTACAGTTGGTATGTGTGTGTGTGTGTGTGTGTGTGTGTGTGAGAGAGAGAGAGAGAGAGAGAGAGAGAGAGAGAGAGAGAGAGAGAGAGAGAGAGAGAGAGAGACGAAAGTTCAAGACTATACAAACAGAGTAGTTGGCAGCTCTTTTTTCTTTGGACAAGAAACGAATTGGCAGCTTCATTTACTAATGGACATTATTATATCTCACTATTCTCTTTGTATTTTTGTTTCTAACTCAATATTAGAAAGTGGAGATAACAGTTAGGATCTAACCTCTTTCTAAAATGAGAGATAATACTTATTTTTGTTTTTAGCCATTTAAACTATCGATATATTATGTTAAATGCATAAGGTTTTGTTTGAATTGGTGTATAACCTTCTCAGGTCACTGACTCAAAGTGTTGGACTCCTTTCCTATACATTTTTGAGGTGGATGGGCTACAACAACGTAGTTGTACCAATGGTGAGTTTGATTTCATAGCATCCTTTTATATGTGATAAATATCTTCTGCAAGTTCACCCAAACTAAAAGGTAATATACATGCCAAATTGTGGAGTCTACAATAGTGAACTTGCTGTTTAAGTGTCCTGTCTGAAAGTTAAAAAATGGCCTACTTGAACATGGCCAGAATTACTATCAAGGACTTCCTCCTTGAAGATTGAAAAATTAGCAGAGTGGATGTGATGCAGAGTCAATAAGGGAAAAGAGATAAACTTGATTCTCTAATTAACCACATATCCCTAAAATTGTGGTTCTCATAATTCTCTGTCAAGATGATCACAACCTAGCAAGAGTATTTGGTTTCGTATTGGCTTTGATCAATTTTTGTCATATGAAAAGATAAATTTTCATAAGGCTTCAACATATGCTATCACTTTATTAGGGCAGGGACCTTGTAATGCCATCATGGGTTCGCTTATCAGTGTGAAATGCTGTGAGTCGATTTTTAATGTTGTTTTTTTGCTTAACCCAAATGGAATTCACTAATGTGCCTTTGATAGTATTTTCAGTTACTTTAACAGTCCCTTTTTATAGGAATCTAATAACTTTTTAACTCAGAACTCAGTGTGAGACTTCCCATTACTACAGGTGGATTATGAGTTTAACTCATCAGCTAGAACGTTCGGGCCCTTAATTCGACATGATGAAGATCATTTTTCTTCTAACCTGACCATGCTGTTGCAGTGGTCTCCTTATTCAACAGAAGACGAGTTACTGAAGCAAGTAAGCCTGCAAAAATAATTTTGCATTAATCTTAGCGTAAATTTTGCCTCATGACAAGGACTCTTGCATTCCTATGTGTTGCTTCCCTAAAATACATGCAGTTCTTTATTAATGAGGTGATTTGGACCCTAAATGAAGTGTTAAAAATAAGTGTCTTATTTATTGTGGCAAACAATTGATTATGTGTAATTGGCCCTTGATCATGTGTGTGCACATATCCTTACATGCGTACACACATCCTTACATGTGTACATTATACACCTACATGCATTCATGCAGACATGGTATGCACATAAGTATATATAAACGTACTTGATTTATTAACCCAATTGTCAGTTTGATGATATAGGGGATCATGGAACAAAAGTTGTCATTTACAATCTTTGGTTAAATGATGATGGGGAGATGGAACTAGATTTTGATTCAGATCCTGAGGTTCTGTTCATCCCTTTGCTTCATTTCGTTCACTTTTGAATCAAATTGGATACGTTGCTACTGTAATCTTATTCTTGCAGGATATTTGTATTAATGGTGACAAAACTGGCAGAATGAAACCAATTCAGTATGTTGCTAACCTATATCAGCACTCTCTCCGTGTAAGTATGGGGTTCACGTTTTGAAGTTGACTATTAAAATAAGTTTGTCTTCATTAAATCATGGTCTGGTTTCATGCTCCACAGGCATATGCATCAATCCTGTATAGGCAGCTACCACATTACTTTAGAATAATTTTGCGTGGACAAGATATTGAGTACCATAATATTGCCGAGGATCTCAAATATGTTCAGTTTATCAAGTATATGCCACAAGTTGATGAAAACCTGGAGGTTTGTGCTGTCTACAATTCCACCATGCCTACGTTCCATGCTAATTTTTAGCTACTACTAATTGCACCCTGTAATTTATAAGACGCATCCAACTCTATTGTATCACATCAATTTCCTCCTTGCTTTTCTGTGTTAATGCCTGGTGACTGATACTTATCAATAAATGGCCGACTAGAAGAAATACTCAAGTTCCGTAAGTCATTATGAATTATCTCTATAGTCTACCTGGAGGCCTTAAGATGAAGCAAATTAAACGGACCGCATTTTTTCTTCTAACTACTAGAGACAACATGACCATGAATAATAGAGTATTATCATGATGAAGTCGTCTGAATTTTATTTGTAGTAAAACCATGTCTGAAGAGTAGTCATGTCTTGAAATGATAACTATAGATCGAAAAGTGCGTCTCTGTTCAGAAAAAAGCTTGTATGATGATCAATAACCCCATCTGATCCTATTCACCCCAAATGTGTTTGTGCAAGTGCATGCTGTCTTTAAGTGGTGTGCGCCTGTGTTTTGTTAGTATACAGTTGCTGTATTATAGTTGATTGCTTCATTGTTCAGGTTGGAATTATTACCGCAATAGGGTTTTTGAAGGAAGCTCCACATGCTAATACTCATGGTTTTAATATCTACCATCGGAATCGTCTGATACTGGTAATTTTCTTCTCGTACATTGTTAAACAGGTTATCTATAATATTAATTCACTAACCTTTTCTCTGACATCTTACATAGTGAAAAGTGTTGCTAATTCATGAGTAGTGAACTGCACCAATTATACTGTATTATTAAGTTAACTATGTACTTACGCTACATATATTTTGCAACACCCATAGAACCCATAGTTATTTCGACCAAAAAAAAGAAAAGAATCCATAGTTATTTTGTCTAAGGCTCTGCTGTTGCCTTCAATATGCAGTCTAGATATTTTAAACTATGTTTGTCAAATGTCATGGGATGGATTTCTGTTTGCAAATTTGTGGAGAATGAATGAAACTATAATTTGATATGTCATTTGCATTACTTTTATTAATCGAATTCCAGAACTTATATAGACGAGGGCTATGTGTACAGTGCATGTTTTCTTGTTCCTCACTCCTAGAAAAAAAAATACAAAAATAAACTTGTTCACCACTTATGCTTTTCTTATTCATTTATTTTTGGCAGCCATTTTGGCGTGCAGTTAGATGTACAAACAGTACTGGAAGAGGAGTTGTCGGTGAGAACTCCGGACTGCACTTATCTAGACTAGTTCAAACGGTTGTATATGGTTGATGATTTATTTTGTGATAGTTTTACTATTTTTTTAGGTGTCCTGGAACCAGATTTTATTCAGCCTACTCACAACAAGCAAGATTTTGAGAAAACTTCCCTCTTCCAAAAGCTTGAAGATCGTTTAAAGCAAATGACAGTGGAGTACTGGTGAGCCACCTCTTACATGCTTTATTTTTTTTCATGGACTTGAAAATTTTAAATCGGTTGTTGAGTTGAGTTGCTTTAAAGATTATTAAATTATAAATATAGTATTAGCATTGTTGGGCTTTTTCCAGTTCTTGGGCTTAGGCCTCATATGCAATGTTTAAAAGAAAAACCCGATTTTGCCTAAACATATCACCCAAATCATATTTTAATACTATTCGTCTAAGACCCAAACCCAAAACCTAAAACCAGATCATTGTCTAAGAAATACTTAACCAAAAGTCGCAGACATAATGAAACTGTGCGTCTCAGTACAAGTAGCAGTATACTGAACAAGCAACGACGACGTTTTTGAAGAATAAAAAAGGGTTTTCTTCTTGTCTCTGTAAAAATTGACTCGTACAATGACTTGTAATAATTTCCGGTTTGACTTATTTTTCTGTTGTACCTTGGCAGGAACAAACATTGCAAACTGATTGGTTATCAGCAAGTTAAAATAACTCCATCGACAACGACAACAGTACCTTCTTCCGCAACTCAGAATTGTGTGGACCAAGACCAACCTTTGTTACTGAATCATGGTTCCCAATATGAAAGCTCAAACTCAAGAGCAGGTTTGATAAAAAAGAGGAAGGATCTTCTTGATCCTCCACTGAAACTACAACATGCAAAAAGGCACATGGGATCATCCTGTGGAACTGATGTCCAGTGCATCAGTGAACAGGTTTACTTCTATATTCTCAAATTTGGTTTCAAAACATATCTCTGCTGCTCTCTCACTCTGTTTGGCTTCACTAGGTTAATGTTGGATGCTTATTATACATTCCTTGATGCATTTTTTTGGCAGCCTGAAAATAGCGTTGAGGGCATGATGCAAGTTTCACAGAAGATGCTTCTGATGCAAGAAAACAAAAGGCTTCGGTCACAGTAAGTACAAAAGCAATATGGTTGCTCGCCATTTGCGTAATTATCCACACATTATAATTGTTTTGGAATTTCTCATTTGTCCTTTCGCTTGCAGGCTGCTCACATTGGAGAAAATGGTGCAAGAACTTGATTTGAAGGTAGGTCTGCGAGCAACTCTGTGTGTGTGTGGAGAAAATAAACATCAGGTTTTTACCTGATTTTGTAGTTAATATAGTTAGCCTTTTAATCAACATGATATTACAATTGGTGCAGGTGCAACAACTTAAGGATGAACAAGAGAATGTACTTCTATCTCTCTCTCTCTCTCTCTCTCTCTCTCAAAACAAACCCACAAAAAAAAAAACGAGAGACTGATGTCAGATTTTTACCTGATTTGGTAGTTGACATAATTGGTGCAGGTGGAACAACATGCAGGTGAACTAGAGAATGAACTGACACAGGTGACACAGACGTTGTTTGAATCACGCGAATGGAATATATACGAGCAGCACGTTTGCTAGACAAAGGAGGATAAAACATTTCATTCTTTTGTATTAAAATCTTTTGCCCATACTCCATAGGTAACTGGAAACTACATTAACCTTAACCTTTTTAGGGGGGTAGATTACATAGTACGTCATACCATGAACACAAGAAGATGGCAAGTAGACTTGTATAGTTGCAGAATCTGTCCCTTATTGAAAATTTTCCGTTTATATTGATCGGCATTCATCAGCATGGTAGTGGTAGATTCTCTTCTTTCTCATCGTATGCAAGAGAGACAAAAATACTTAAAAAGGCATGTCTATTTCCGGTTGATACGAAAAATGTATAATGACATGTTAACTTCTAGATGGCTAGCATTTCAAAATGTAAAAGTTCTAAAAGATCATAAATCTCAGCTAACTGACAGTGAGATGCGTCTTCTGAATAAAAACAGTGGACTTCATTTTTCACCTCTACCCAACTACAGCCACCACTCTTCTTCAATCCCCTGTCCTTCATTAATCTCCTAATATTCAGAACATCAACCCATCTTCCAGCTGAAGCATAAATATTTGACAACATTACATACCCTGCAGAGCTTTTTTCTACTAATTCCCAAAGCTTCTTAGCTGTCCTTTCTGCTATCTCCTCATTTTTATGTTTACTACACCCACTCAATAGAGCTGACCATGCATTGGTTTCAGGTTCGAATGGCATGGACTTTAAAAGCTCTTCAGCTTCTACAAGGCGCCCTGATCGGGACAGTATATCCACCATGCAGGTGTAGTGTCTTCCCTTTGGCTTTGTACCATAAACAGCCTCCATTGAATTAAAGTACTGCAATCCATCATCAACTAAGCCAGTGTGAGAACAAGCGAAAAGAACTGATAAAAGCATGAGCTCATTAGGAGCAACAATTGAAGTTCTATTCATTTCCTCAAACAAAAGCAGAGATTCCTCAGCAAAACCATTTTCTGCTAAACCCTGAATCATCACAGTCCAACTGACTTCATTCTTCTCAGGCATCCGATCGAATACCTTCTTGGAGCTCTCAAAATCCCCGGATTTCGCATACATATCAACGAGGGCTGTACCGACAAAAACATCATACTGGGTTCCATGTTTAATTGCTTTTCCGTGGAGGTTCTTTCCTTTCTCTAACGAGGCTATGCTCGCACAACCACAGAGCACACTTGAGAAGGTGGATGTGTTTGGAGTTTCTCCACACAAAAGCATCTCATTAAATACTTCAAATACCTTATCAAATTCTTTGTTCTCTAAGTAACCTCCGACCATAGTATTCCACGACACATTGTTCGGTGCAGGTATGCTATCAAACAACACCTTAGCTTCTTCCATTTGTCCATTCAGACAATACCCACCAACCATAGAATTCCATGAGACCACACTCTTCTCCAACATTGAGTCAAATGCCAAGCGGCCATCCTTAGTTTTTCCACATTTACAGTACAAGTCGACAAGAGAACTACTGATGAAGACATCTTTCTCATATCCAATTTTTACAACATGTGCATGGATGTTCATTCCCACTCGCAAATCCTCGAGGGTAGCCAGTGCACTAAGAATGATAGCTAAACAGGACCTATTTGGGACGAACCCATTGCTTGACATCTGAAGAAAGAGCTTCAATGCTTCTTCAGGATGTCCACTCTGACTGTACCTCGCAATCATTGCACTCCAAGAAACTTCATTTCTTTCTGGCATCTCATCAAAGATTCGACGCGCTTCTCTCAAGTCCCCCATCCCAACATACATATCTAGGATTGCAGTCCAAGAGACAACATCTTTCTTTTCCATTTGATCAAATATTCTCCTGGCCAAAGCCTTTTCGCCCATCTTCAAACACAAAGTAATTAAGGAATTAGAAACTGATATATTGTGTTCAAAGCCAGTCTTAACAATCAACCCCAAAACACTCATCCCCAAACCAATTTCACCAAACCCTGCACAAGCTCTCAAAACAGAAGTAAATGTAACATCATTAGGCCTGACCCCAGAATCAAGCAGCTTCAGAAAAAGCTTCAGGGCTTCAGCACTCAACCCATTCTGCACCAACCCATTAATCGCCGCCGTCCAAGAAACCACATTATGAAATGGATTTCTCTCAAAGTACCACATTGACTCATCCACTCTTCCATACCTCATCAAACCCGATATTAAGGCAGTCCAAGAAACCTCGTTTCTCTCAGGCATTTCGTCAAACAAGCGGCGAGCTTGATCAAGATTTCCCCACTGAATGTTGGCATTAATCAAGCAATTATGCACAGTAGGATCAAACCCATCAAACCCCTTTACGATCTCACTAACTTGAGCAGATTTTCTAGAATCCAGGTACATAATTAGAAGCCTAATGGCTATATATCTGTCTGATGAAAGACCCATCTTGATCAAATGGTTATGAAGGACCATTCCCTCATTGATGAGCCTATCTTCCGTGAGGTTCTTCAAGAGAGACCCACATTTTTGTACGTAAGTTTTGAAATCTTTGCTTGGGCTAGTGGCGAAGAGGGTTTTGAATTTGATGGCACTTCGTCTCATGCTGCGCGCGCGAGCTAGTTAAATTAGCTGCCTACGTACATATACATAATACATCATACATCATACATCATACATCATACATCATACATCATACAGATACAGTCAAAGAAGAAAACACAAGAGAAGCCTCAGTCAGACCATGCTTGACGTGGTTGGGTTGGTATTACGACACGTGGCATTCAAGGCTCAATGATTTTGAGGGTTATGTGTGGTCTTCTCAGTTAATTCTGTCGTCGTTATATGGATGTGAGGCCAATTCTACTTTATTGATGAATTCCAAATCACGGGTCTCAAACAATACAAATTGCCTCCTCCAATTCGATTCTTGTTGTCGGTATTGTCGACACGAATATCATTTGAATGGATTTATTCGTTAATCGTCTTTTCTTTCACTTTGGAAAATCTGTTAAGAAAGTCATTAATTTTCTAATCAAGGCATCAAGAAATATATCATATAGAAATTTTCTAGTCTGTTACCTTTCATATGCGCGCTACCAAGAAATATAGAAACTATTGTCCCTTTTGTTTTTTTTAAATCTCTATGAAAAACGATATATCACAACAGTCGCAACCTTCCCGGGTAAAAACAAGAGCATGCATGATGCAGTTTCAATATTTCCATAGAGCCGTCCTCAATAAAATCAGGATCGAGGCTGATCAAACCAACGCAATATATATCACCAGCCAGTTGAGGGGATAACAATATAGAGAGGTTAGCAGAGCAGAGAAAATCCGAACCTAATTAAGATACTCAATTCAATGCAAATTTGGCACCATCTAATCTGTCAATGCATATCTAGCTGCCTTGGTTTGGGTTACGTTACGAGTTTAAAACCATCCCCAGTTGAGACCTGAGCTGAAATTGTAGCATCTTGATTCAACCGATGGAAAAAGATACAAGCCTCTCGCATAATTTGGGTGGGTAAGATGAAATTGTAACCCTCATGTTGACAACAACACACCAAGAATATATGGCTATCAGACAAACGACCTTATTATTATAGTGATTTTGAAAGTGTGAGTGGGCCATTGCTTCTTTTGTCATTATCATCAGATTCCACCAACCACAACAAATTGAAGACTTGTTAATCAAATTGAAAAGTTAATGGTATATATGATGCCACACATTCCTACACACACAAATCTTCAACTTCAAAAGCACCAATATCTGTTACCAAAATGAACAACATCACACACAGAAAGAACAGCTACCATGAGTAAAAGCACTTTTGCGTGCTGAAGCTGGCTCCTTCTCTTTCCTTATTCTTTACACATCGCTACTCCGAAAAGCAGAAATATTCTGAGAATCAAATTCACCAAGCCAATTAATTAACCGCCACCATGGAAGCTGAAGCTAATCCTGAACAAGCAGATCATCTGTTTTCATTACCAGTAGATGCTGATCAAAAGGCCACAGAGTTTAGGCTATTTTCAATTGCGCCACCGCACATGCTCGCCTTCCACCTTGCATGGCTCTCTCTCTTCTCCAACTTCTTTTCCACCTTCTCCATCCCTCCCCTCCTCGCCGTCATCCGCGACGACCTCAATCTCACGGACACGGACACCGGCAGAGCCGGCACGGCCGCCTTCCTCGGCTCCATCTTCTCCCGCATTGCCATGGGCCCCATCTGCGACCTCGTGGGCCCGCGCATCGCCATCGCCACCGTCTCCCTCATCACCGCTCCCGTCATCCTCTCCACCTCCCTCATCTCCTCCCCGCACTCCTTCATTGCCCTCCGCTTCCTCACCGGCTTTTCGCTCGCCAACTTCGTCGCCAACCAGTTTTGGATGAGCTGCATGTTCTCCGGCTGCGTCGTCGGCCTCGCCAACGGCTTCTCTGCCGGCTGGGCCAACATGGGATCCGGCGTCACCCAGTTGGTCATGCCCCTCATTTATACTCTCATCATGTCCTTCAACGTACCGTCCTTCACAGCTTGGAGGCTTGCATTTATTGTGCCCGCAGTTTTCCAAGCTGTCACAGCCTTATTGGTCCTGGCTTTCGGGCAAGACGTACCTTCTGGGAGCTACAGAAGCTCGAAGAAGGTTAATATTGGCAGTAAGTCCGAAGACAAAGAGAGCTTGTGCAATGTTTTCTGTCACGGGGCCAAGAATTACAGAGCTTGGATTTTGGCTTTGACTTATGGGTTCTGTTTTGGGGTGGAGATGACGACTGATAATATTATAGCTCAGTATTTCTACGACAGGTTTGATGTGAATATTCAAGTGGCGGGGATCATAGCGGGGAGCTTTGGGTTGGCGAATTTCTTTTCGAGGCCGAGCGGAGGGTTGGTTTCTGATAGGATGGGGAGAAGGTTTGGGATGAGAGGGAGGCTGTGGGGGTTGTGGGTGACGCAGACAGTGGCTGGGTTGTTGTGCTTGTTACTCGGGCGAGTCAACTCGCTCTGGGGATCCATACTTGTCATGTGTGCCTTCTCTGTCTTTGTTCAAGCAGCCGCGGGCCTCACGTTTGGTGTGGTTCCCTTTGTGTCCAAAAGGTAAGTAACAATGCAATGACACTCTCCACATGTCATCAAGTAGAAACTTATCACAGTTGATGACTCATTGCTCTCTCTCTCTCTCTCTCTCTCTGTGTTGGGTCCCACTTCTACTGCTTGAATTGAATCTTTTAAGACATGAAGATGATGGAGGATCATTCCTCCCACGTTCTTGGCTTTCAATCTTCCGGAAAATAAGACAATATTGGAGTGACTAACTAGCTAAGCTAGACAGATCTCAAGTTCCATGCGTGTGTGAACGGGTGGGTGACTGTGAGCCGTTGATTGAACGAAAGATGATCATTCGTCAAAGGCCACCGTCGCCCACGTTCGCGTGATATGCTAACACTGCTCATTTGTTTAATTACTGCAAAAAGGCTTTGCACTAATCATTTACATTAATGTTAATGCAGGTCACTAGGTGTGGTATCTGGGATTACAGGCAGTGGAGGGACTGTAGGGGCGGTGATAACCCAGCTGTTACTGTTCTCAGGCCCTAAGTTCTCCAAGCAGACAGGCATTTCTCTGATGGGTATCATGATGATTGTGTGCACTCTCCCAGTCTCCCTTATCTACTTTCCTCAGTGGGGTGGAATGTTCTGTGGCCCTTCCTATGGCTCTGATGATCGTCTCAATGGACCAGAAACTGATGAAACAAACCATTATCGCTTGCTCAAATAAAGAATTTATCTAACACGGCCTTCATTTCATTTGAGCCTCAAGTTTCATATGAAGCAAGTACAAGTTGATCCAATTATGTAAAGTGGTCACGTACAGTTACTGTAAAGAGCAAGCTTGTGAATGTTCATATGAATTAGCCTTTCTGAAGAAAATTATTGGTAGTTAGGTTGTTTTTTAAAAATGCTAAATAAAGTCTGCATTTGATAGCTAAACTGAATATGTATGATTGCTTGTGGTCAAGGGACCTTCCATTTTCCATCACAGTGCCACAAGAACATGCAAGTTTGATCAACTGAGTACTGAAGCTCGATAAAACGACACTGAACTTACTATGTTTTCTTGCCATTCAATGATATGCTTTAGAGCTCCTTATGAGAATGCAGCAGCCGATGCTTGATTGCATCCAAAGTTGGCAAAGGCCACCAACCACCAAGAATCCCAACCAAAGTGAACTTCTGGTCTCTTACTTCAACTCTAGCCAGACACAAAAGCTGAAAGTCTTCAACTTCAACCTTACTTGCGTACAATGACTGAAGAAAAGGAAACACAAGCTTTTAGAAGTGTGTTATCCTTAAATGTTCTAGTTTTTAAAAGTAGCAGCCACTAAAATTTTATAATGATAACAGGACACTTGCCTTGTTATACAAGTGAGGTTCTTGGCGCTTAAGTCGATGACACAACTGCAAAACATTAAGTTTGAAATAAAGGTTTACCGACAAGAACTACTATTACCATCAACACTATAGCTTTAATCAATCTATGGTTAAATTATAATGCAATGGTCACCGGAAACAATGTGTAGTAGTCATTACCACTTCTGAGAATTCAAGTCAGAACAATCAGAGACTTGTTTGTTCCTACCATACTACAACCCACCCAATATGAAATGAAAGCAGCTCCTCAAATTACGTGTTCAGTAAAAAAAGGAATCTGCATTTCTTCAGATTGCAGAAACCGAGACATGGTTACCTTCCAATAGGGTAAAAGGTAGAAAGTCACTGATTAAATTAGGTGTCAAGAAATTAGTAAATGTATACAAGTACCAGGGGATGCTTCCTTACCTCATCCACGAAACCATAAACTGAGAAAGGACTAGGCTTGGTGCTCAGGAGGAAAAGAATTAGCTTCAATACAAATGGTGCAAGTGTAACAGAATCATCCCAGTATGCCAACATAGTGACGAAGAAAAAGAAAGGCAACCAAATTTTCCTCACAAACATCCAGACGGCATGTTGATCTTCCTCCACATCTGAATCACCAGACACTTCCAGATTAAGATCATTCACCAAAATATCATGGCCTACATTATTAAAATTCAAATAAAAGGGAGTTAATAAGAGGTACGCGTCTACAGAATATAAGACTTCAAAATGGGCACGAGAGTTTAGAACATATAATAAATCGGGTGCTTGCTCACCATCCATGGCATATGCAGCATTTGGCAAGAAGCTGATTGACCCAAGTAAAACTGACACACCAAGAATGCTTCCAAATCTTAATATACTTCCTCCTGAAAGGAATGTCAAAATTATGTGTATCCATTAAACATTATGCTGGCTGCAGAGAAAACCCAGTTTTTGTTTAGGGTTCATTAGTGAATGGCATCAACATGTTCAAGACCTAACTTTTAACAACCAAAACCACCAGCAATTGACATCATAAAGTCTAATTGAATATTAGCGCCACAATATGATGATCAACGACAACAATCATACAATTTCCAAATCCAATTTAAAGTATAAAGTTTACTTTAACATTGTCAAGCGGTAGAAGCAAAATCGAATAGGCGACTTGCCTGAAAACCAGAATTTCTGAAGAGAATTTCTTTGTATATTCAATGAACAATAATATGCTGAGGCACGGTTGCGCAGTACAGGTTGAACGCCCTTTAACAAGGCCTTTAAAGGTTCAAACTGGGCATAAGCTGAACAAGTGATTACACCCAAACAATCAAATGTTAAAAGATCGAATATGAAAAGCAGACAAACTTTCCCCACAAAAAGTACTTACAGAATTGCCTCGAATGAGAGATTGAGGAACGGGAAGAGATTAGTAAATCTAGGGATTGTCGAAATGAACAAAGAAATTTTCTTGCATTCGCCATTTTTGCACTGCTAGAGTGATGCTGTCATCTTTGAGACCGAGAGTGCTTTCCAGCACTCAAAAAATGAAATGCGAATATACTTGCGAGAAGCATTGACGTAAAACGACGTCGTCGTTTCTTCGCAACTTCCTTTCCGCAGAATTGACATTGAAGGATATGCAAGTTTGAGCAAAAATGAAATCTGAAAAGTCAATAATACCCTTTTTTCTTAAAAGGATCCGCAATTCTTGATTAGTTTAGGTTTCGTAAGGTTGAAATATAAGTTTTTTTTGTTGTTGATACTATAGGTAACTTAAGTTACTCTAATTCACTTCTAATTTAGACTATAACTTGCACTAAAAAAAATACTCTAAATTAAACTATTTTATGGGAAAATACATTCAAATTTGGATGCAAAAAAAAAAGGCTTCACTCTCCTGACTGACTAACTGACCTATCACACATCCCCTAAAATATTCATATTTGGCGGCTAAGCAAAGAACCCAATGACAATCTCTCTTTTATTTATTCGGACCAATCACAAACCTGATCCTTTTAAATGTTGCATGGATGGTTCATGGGGTCATCATTTGGCCAGTGACCTGCGGACTGAAGTGAGTAACTCGAGATTTGATGGGCCAAAGTCTGGCTCTGCCCGATGGTTAGTCATGCTCGGCCCGGCCCGTTCTAAGGTTGGTTTAGGCTTAGGCTTAGGCTTAGGCTTAGGTTTTGAAACCTATGGCTCACCCTCGGCCCGCCCATGGCCCGGCCCGAGTAGGGCCGCCAATTTGCCTTGTTTTGTTTTTTGTTTTGCCTTATATTGCCTTATTTCCATTGTAAACATTTAATTTATTTTTATATTACTCCATTTACTTAAGTTTACAATGTAAATAAGGAAGTACCCCTTATTTGGATTCAATTAAAAATACTAAAAAATCAAATTCCCAACAAATCAAAATATGAAAATCCAATTTTAGTATAAGATACAATTTATACCAATATTGATACCTCAATAAGTTAATGTATATTTGATACTAAAATTTCATAAAATCGTGTTTGCTTATTTAAGATATAGGGAATATAATAGCTTGAAAAATGTGGAGTTTGATGTTAATTTTGCAAGCCTTGTAGAAGGGACTTGTTGCTGATACTGCTACATATGAGGGGATACAACAGCTTGAAAAATGTGCAAGAACCCAAGAACAAATTGATGAAGTTAATATTGAATTGGTAGAATTTGTGAGCAATCATATGTAGCTCCATTATTTCTAATTCTAGGTTAATGCTATAGATGTGGTAGGAAGTATGTATGTGCTAGGAATAAAGATTGGTTAACTATGTAATAACTATTGAATCTTCAGGTTTTATGAAAGAAACAATTTTTTAGTTTATATATTCATTAATAAAGCATTGTGGTTGGTTTTATAGTTAAAATCGTTGTATATAATCATAGGAAATGAAAAAAATGAATTTAATAGTCCGGGAAGTTATTAGACGACGGATTAGCAATACAATCGTTGTCTCCATAGCTAATCAACAATGGTTTTTAGGCATGAATTCACATGCCAACAACATGGTAACTAATTAGACGATGGTTTTTACAATAAAACCCTCGTCTTATAAGATAAACAACGACGGTTTTTACAAAACAACTGTCGTCTTATAAGGTAAACAACAACGATTTTTCATAAAACTGTCGTCTTTCCAGTTAAACAACGACGGTTTTCAACCGTCGTAGTTTGACATTCAAAAGATGTTGGTCAATTTAACGACGATTTTCAAAGCATGACGACGACTGTGAATCCCCGTCGTCTATTTCGTTTTTTGTAGTAGTGAGAACTATATCACGTCATGGAAATTGATTGGAGTTTTTGGCTTGAGAAAATAATGATGGAAAATAGGGTAATACAAATGATCTCTTGTGTAGTTGATTCTAACTCTTAGCAGGTACCAGATCTCAGAGATACCACATTGCACATGATTTTTATTCGATGATGCGGGATTGGAGACAAGCAGTTAGACAAGATGTCTAAAAACAATGTAATCATTTAAATATCACCAGCGCATATATAATTATGCCAACATGAATCAAATAATTAACAACATATAAACACCTAATATCAAGAACATTATATAATATTAAGAGCATCCATCAAATTATAATGAATTAAAATGTGGTGTTAAATTAGAGTGGATATTACAGGTATCAGTTCATTCATGCCCTGTGAACTGCATTCATTGGGTGGAGAAAGAAGAACTGCCAGTGCTTTGAATTGAATTCCTCCAATATCAGGAATTCAATTCCTAATTTTGTGTGGGCCCCACTTACTTTTTAATTCCTTGATGTGAAGTAAACACAGGAATCCTTCATAATTGGAATTCAATTCTTGATTCGAATTCCAATTCCTGATTAGTAAACACACCATTAGTCTAATGGTGCCAACCCCTATCATTTCTCATCAAGTTTTGCTACTTAGTTTATCTACAAATAGAGGGCACCGCAACAGCATCAAGGGACTCTCTCCAACAAGTCATACTTAACGTCTCTCAACATGAATCTCACAGCAGATTTCATTTGAAACACTTCGCTTTTTCTCTTGAAATTTCCAATTGACAACTCCTGAGGAATTTCTTTATTTTGCTCTGTTGACACTTGGTATGATTGTAATCTTTATGCACCAGACTGAATAGAGAAATCTTCCATTCTCCAAAAAGTTTAAATTCTTATACCATATTGAATAAAGAAATCTTCCATCTCCATTTAAATTTCATGTACCAAGTCTGAATAGAGAAATCTTCAGGCTGTGTTTTTCATGTATTGCCTTTTCTTTCAAGTTATTGAGAAATCTTCAGATAAACTTTTGTCTTTTCCAGTACTGTTCATTTTATGCTTTTGTCAGTTACTATTTTCGCACTAGATAAATATTGAAGTCCTTACCCAATATAAGGCATAGAAAAGAACCTGTATTGGGTTAGTTTTCCACATAATCCACAATCAATTGATTAAAGTCAACATCAATGCACATTTTACATTTTTATTATTCTCAGTTTGTTGGAGTTTTTCGTTACCAACAGTAGCACGCCTTCGCAATCACAAAAATAAACTCCACTGCCAATCCCACATGCATGGCCGGCAAGTCTTTTCGGGGTGAACAAAGGTCGAATGAAAATGTGTCAAAATCTCATGACGGGCATTTGTGCATATGTATTATTGTATATATATATATATATATATATTATAGATTTCTATCCATATGGATATTAGTTTCCCAAGTTCTCCAAAATTGATGTGTTAATAAATCTGTTGCATTGAGATCTCCTCAGCCACCTTTTTCTTTGCCTCTTTTACGATTAAATGTCAGATTGTGTTGCGAAAAGAAAAGAATTAAAAGAAGAAAAAAAACAAAAAAAGTTCAAAGAATTTGACAAATGTCCAAATCTCATTTATTTTGAAGATGAACTCCGCCACAATTTCAAGGAGCAAAACTTTTTATTAAAAAAAACTCATTTTCCCTTGGTTAAAACATTGATTCTTATCTTTTTTTGAATTATAGCGATTGGGGAGTGTTCGGTTCATTTTTACACATGATTTTTCATGTTATTCACCCACTATTTTGAGTTAGTTATTGACATTTTATAGCTTTTTACTTCCTTTTTGTGTTTTGTTAGATTTTACCTTGGTTGGAATGAAAATGAGCTAAAAGTGCATTATTGGTTATAAACTTTGTTTTTGTTCATTTTCGTAGGTCAACTTCTTGGCCTGGGATCAACATGCTCTGGTGCTCGGATGAGGTCAAGATCTTCATGAAACTTGTTCCAATGGATGTTAACTACAACATATCCAAATTTGAGCTCCATTGGACAAGTATTGCCTATCCAACCAATCCAGCATGTTACCACAGCTCTGGAAATCCGAATTTGGCCAGCTTTTACCTCCTTTGTGTCATCTTGATTCTTCTTGTTACCATAACTCTTGGTAACAAGAAATTACCTTTGTAAATGAGATATTTTCTGAAGCATTTGGCATCTTTGTGAAGTCAAGACTTCATCATGGCAAAGGGGACAAGGGCAAAGGCTTTAAGGAAAGTATGAGTTTTATATTATATTTGTGAGCTGGAAATTGATGGGCAATGGAAAGTTAATTGCAATCTGAAGTGGGAGAGGTTTTGAACATGGGCAATCAATTCATTTGATTATTCTACACATTGAGAGCAGATTTTGGAGAGCTGGGAGCTAGGAGAAAGCCAAGGTGCAGCCAAGCAAAGTGGAGAAGAAAGCTTCCACCATTGATGACCTTGAAGCTTTCATCATTTTCTCAAAATCTGTAAACTCTTTCTAATTTTATTTTGAGCTTGTATTTGGAATAAGTATGAGCAACTAAACTCCATAGCTAGGGCTTAGGTTGAAGCCCTAAACATGATTACCTTATTGTTTTGATACTTGAGTGTATGAATTTCTAGATATTGTTGATGAATTCCAATTCACCAAATTAATCTATCCTTGATGTGTGTTTTTCCTTGGTTGGCCATCTTTGAAAGCATGCTTCTTGAGGTTGTTGGGATTATGTGTATCTTCATGTTTTCCTAAGCAATAAATGGATGAAGTAAGAATCATCCATGTGAATTGGTTTCTTGAATACCTAATGTAAACACCATGCTATTAGGATTCTTGTGATGTTCATATTCTCTTTGAACTTAATGGGTTTTTCTTGTAATTGAATCAAAGTACTAAGCACACCTAGATTCGATTATAGGGAAGGCACAAGTATTGTAGCACTCGTACTGCACTTTACGTACATTAGAGAGAATCAATGCGTCTTGAGCCACTCGTATTGGTCTTGATTGCGAACATCTTCAACAACACGTTTAGAGTTCATCACTTGAGTATTCATGAACTTGGGTAGAATTGTTTAGGGTGGATCCAACCGTATGTTCTTCCATTTTCAACACACGTTATGTTCTTCCATTTTCTGTGCTGAATCCAACCGTATAAAGAACTTGAAATTTGGATAAACGGTTGGAAAGTTATAGGCAAAACACTGGACAGAGGTTGAAACTGGAAAAACAGAGAAACGAATCTGCCCAAAAACGACCGGTCGTTACTGTTCAGGTGACCGGTCGCACATGAATCTGTCCAAAAACGACCGGTCGTCACTGTTCATGACCGGTCGTCACTGTTCATTTTCACTGTTCACGCACTGTTCACAGGTGATAAATAGGTGATAAAAGGGTGATAGAAAGTGCTGTTTCTGTTTTTCTTTGGTTTTTTGTGTTGTTTCATTTCTTTTACATTTCTTTACTCTTTTTTTTAGTTTCCAATTTGCATTTGTGGATTTGTGGTGTGTTAAATAAGTGTTCTTTACGTACTCAAATTAGAACTTATAGGAAGCCGACAAGTTCTTCGTGAGATCGACCCCGTACTTACATAATCTATACTTCATTAGATTCGTGCACTTGCAGGTATTTTTAATTGGTTGTTTGCACATTAATTTGTGTCCTTTTAGGAATGCAACAGGGAGGGGGACACTTTTCCTAGTATTCGAACGCGTGACCGCAGGGGGGGGGTGGGGGGGTGGGGGTGTGGTGTGTGTTGGCAAAAGGGGAAGGAGGGACCTCACCAAAGTGGTAAACCCCTTAGTCTTGAGTCTTAGACTCTTAGGCAATGTGTAGTTCAATAATTCTATGGGTACTGTATGATTCAATAATTTCATGGACCCCACATCATGTGAGATAATTGAGATAAGATTTGGGAAATCTCAACTCTCTCACATAGAACGAGGTATGTATGATTCAATAATTTAATATGTGAGAGAATCGAGATAAGAATTTTGAAAAAATTGGTGTGTTTAATATTATTTTTATAAGAATTAAAGAGTTTATGCTAAGTCTATTCCACTCACACATAAATTTATGTATTGAATACAAAATATTTTGTTCAAAAAAAGAATACAAAATATTAAGAGCATCTCTAATAGTAGTAATAAATTAAACTCTTCAAATTAAAATTTGTTGGCCTATGTGGTAATTTGAAAAGGTTTATTTGTTATAAGAATAATTTTTGCTCAGATGAATAATTTTTGCTCAGACTCTTCAATTCAATTAATGCAATATATGGAAAGTAATGAAAAATATGAAAACATGTGAAAAAGTCTATGTATTTATTATCTCAAAAGGAAAAAAAAAACATGTTTTTAATATTTTCAAGGTAGGTTTTGTTTTTCCAAAGTAAAAATAAATATTTGAAGAGCCAAAGTTAACTTACCAGTCATAAAGAGAGAGAAAGAGGTTGCATATGTGATGACTGAGTTTGACAAAGTTGTTGGAGAGATGTTTTCTAATGTGGCTTATCTATTTTAGCATCCCAAAGTGATTTGGAGATGCTATAATATTTTACTTGTAAGAGCATCTTCAATGGTGAGGGTCATTTCAATTTGATTTCAATAAATTGAATTTTTAACTTGCAGTGGTAAAGTTCAGTTCATTCCAGAGATTAATATTTCATTTGAGGGTTCAATAGTTCATTTCAATAAGTTGGCCCACCATAATAACTCTACAACCTCTCTCATATTGACACTTGGACAACATTACTTTTTACTTTTGCTTATTCATATTCAATTTTGTTATGCAATAACCTGAAAAACAGGTGCTTTGATATGTTCTCATTTAATCTCAACTTCCAATTCTTTTTAAAAAAATTGTTAATATAATATTGTCACCAACTAAAGAAAATCTTATTATTAATATATATTCAAAATTTGTCTCTTTTTAAAGATCTCTTTGAAACCATATTAATTATATAATTCTTATCGTAATTAACTTTATTTTATTCAATCATTTAAAAAGATATTTAAAATATATATAATTTTTAATTTATAAACTATTGAATTGCACCAATGCAAGTGAAATAAAAACATAAATCTTTTGCTGGTGTTGTTGTTTAATTATTTAATCCTTATTACTTAAATCACAAGAAAATCAATACCGTATGTAGTCGCTCTATTATTTTATACTCGATCTTTGACTTTCCGTACACACTATTTGTATTTGTCACAAAACTTTCATCCTTGGTAACAACCAATCGTCTAACCAGGCGTTGGAGCATTTGGGTGTTACTATTGAAACAAACCTGTCTCTGCAGCAGCAGCAGCAGCTCTCTCGATCATCACAGACAGTGACACCATCAAAATATTACCTCTCATTCCTCCATTTCAAACCTTCTCCCACTCAATTCCTCATTTCATACATGAAATGCAATCTTTCTTTTGAGCTATTGGGGCGGCCGTCACTTCATCTCTTTGGTTTAGCTGCCTTGGACTGTTTCAAGTGCTGGGTTTTCTTTGTAAGCTTGATATAATCACTCTTTCCAGGTTATTGGCAGGTTATTGGGCTACTGACGTCCTGGATCTGTGAGCTTTAATTTAGTGTTTCTTTGTTGGGGATTTTTCCCTGGGTTGTTTTCTGCTCTTTCCTTTTTTATTTGTTTGGTTTTTCTGTGTTGGTTTTATTCTATTGAATTCTGATTCTAGTAACTCCCTTTCATTTTCATCTTCATCTTCATCTTCATGCATGCTTATTTTGTCTATCTAGAGCTGGGTTGTGATTCTCTTAAAGTCTACCTCACTACCTCTGTGTGCTTCTGTTTTATACAAAAGGACCATAATATTAAATCCTATATCAAGTGACCGACACCACCATTATACCAACACCACTAGTTAATTCCTTGTTTATCAATTTGCCTTGTGATCTAATCAGATCAGATGCAATGAGCAATTCAAACATCATAGATTTATGCAGTGATGATGAAATGGGTGAGTCAAATATGAAAAAATGTACAAGGGAGATTGAGCCTGGCTTTGATTCTGCATCTGCACCCTCAGTATGCCCAACACCAATTTCTCGGCAATTTTGGAAAGCTGGACACTACGAAGAAAAGCAGGGACAGAGGTGCAAAGCCGCAAACCCATGTAAATGTTTTCTCTGCTCACGCTATTTGTTTCGATTGAGACCCTTGCTTAAATGGCATTCCGCATGGGCATGCCTAATTGCTTAACAAGTTCAAATTCCTTTAGGCGTTTGTATCATTTAACCACAATTGGGTTTTTAAAGCTGCTTTAATG
This sequence comes from Prunus avium, assembly GCF_965620075.1. NCBI lineage: Eukaryota > Viridiplantae > Streptophyta > Magnoliopsida > Rosales > Rosaceae > Prunus > Prunus avium. Next base: position 39,430,403 of record NC_142286.1, read on the forward strand.
GACTATGAAGATATGAAAAGTGGTAAATTCACTGGTGTATCAAATTTCAGTATGCCGCCGTGCGTGAAATGGGCTATAACCCGATTACAATAGAAAACGTGCAGAACCCGTGTCTGAAAGATAGAGTTGTTTGCATGTCTACATGAAAGTTCCTGTCATGAGTTCCTAATTTTCTGATTTTCATTGGACCATTCTATGTCATCTTTTGGTTTACAGGTGGAAAAAACCATATGCGCATACACCCTATGTTCCTTCACTCAAATGCCACTTCACATAAGTGGGCTTTTGGAGGTATGCTCAGGTTTTGTCCCATTGGTTTCCCTTCTCTTATTTCTGCATGTATTCCCTTTGCTCTCTTTCTGATCGCTTGTTTGCAGCCATGGCAGAATTGCTTGACAATGCAGTCGACGAGGTAAGTTCCAAAACCCCCTTACCTTTATCATTCTGATTCTTCTGGTTTTGTATTTAAAATGTTCATTTCCGAAACCCCCTTGAGTAGAATAACATCATTGAGATAGAAATGGCCCATTACTAGAAAGAAACCCAATAACATTATGCTGAAGTTCATTTTTGCCTTTGAATTTGTTTCCTGGTGGACAAAATGCATTTTCTGTCTGTGGTGTTAACTCTAGCTATTGAATTACTGTTATAAATCTGAGAAAAAGGAAAAGCTTGGAATGATGGATAGTAAGGTTTTAGATTTGTTTGGTTTTAAGTCTATATACGATGTTAGAAATGGTGTTGTTCTTAAGACTCAAGTGATATTTAGTAGAAAGAATTCCATCAGCTCCAGGGCCTGTGAAAGGGGAGGAAAATTTTAGATGTCTTGTATTGCAATTGAGGTGGTGTGGAGTTTAGGACGAACAAAATCAGTGATTGTTTTTTAAGATTAATAATGATTGTCTGCACTAGTGATGGATTTTTATTTTGTATATAAATAGCAACTGTATCTCGTAAGTATAGATCAGTGAATACAATCAGTTTCTTCAGTTTTGTATTTATACCTCTGCTGCGCTCTGATGAAATTATGAAAAAATCTATAACAGAAGATTCTTGGTGTCCTTTCCCTCTCTGAGCATGCTTATTTATGGTACCTTTCAGTTCTGTTTAACTGGGGCACTTAGTTATTTATTAACAACCTTTGTTTGTGGGGACTAGATACAAAATGGAGCTACTTTTGTTAGCATAGACAAGATGTCTACCCCACGGTATGGGACTCCAGCTTTGCTAATTCGAGGTTGGCCTACCAATCCTTCTACCTTTGTTTTTTCTATTAATATCTGGACCAGGATAACATCTCATATGAACTTTTGGCTTCTGAAACATGATATTTGACAACAAAAAGATGATGGTGGTGGAATGGACCCCGACGCTATAAGGCGCTGTATGAGCTTTGGGTTTTCAGATAAGAAATCAAAGTTAACCATTGGACAATGTATAGATTGTACTTGGGGGCATTGAATCTTGTGCTTGATGTATTGTATTTTTTGTTGATTGGGATCCATTTAGCCTTTCAGATGGAAATGGTTTCAAGACAAGCTCTATGAGACTTGGAGAAGATGTTATTGTATTCAGTCGCCACTTGAAATCAAGGTCTGGCCCAAGAACATATTATTTCACTTTTACTTACTCTGCTTGTAGTATGTTTTCCTTGTTATTAAATAACTATTGTTGGTATTTCTCTCTGTGAGATATATATATATGAAGTTCTAGTTAAATCCCCTAAAGACCATAAAAAAGGGCAGTTGATAGCTAATTTTAATTTTTTTGGGATAAGAAATGAATTGGCAGCATGATTTACTAATGTACATTATTATGTCTCACTTTTGTCTTTATATTTTTGTTTCTAGCGCAATATTAGGAAGTGGAGATAACCATGAAGTTGGGATCCAACCTTTTTATAAAATAGAGATAGTACTTATTTTGTATTTACACTGTTGGTATATAATGTTGACTGCATAAGGTTCTGTTTGCATTGGTGTATAACCTTCTCAGGTCACTGACTCAAAGTGTTGGACTCCTTTCTTATACATTTTTGAGGCAGGTGGGCTACGACAAGATAGTTGTACCAACGGTGAGTTTGATTTCATAGCACCCTTTTATATGTGATAATATCTTTTGCAAGTTCACCCAAACTAAAATTGGTATAATAATCCATGCCAAATTGTGGAGTCTACAATAGGTGAACATGCTGTGTAAGCAGTGTTAGTGTCCTGTCTGAAAGTTAATAAATGGCCTACTTGAACATGGCCAGAATTACTATCAGGGACTTCCTCCTTGAAGACTAAAAATTTAGCAGAGTGGATGTGATGCAGAATCAATAGTAGAAAAGAGATCAATTCAATTCCCTAGTTGACCACATATTCCTAAAATTATGGTTCTCATCATTTGCCGTCAAGATGATCACAACTTAGTGAGAGTATTTGGTTTTGTATTGTCTTTGATTTATGAACAGATAAATTTCATAAGGCTTCAACATAGGCTATCACTTTATTAGGGCAGGGACCTTGTAATGCCATTTTGGTGTTACCATAAACAAGGCCACTGAAAGTGATCTTTCTGCATATTATTTGATTTCGGTCAGTGGCAGAACCCCATTCATGGTTCATTTATTAGTGTGAAATGCTGTGAGTTGATTTCTAATTTTTTTTTTTGTTAACCCAAATGGAATTCATTAATGTACGATTGATACTATTTTCAGTTTCTTTATTATAGGAATCTAATAACTATTTAACTCAGAACTCAGTATGGGTATTCCTGTTACTACAGGTGGATTATGAGTTTAACTCATCAGCCAGAACATTCAATCCCATAATTCCACATAATGAAGACCAGTTTTCTTCTAACCTCACCATGCTGTTACACTGGTCTCCTTATTCAACGGAAGAGGAGTTGCTGAAGCAAGTAAGCCTGCAATAATTTGGCATTAATCTTAGCATAAAACTTACTGCTGCTCCTATGAGTTGCTGAAGCAAGTAAGCCTGCAAACATACAGTTCTTTATTAATGAGGTGATTTGGATTGGACCCTAAATGAAGTGTTAAAAATAAGAGAGAGGCTTATTTATTATAGCAAGCAATTGTTATTGTGCAATTGGCCCTTTATCATGTGTGTGCACATATCCTTACATGCGTACACACATCCTTACATGTGTACATATACACATACATGCATTCATGCTGACATGGTATGCATGTAAGTATATTACCTATTTGATTTATTAACCCAATTGTCAGTTTGATGATTTAGGGGATCATGGAACAAAACTTGTCATTTACAATCTTTGGTTAAATGATGATGGGGACATGGAACTAGATTTTGATTCTGATCCCGAGGTTCTGATCATCCCTTTGCTTCATTCGTTCACTTTTGGATCATATTGGATACAGTGTTACCGTAAATCTTATTCTTGCAGGATATTTGTATTAATGGTGACAAAGCACTTAGCAGAAAGAAACGAAATCAGCATGTTGCTAACCTATATCAGCACTCTCTCCGTGTAAGTATAGATTTCAAATTTCAAATTTGACTATTACAATAAGTTTCTCGTCCTTAAATCCTGGCCTGGTTTCATGTTCCACAGGCATATGCATCAATCCTGTATAGGCAGCTACCACAGTACTTCAGAATAATTTTGTGTGGACGAGATGTTGAGCACCATAATATTGCCAGTGATCTCAAATATCTTCAGTTTATCAAGTATATGCCGCAAATTCATGGAAATAAGGAGGTTTGTGCTGTCTACAATGCCACCGTTCCTACTACCATGCTGATTTTTAGTTGCTACTAATTGCACCCTGTAATTTATCAGACGCATCTGACTTAATTGCATCACATCAGTTTCCTCTTTGCTTTTCTCTCCAAGTTAATGTATGGTTGACTGATATCCTCAAGTTCAAGTCGTTAATTGTTATGAATTCTCTCTATAGTCTGTTTTCGGAGGGCTTAAGATGGAGCAAATTAAACAGATTGCATTTTTTCTTCTAGCTAAAAGAGACAACATGACCATGAATAATAGAGTATTATGATGATGAAGTTGGCTGAGTTTTACTTTCAGTAAAACCATGTCTTAAGAACAGAGCAGTCATGTCTTGAAATGATAGTTATAGCCCAAAAAGTGTGTCACGTCTCTTTTTGAGAAAAAGCTTGTGTGATTAAAAGCCCCATCTGATCCTAATCACCCACCCCACAAGTGTTTGTCCAAGTGCATGTTGTCTTTAGCTTTAGGTGGTGTGCGGTGCGCATGTGTTTTGTTAGTATCCAAATCCAATGGTTCTACCGTAGTTGATTGCTAGCTTCTTTGTTCAGGTTGAAATTATTACCGCAATAGGGTTTCTGAAGGAAGCTCATACTCATGGTTTCAATATCTACCATCGGAATCGTCTGATACTGGTAATTTTCTTCTCTTTTATTGTTAAACAGGTTATCTGATACAAATTCACTAACCTTTTCTCTGACTTGTTTACTTGTCGAGTGCCACGCCAGGATTTTTGTTTGCAAATTTGCCGAGAGTGAATGAAACTATATGCCATTTGCATAACTTTTATTAGTCGGTGTATGTTATCTTGTTCCATACTCCTGGAAAAGAAAGTCAACTTGTTGTTTACCACTTATGCTTTTCTTATTTATTAATTTTTGGCAGCCATTTTGGCGTGTACTTAGAATTGGGACAAACAGTACTGGAAGAGGAGTTGTCGGTGAGAACTGCACTTATCTAGACTAGTTCATCAAACAGTTGTGTACGTACAGTTGATGATGATTTATGTGAAAGTATCATGATTGTAGGTGTCCTGGAACCAGATTATATTCAGCCTACTCACAATAAGCAAGATTTTGAGAAAACTTCCCTCTTCCAAAAGCTTGAAGATCGTTTAAAGCAAATGACAGTAGAGTACTGGTGAGCCACCTTTTACATTGTTGGGTGTATTTTTTATTTTTTTTTATTTTATAAATTTTGCCACAGCTAGGAATGGGAGGGGCACAAACTCACATACACGGGTAGCATGGGGATTGGATCACTTGGGAGCACACAAAAGACCTAACATCCCATTGGTTATTGTTTAAAAATAAATAAATAAATAAATATGTTGAATTGCACACGAAATAGTAAGTATACTGATAGCATTGTTTTTTTACCAAGGAAAAAAAATTACTAATAGCATTGTTGGGCTTTTTTTCTAGTTCTTTATTTCTCTATTCCCTGTTTAGCTTGTTTCAGTTCTCGGGCTTAGGCCTCAGATACAATGCTTTTAAAAGAAAAACCCCATTTTGCCCAAATATATCATTTACGTAGGCAAATCACATTTTGCCTAAGACGCAAACCCATAACCCTGAGCCCAAAAACAGTTCATTGTCCAAGAACATAAATGAAACTGGGCGTCTCGTCTCAGTAGTAGCAGTATACTGAAGAAGAAACAACGACTTCGAAGATGAACTTCTTCTTCCTCGCGCGAGAAGCAGGCCGGCCTGTGGAAGTATTTTAAGTATTAACTCTTGGTTTTGAATTTTTGGCTGTTGCATATATAGGGTTGTTCTCATTTCTGTAAAAATTCACTGGTACAATGACTTGTAATAATTTCCGGGTTGACGCATATTTCTGTTGTACTACCTTTCACCTTGGCAGGAACAAGCATTGCACACTGATTGGTTATCAGCAAGTTAAAAGAGGTCCATCTGCAACATTGCGTCAGCAGGAGCCACCTTATTCCACAACTCAGAATTGTGAGGACCAACCTTCGGTACTGAATAGTGGTTCTGAATATGAAAGTTCAAGAGCAGGTTTGATCAAAAAGAGGAAGGATCTTCTTGATCCTCCAGTGAAACTACAACACGCCAAAAGGCACATGGGATTTTGTGGAACTGATGATGTCCAGGACATTAGTGAACAGGTTTACTTCTACATTCTCATATTTGGGTCTCAAAACATATCTCTGTTTCCTTTCACTAGGTTAATGTTGGATGTTTATTACCATTCCTTGGTGTATTTTTTTGGTAGCCTGAAAATAGCGTTGAGGACATGATGCAAGGTTCACAGAAGATACTTCTGATGCAGGAAAACAAAAAACTTCGGTTACGGTAAGTACAAAGCAATATGGTTGCTCATCATTTGTGTAATTATCCACACATTTTAATTGTTTTGGAATTTCTCATGTGTCCTGTCGCTTACAGGCTGCTTTCATTGGATCAAACGGTGCAAGAACTTAATTTGAAGGTCTCTCTATCTCTCCCCCTCTGTGTGCGAAAAAGATAAACATCAGGTTTTGACCTGATTTAGTAGTTAATATAGTTAAGTCTTTTAATGAACATGATATTACAATTGGTGCAGGTGCAACAACTTAAGGATGAACTAGAGAATGTACTGCTCGCTCTCTCTCTCTCTTTCCTAAAAAAAAAACTGATATCAGATTTTTACCTGATCTGGTAGTTGACATAGTTATTCTTTAATCAAGATGAAGTTATAATTGGTGCAGGTGCAACAACAGAATGAACTGAGGCAGACGCTGCTTGAATCATACCCATTGATTAAATACGAGCAGCACGTTTGCTAACTAGCTCTCTCTCTCTGTTGGGTCCCACTTCTACTGCTTGAATCTTTGTGACGGGAGGCGAGGATGATGGAGGATCATTCCTCCCTCGTTCTTGGCTTTCAATCTTCAGGAAAACAAGACAATATTGGAGTGACTAACTAGCTAAGCTAGACAGATCTCAACTGTAACCCCTCAGGTGTCCACGAGTTCACTCACATAAACGGGTGGGTGACTGTGAGACGTTGACTGAACAAAAGACGATCGTTCGTCAAAGGCCAGTCGCCCATGTGCGCGTGACATGCTAACACTGCTCATTTGTTTAATTACTGCAAAAGGACTTTGCACTAATCATTTACATTTCAAGTCTTGATTGAAAACCCATTAATGCAGGTCACTAGGCGTGGAGGGACTGTAGGGGCGGTGATAACCCAGCTGTTACTGTTCTCAGGCCCTAAATTCTCCAAGCAGAGAGCATTTCTCTGATGGGTATTATGATGATTGTGTGCACTCTCCCAGTTTCCCTCATCTACTCTCCTCAGTGGGGTGGAATGTTCTGTGGCCCTTGCTATGGCAATGAGGATCATCTCAATGGGCCAGAAACTGATGAAACAAACCATTATGGCTTCGCTCCAACAAACAATTTATCTACCACGGCCTTCTTTTGATTAGCCTCAAGTTTCATATGGAGCAAGTACAAATTGATCCAATTATGTAAAGCGGTCACGTACGGTTAGTTTAAAGAACAAGCTTGGGAACGTTCAAAGAGGGTCTCAAGACTCAAAGCTACACAGGAATTAGCCTTTCTGAAGAAAATGATTGGCCTTCATTTGTAGTTAGGTTGGTTTTTAAAAATCCGGACGGCATGTTGATCATCCTCCGCATCTGAAGCACCAGACACTTCCAGATTACGATCATTCACCAAAATATCGTGGCCTACATTATTAAAATTCAAATCAAAGGGAGTTAGTAAGAGGTACGCGTCTACAGAATATAAGACTTCAAAATGGGCACGAGAGTTTAGAACATATAATAAATCGGGTGCTCGCTCAACATCCATGGCAAATGCAGCATTTGGCAAGAAGCTGATTGACCCAAGTAAAACTGACACACCAAGAATGCTTCCAAATCTTAATATAATTCCTCATGAAAGGAATATGTCAAAATTATGGGTACCCATTAAACATTATGCTAGCTGCAGAGAAAACCCAATTTTTGTTTAGGGTTCATTAGTGAATGGCATCAACATGTTCAAGTTTTAACAACCAAAACCACCAGAGATTGACAGCATAAACTCTAATTGAAGATTAGCGCCGCAACGACCCAAATCATACAGTTTCCAAATCCAATTTACAGTATAAAATTTACTTTAACATTTTCAGGCGGTAGAAGCAAAGTCGAATAGGAGACTTGCCTGAAAACCAGAATTTCTGAAGAGAATTTATTTGTATATTCAATGAACAATAATGACATTGAAGTATAAGCTAGTTTGTGTTTGAGCAAAAATGAAATCTGAAAAGTCAATAATACCCTTCTGTCTTAAAAGGGCAGGTGAAGGATATGCTAGTTTATAGCTTTCCCCAATTCTTGATTAGATTTAGGTTTCCGAAGGTTGAAATATAAGTTTGTAACTTAAGTTACTCTAATTTTAGTGAAAAATGGCCTTTCACTTGTAGGCAAGAGGCATCATAGTTTTGTGTGTGTGTGAGAAATTCACTTTCTCTCTAATTTAGACTATAATTTGTACTAAAAAAAGGTTATTCTAAATTAAACTATTTTACAGGAAAATACATTCAAATTTGAATGCAAAGGAACGGCCTCACTGTGTTGACTGACTAACTAACCTATCACACATGAGCTAAAATATACGTATTTGGCGGCTAAAAGCAAAGAGTGAGGCCAAGCACAAACCCGATCCTTTTAAATGCTGCATCGATGGTTGCCACTTGGGATGGGTTATTTGGAAAGAAAGAAAGAAAGAAAAACCAAAATACGTAGAAAAGTGGGGAAAATATCTGACAGAAATATCTGCCAGGGGTGATATCAGAAGATTCATAGAATCATAAAAGGGTTACATTCGGCAACTGTGAGAGAGCATATCCAGTATGTCTGTCTCTGCAGTCTCAATTTCCCAGTTTTCACTACCAAAAGCTTTCCAAGTTGAGGACCATTTCACCACAATAAGCAAGCCCATCTGGAGGTAATCTAATGCAGATTAAGCTTTCGAGTTTGTTAAAATAAAAGGGTTTTAATTTTTTAAACAAGTTGTAGAATTTCAGATATTTTTTGAGTTTGAATTTGGCTATGGTGCGGCTGATATTGAAATTGTTGTGCTCAAGATGGAGGAGGCAGGGAAGCCCTGCAAGCAGAATCAGATGTGGTAAGAGAGAGGCAGGGGAAATGCTAGCAACAAGCATGGGAAAAAATTACTATGAATTGCTTGGTGTTTCTGTTGATTCGAATGCGCAGAAAATTAAACGAGCTTATAGGAATTTGCAGAAGAAGTACCACCCAGATGTTGCAGGACAAGAGGTAAGTAATCAAACTAATCTAAATCTACATATTTGATGATTAATTGTTGCCTAATTAAGGGGCAGCAGGGTCACGAGTATACCCTCAAGCTGAATGAAGCTTATAAGGTTCTGATGAGAGAGAATCTGAGGAAAGAATACGATGCTTCCATTGGTGAAATGAGAGGAAATTACAGCTCATCAAGCTTAGGTCGCACTTCTTCATGGAATGGACCTTTGAGACCCCAAGGTCTATTTGTTGATGAAAATGCATGTATAGGTAGGTCATCAATTTCTCTAACGAAACTCATATATTAATTTCACATTAATTCCTTGATACAAGCCAAGTGATATTGGTTTGATAGAGGGGGAAATCAAACCTAGAATCTCAGGAATCAATTGAACTACAAGCTTCTTCTTAATTTCGCATTAATTAAATCGCAATAGAATTATATTTGTGCAGGTTGCAGAGAATGCGTGCACCATGCAAGTAGCACCTTCATATTTGATGAGGCTCTCGGATGTGCTAGGGTTAAACTTCAATATGGTGACGATGAACAAAAGATTGAGGTAAATAATGTATGCAAGGAGGTTGTGGCTCAAGTAGTTAAGAGGAATTATATTTTGTGTTTGAATCCCCTCACCCGACATCGCTTGTATAAAGAAAAACATATATAATTTATTAATTAGTTCATGAATTAGAATGTGGTGTTAAATTGGCGTGGGTATTACAGGTATCAGTTGATTCATGCCCTGTGAACTGCATTCATTGGGTGGAGAAAGAAGAACTGCCAGTGCTTGAATTCCTGATTCAGCCTCAGCCAAAGGAAGGGTTTGGGATATTCGGAGGAGGCTGGGAAAAACCTGCAAATGTTTTCATGGCTGCTAAATCATTCAATAAACAAACTCACAATGAAAACCATGGAAGAAATTGTAAGAAGTTTAACTACTTATGAATTACTTCATCAATATTGTTTGTTGCCATATGTATCATATCAATATTGCATTGCAGCACGTGCGTCGACTGTTGAAGAAGAAGAAACCCCTGCTCAAGCCAAGGCTCGAGCTGACGCAAGTAGGAAAATAAACATGGAAGCTGCATCAGGATTATTCTCAAGATTCTGGCAATGGCAAAATAAGCCTTTTTGGGGCGAAAAGGTGGAATAAAAAGTAGAGAAATTATAACTGCACATATGCATATATAGATTATTACTACCAATCTGTATAAATTAGTTTATATGGTAGAAACGAACCGAACATGTATGTATCAAATTCTCAAGAGGGGAATTTGTATGTAAATCATAGATTTCTATCCACACCCATATTAATTTTCCAATTTCTCCAACTCCAATAACCATTGAATTGATCTCGTAATAAATCTTTTTCATTGAGATCTCCTCGGCCACTTTTTTCTTTGCCTACTCTACTATAATGTCGGATTGTGTTGTGACCTCGTCCATCGATCCAGCAAAAATACCGAATGCATGTTCATTCATTGAAAGTTCAGAGATACAATGAGAATTTCGATCACCAACACAAGACGAGCATCAAGAAAAGAAATGTATTGTGTACGTACAATGTTCACCTGACAATTAAATATAAATATATATACATTCGCTTTCATTTTTATTTTTTAGCAAATAACAGAAGATGTTCTTCTCTCAATCAACTAAACTTACCATCCCTTGATCAATATGAGGTTACATGGCCCATGGATAAAGTAGAGGAGAAATGCCTTGACGTACAGGTAGAAAGCCTCGTCCCAACTGTTTCAGGTTGGTTACACAAATGAACCCTCGTCCTCCAAAGCAAATACCATGCCCTCAAAATTTCAACCACAACAATTGCTTGCTTCGAAGCTTTATATGGTTTAACCAAGTTACAGAATCTCCTGATTTTCAAGCTGACATGCACCCTTAATTCCGCCGTACTGTTTGCTGTGCACTTGCATGAATCAATGGAGCTGGCATTTGTTTGTTCCAACACAAACAGAGCACTCCTCTGCATCTCCAGCAATATGGCTTAAGCAGTGATTGATCCTATCATTCAAAACATCCTGCAACCAGAGCCCTTATATCAGAACAAAAGCACAGTGGAATATGGTTGAAATGCATATCGCATATAGAGCAAACAAAGTTGAGCAAGCAAAGAGAAATATAACAAGCACAATCTCCCTTAATTTAGTGGACATGTTTCTAAAACCAGGGTAAACACATTCAACCATCAATTTAAGCATAAACATAACTTTAGCCAAAGCTTCTGGAAATTTTGTGACGACACTGTTTGATGCATAGGCAAAGAATCAAATTAAGGAAATTCCATCGTCATACCACGAGTAGCGGATGGAGGCCAAGAGGTGCCGTTACTATATATGAGACACCAGGATGCTCCTTTGCAGCTTCAGCTGTCAGGGATGGAATATCCTGTAAAATAACACACAGCCTAATCCATTTTACCATGTTTGTCTTGATCATCCATACAGAGTTATCAAAAATCGAAATTCAACTGCGCCCACTATATTCATATAGTTAATGGTATATTATGTTGAGCTACCTGGTTCCAATGTCTTCCAGGTAAGAGGAAAAATGGGCTCACAATTACCCGATTGGCCCCTTGTAGAACACAGGAATTGAATGCAACATGAATTGATGGTTCCGCCAACTCCTAATCATAAAAAAAAATTCATAGATATATGTACAATGAGAATTTCACCAAAATAATAGCATAAAGAAATGAACAAACAATGTTCACCTGAAAATGTAGTCAATGGAAAAAACCCAAAAAGGGTGAGAAGTGTGTGCTTTTTATTTACTGTACCATATGAGCAGGCTCCACTATAAGGTACCCAGTTCTCTCTTTAAACATGGACACGAACGCATCTGAAATTCATATTAATTGTTCAAACTTCAAATTAACAAGCTTAAAAAGCCAAACTTTTTACACAACTATAAGCACTTTTGCAACGTTAAGAGAAAAAAAAACCCAAAATCTCAATCTTTGATTAGCTTACTTAGCATGAGATTTGATTCCTTGCGGCGCGAACCATGGTCGACGATGATGACGCCGTCTCTGTCACCAACCCCATTTGGATTTTGTCCGAATCCTCCATTGCCGCTACCCATACACAACCTTATGCTTGAATTTCTACTTCTGGAGAAGTTGAGGACTGCGCAGCTAGAGCTTGTTCCGATTTCGCTTGCCGACGAGCTTTGATTGCGCAATAAAACTGAGTAAACAACAGTTCTCGAATACCCCAAACAACGAAAAACAAAATGTATAAACACAAAAGATGATGCAGATTTGGAAGAAAAATGGAGGGCTTCGAGCTTTCTACCTTTTAGCGGTAAATTGAGGGCAGGTGGATAGAGACCTAATCGACATGTTTGGGGCTCTGAGCTTCAACGGTCCAGTCGGAGGCGATCATTGGTATATACTTGTTTGTAGTTAGGCATAAAACCAAGGCTTCCTTTAACGTCAGGCCAAAAAAAAAAATTTAAGAGGACCGCGCGGCTATACTATTCTGTGTTTTTCCAATGGTAGCTACGCCGTCGTTTCACCCCAAAATTGAGAGCGAATTTCATGGACCGGGAAATCCGCTTAGCCCATAGAGCCCAGCTCGATTATTACTGGGCTCGTAGACATAATAGGTGCACAAAAAAAACCACCTCTTTTTAGTATAGCCGGGCGGCTGTACTATTTGTTTTTTTAAAGAACATATAGCCGGTCGGCTGTATTTTACAAAAAAAACAATATAGCCGCACGGCTGTACGATTTGTTTTTTAAAAACGTATAAAACAGAGTAAACAACAGTCCCCCAATACCCCAAACAACGAAAAACAAAATGTATAAACACAGAAGATGATGCAGATTTGGAAGAAAAATGGAGGGCAGATGGGTAGCGACCTAATCGACATGTTTGGGGCTCTGAGCTCAGCACGATTATTATTGGGCTCGTAGCACAAAAAAAACCCACGTTTTTTAAAGTTATAGCCGGTCGGCTATACTATTTATTTTTCAAATATAATATGGCCGAACGGCTGTACTATTTGGTTTTTCTCAAAACAGTATAGCCGCGCGGCTATACTATCGACATAAACATTACTTACACGAAAAAGGTTGCCACACACTTGATAATGTCAAGAAGTATGGGAACAGTCGAAGCATTTTTTAATATATGCGGCAATAGATGCACTTGGAGATATAGCCTGTATAGAAATAACACAAAAAATAACATGAAACAAAGTAACAGCATAAATGGAAAGTCAGAATGAGTGATGATTTCCTAAACAAATACCAACTGCATTCACAATCCTTTGTGGACATTTGAAATTGTTCAAAAGGGACAGAACAAATGGGGAACTTCTTGGATGGCCCCTAGCATGCAGAAGCCAGATAGGCAGACTGACAATGCAATTACTGGTATACTACTGGCAACCATCCAAAGAGGACAATAAACGAGACTAATAGAATCTTTGCAGTGGTCAACCACACGGGCAAAAAGAACACATTCATGGTCACCTACTTTGGGATGACAACGAACATATGAATCTTGCATTTTGGCAGACTATATTTTTTACAGTAAACCACATGAATAGTTTTGCAGACCTTCAACAGGCTAGTCTGTCGAGCATTATCGCCAGAGAGTCCTCGCCAAGAAACCTCAAATTGATATGCCGAATTTGGTGGTGTGATCTTTTCCGCAGCTACTTCCTTGACTCGGGAAGCAGCTCGAGAAGCAAGCTCTTGTACCGATGCCTTCACCTCTTGCTTCCTAGTTGTGTTATTTTTCTACAAAATTATCATAATATAGACTAGTTCAAGAGACTAAAAGACACAGATGCAAAAGAAATAAATAAAAGTCTAAAGCAAATAAGAAGATAAAGCCATTGACAACAACAATTAATAAGGTATAAAGACAAATGCAATTAATAAGGTTCATAAACAAGTCTATCTACAAGTCTATCTTACTTATTCACCTGTTACTAAGAAGAAACGAAAACTCAATGACAACAACAAAAAATCAAGTAAAAGGAGCAACGAAACACTTTTCTTGACACCTTAGTGTGATCTTGAACTGCAGTCATTTCTGTTATTTGAGCACTAACTAGAGACTGTGACTGCGAGTGCAAGCTTCGTGTTAATATTTAAAGAGTATAGCCGGGCGGCTATACTCTTAAAATATTCGAATATATTAATATTTACAGAGTCTAGCCATGCGGCTATACGTTTAAAATATTTCCAGCTATTAGCCCATTGGGCAGGAATAAAAAAAAAAGGATTTTATTTATAACAAATAATACGGGTTAAACCCATAAATACAACAACAAAAAATAGGGGTCCACCAACATTTTGTGGATCAAAGAATGTTGAATTTCGTAGTATAAAATTGCTTGTATAGGAATTTACTTTTTAAAATGTATCCATTGTAATTATGAACTAAACCCAATTACAGTTTTTTTTCTCATTGCACTTGACAACCCTTCTCTTCTGCTATGAGATATATCAGTCCGCGATATATTCTATGCAGATGAAAAATTGGATACAAAACAATCTAACGAGACAACGAAGAGAAGTTTGCAGCTCTGTTTAGAAATAAATTAAAGGTAACATAAATCATATGACATTGATATACGAACTATTCTAAATGAGAATTCAAACAACATGTGTTAGATGAGAATTACTTAAACTCTAACTAAAAGCATAAAAATAGGAAAACACTTTCTCACGACATCTCTCCGCTATGAAAGTGACTAACTAGACTCCTACAATTACTCAACTAAAGTTTAGAAGACATGCAACTCTATAAGCATTCAACAACTAAAGACACGTTGCCACTACTTGAAGCAGTTCCACTAAGCACGTGACAGAGTAGGGTCCTGCCTCCATCTTTCATGCATGTAAAGTCATTTTCTACTTCACAGTTTGGTAGTTCAAGTGAGCCCGCATACTATCCTGGGATATATGAAAGGATTGCGGATAGTGATGAGATCATGAGAGACTGATATATCAAGCAGCACTAGAGGTATTTCTGCAGCCATAAGTTAACGAGGTACCAAATACCTGCACAGTGTAAATAGGATCTGGAACTTTTCTCGTTTTTTGTGTGTACCAAAATTTGCCTCTAAAGGCTAAAATACAGAATTTGGCCACAGGGTGCAAATTTTGGTATACAAACAGTTTTATATGAGTCCATTGTGTACTTGGCTTATTTTTGTAATTTTTGTTATGATATGTGTTTTGTTCTGAGATTTATTAAAATAAAAATGATTAGGTATAGAATACCTGGGAAGAGCCTTCTACGTTTGGAAACCCAAGAAGGGGTTTTTCTATGTCAAGACAGTTTTTTTAATTTAATTAATCAATTTTCCAACGACAAAAAAAATTTAATTAATCAATTTATTATTTATTTAAATTAAAATCCATGTTGGAAGGATGTGATTGGTGATAAGAAATCCACCACAGCCGGTTCTCCAGTTTTTTTAAGGTGGTTTTTCTTCAGAACTTATTATGGATGGTTGGATCAAAATCATTTAAATCCAACCGTTGAAAAACCGGTTAGAATTTTCGCTGGACTCCAGAAACCCTAGCTCTTGGTCTTGGGCATCAGATCGGAGCGCTCTGTCTCCCTCCTCCCTCCCTCTTTCTGTGTGTCTCATAAAACCCCAGCAGCTTCCCCCCTCTGTTGGCATCGAATCGATGGGCAGTATTGTGTGCGATCTTCGTTTCCGTTATAAAGGCGGTATGAGGCATTTGACGCCTTTCCCTGTCTTATTCCGTTGCAGATCGAATACGTTAGTGATATGGAGAGCAAAGCAAAGTACATATTATTGTGTGGGAATCAGAGTGGTTTCATTGAATTGGCCAAGGATAAGGTTGACGATACGTTTTCTTGCATCCTTGTGTACACAGAAGAGCCCGCCACGTACTGGGCGGTCGACTTTGTAAGGAAGATGAAGGAGGAGTTGGATCTCCCAGTGTTAGCTGTCGTGGACAGTAGTCCACTTGAGGTGAATAGTTTCTCTCATTTCATAGCATGAGGATGCGATACAAAATGGTTGGGACTCCGACCTAGTGATCTGGAGAGCACTGGTTTGTCTAAACGGTGTATGCTGGTCATGAGGAAGGCTGATCTTGAGCTAGCACCGCGCAACATCTGTTGGAAGAAGATATCGTCCAGGAGAAGCCAGAATGGGTTAAGGAGCTAAAGATAATGGTCAACACCCAGCGCAAGGTAGAAATTGAGGCATTGTCCTCTATTGCGTTGTACTTCTTCCTGAGGGATTATTTTCCACTGAAGATGACACAGCAGGATTGGAAATGAGTCTGACTGACTCATAGCTAGTGAGCTTTAATTAGGTATTCTGTTTGCCATGCTGAATATTATTTGTTATTCTTTTCCGGATTCGTGATGATGCATAATCAACTTCAATTCAGATAGGTGGTTAGATGTGTTTTCTTTTCGAATATATTGGAATCATTTTTTCACTATTCTTGTTCGGATGAAAGTCGTTTAATAATAATAATTAAGCAATGCTTTCATAATGGCTATGAACAAGTATTCGGAGCCTCATAAATCTAGAGTTTTTCTATTTAAACCCCACACTTTTCTTTGTTCACCCCAATACTTAAATCATTAAGCTCTTAAGTTTTATTATTGTGTAAAAAGACAAAAAAGGTCATCTAGCTTAATACTTAATTCTAGTATATCAATACACACACCCCAGCACTCTTCATATTCATGAGGAAGACATGTTGGTTTTGATTTAAATTTTTAATTAATGGGTTCTTTTCAGTTTTAGTTTGATTGATTGGGATTAATATGTGAGTTTTATTGTTTTCTTCTATGCAAAGCTGATTGGTTTGTTTGGTGCTTTTGGTCATGCAGATATGGGAATGCGACTGTGGCAGAGAATACGGAGAGAGGATTGCGGGATCTTATTTTCCAGAGGATACATGCAGTTTTTGGTTTTGGAATTTGAGATACTTGAGTAGGGTTTTCTCTTTAAAGTGTAGAATTTGATGATTTTGGAATCATGATTCAGATCTAATGTTTCCTATCAAAACAATTTGCTGAATCTAATGTTACAATGTTGACGTATTTCTTCTCTGGATGGGCATACATATTGGTGCTTCCATGAATCATCAACTGGCTGATTCCTTAGGACAGAGCTAAGAAAGTAATTAGTTTCAAACAACTGTCTAGTGTATGTCAATAAAATTATTAATTTCATGACTTCCAAGTCCCAACATCTTAAACTAGATCTCTTTTGTTTTATTATGTTGACAATATAGCATCAATGACCTTGGATGTTTGTTCTTGGGTTGAATATTGAAATATGCTTAAATATAGAGCTCAAATAGATTTGGGGACATAAGTTTCTAATCCTTCTCTTTTGGAAACTCACTTCTCCTCTTTTGCAGCACTCAAATCTTCCTTTTTCTTTATAGTTTATTAGAATCAAACATGTCATGGGGTGATCTTCCTTTTTCTTAATTGTGCTTCACAAATCTTAGCTTAGCGAATTTCCTGATGTATCAAAGAATTGGACTTGTAACGTTGCTAGTTTTCATGGGGTTATCTTTGATATGGAACGCCTGGAAATCATGAACTAAATCTTGTAAGTCTTTACTAAGCTTTTATTTAACAATACTAACCGTGTTTAGCCATGGTTATAGAGTGTCTTCTTCACCTATGCAGCCTTTATTCTCTTGTCTCTTAGATAGGGTGAGGTCTGTATTTGAGATGATTTGCTGCAAGGGAAGGGACCTCTATTTATATATGCATCACATCGATACCTTGCCTATCAAGAAGTAATCGTGTGTCCTTGTTGCATTTAGATTAGGTTTAGTTCAATCCATAATATACTAGGAATCCTCTTCACACTTGTTTTCTTTAATAAACTCTGTATAAGTGTTTAGATAGAAGACTAGGTTTTGTTTCCTGATCAACTAAGAAAACCGAATCCTCTTAGGATTAGGAGATCACCTTATGTGGACTAAGACAAGATTTGTCTTACAAATCTCTCATTGTTGTTTCCATTTTTTAATTGAAGACATATCATTCGTTAAGAGGAACGAAAAATAAAATACTTGGAAGGATGGAAATAGATGTGGCAAGCTTTGATATTTGATAGTACATGGGGAGTTTGTCACTTAAATAGCATGGTTCGTCCTTAACTCTTCTCTACAAAGACCTCCCTTGAATCATCAGTTGAATCAGCATCTCCAGACCATATCCTTAATGCGCAGCTATACTGTTTTTCACACATGGCGAAGAGAGCGTTAGGCCAGATGGGTCCTTTTTTTTTTTTTTAATTTTATAAATAGTATAGCCGCATATGGGTCCTCTTTTTTTTTTTCTTTTTAAAATTTTTTTTTTTATAAATAGTATAGCCGCAGATGGGTCCTCTACTTTTTTTAATTTTATAAATAGTATAGCCGGACGGCTATACTCGGTGCTTTTATAAAAATAGTATAGCCGATCGGCTATACTCAGGATATTTTTTTATAAAAAATCGTATAGCCGAACGGCTTTACTAGGGCATTTTTATAAAAAAAATATATTTTATAAATAGTATAGCCGCGCGGGCTAGGCCCCAGGCGGGTCCTTTTTAATAAATTAGTATAGCCGACCCGGAGATTTTTTTATATAAAGAGTATTGCCGCGCGGCTATACTATTTTGACACGTGGCGAAATGGGGCAGGCTGTACTCGGATTTTTCATATAATAAGTAGAGTATGGCCGCGCGGCTATACTACGGTAGAAAGCCTTGCTGCGAGTTGGTCCTTGTCCTCCAAAGCAAATACCATGCCCTCAAAATTTCAACCACGACAATTGCTTGCTTCGAAGCTTTATATGGTTTAACCAAGTTTCAGAATCTCCTGATTTTTAAGTTGAAATGCGCCCTTAATTCCGCCGTACTGTTTGCTGTGCACTTGCATGAATCAATGGAGCTGGCATTTGTTTGTTCCAACACAAACAGAGCACTCCTCTGCATCTCCAGCATGTATCAACACAACCTTACGCTCGAATTTCTACTTATGGAGAAGTTGAGGACTGCGCAGCTAGGGCTTGTTCCTATTTCGCTTGACGACCAGCTTTGATTGCGCAATAAAACAGAGCAAACAACTGTCCCCAAATACCCCAAACAACGAAAAAAAAAATGTATAAACACAGAAGATGATGCAGATTTGGAAGAAAAATGGAGGGCAGATGGGTAGCGACCTAATCGACATGTTTGGGGCTCTGAGCTTCAACGGTCCAGTTGGAGGCGATCATTGGTATATAGGTTTTCTTTAAAATTGAGGGGAAATTTTTGTTAAAATAGTATAGCCGCGCGGCTATACTATTTTTTAAAAGCATGATGCTAGTTTGGCCCAAGAGATTTAACATTATTAATGGAATTGCTCGGGGGCTCCTCTATCTTCATCATGTAGGTGTTTTAAGTGTGCAGCATAACCCAACAGATAGCCGAGCATGCCAATTGCAGTTGTAATGTTGAGTGGTGAAGGGTCATTGCCTCAACCTCAAAAACTTGGTTTTTATAGTGAAAGGGATCTCAATGGATTGGAAGTCGATCCATCTTCTAAAGCATTTTCAGCTAATGAAGTCGCAGTCCTTTTACACTAATGGAGGCTCGATAAACGATATTTCATGTTGGTGTGTTAATCTAGTGCTTTTGAAGTTAGTTTGAAAAGTTAAATATAATTAAGAGATTCCCAACCCATGCGTTAGCGAATGCGCCCTCTAATTTTTTTTATTTGTTCTCTTCGCAGTTGAGGTCGAGTTCACACTACAGAAACACAGATGCTAACAAAAGAACTAATATAAAAGCTTAAATGAATTAGGTTTTTCACTTGAGGTGGTGAAATATTTCATTTTTTTTTTTCTGTTCTTTGGTGGGTTGGTTTTGTGTTCCTATGCAAAAGGAGGAGGAGACAACTCTTATTATTATTATTTTCTCTCAGCAAACACGAGGGCATGATCAACTGTCAAAATCTATAACAGAAATGCAATATCCAAGGAATGAAAAGCAGTCCAACCAAGAAGAACCATCAATGGATGAATATTGAATGCATAAAGATTTATCAAGCTTCAAACAAGAAGAACCAAACCAATCAATCTATTGCTTAACCAAACCAGAAATAAATAGTTAGAATTTGAGATTGGGGCCTAAAAACCGAACCTTGTTATTGGCAAGACCATAGAAACTCCATGATAGGATAGCCTCATCATTTTCCTTCCACTGAAGATAGACACCAAGTTAGCAAATTTTGTATTTGTTTCTTCTAGGGCATGTCGTCAATGCGAAGAGAGAAGAGATTAAGGTAGAGTTGGCAGAGGGAGGAATTGTCATTGTTGTCGCTGGTGTGGTGAGGTGAACATGTCGTTTGGGAGAGAGTCAAGAGAGAATAGAATAAGGCGGGAAATAGAGAGAGGAATGGAATTAGATGAATTAAGAGTCGTATGATCTCTTCTTCTATGGACCTGACTTGTGCTTCACTGCTTCGGCTTTCCAATCTCAAGCTCAAATTTTGCAGCTAAATTTTTTCAATTTCGGGTTTCAGACTTTCAGTCAATCACAGTGTTCGAAAAATCGGCCTAGGCAGCTAGCTGGTCGCTAGGTGGGCATTAGGACTCGGAGGACAGAAGGCTCTGCCTTGGCAGACATTGAGAAAGCCCAATCCAATGGCATCAACGCAGCAGTCGAAGCCCAAAAAAAAAAAAAAAAAAAAAAAAAAAAAATCAAAGCTTGAGTTGAGAGAGAGGCTCAAGATCGAGTCTTTGAAGCTTGAAAGCTCTTATAGAGAAGCAAAACGGTTGTGACTGCGAGTGCAAGCTTCGTGTTCGTTTATCTGTCCCTTCATTTCACTCGCGCACCACATTCCTCTGCTAGTGCAAGCTTCGTGTTCGTGAGGAATATACTTAAAGGCTATACTCTTAAAATATATTCGAATAGTTTGAAACAGCGTATAACCGTGCCTCTATACTTTTAAAATATGCGAATATGAATGAACAATTTTGTCATATTATTTTAGGGTTTAGGGCTAAAATACCATTTTAGCCAACTGGGCTAGAGTTATTTCTTCAATTATTTTATTTATAAAAGCGATATTAGTGCTCAAAATGCTCGAATAGATTAATTTCTTTTTTATATAATTTTTTAAAGAATTCCTAGAATACCATATAAAGAAATGAGAATATCTATTTATATATAACAATTAATGTTAAATCTCTCGGTTTATTATTTGCATTAACACATCCTATCAAGTAATGGTTAACTTACTTCATGCTGGATTTGGTTTTCATCTTATTAAGGTAAAAATTGTTACCCCAGCCAACAGTCACAGAGAGATGGGAAAAGAGCACAGTAAGTCCTTTTTTTTGGTTCCTGCTAAGTCTAGAAGAATCTTCCCATCGGTTCTCTCCAAGGAGAAAAACACGATGCTCAGATACCTCTACTTCTGTAACACCTTTCAGAAGTGTTTGCTGGACCTCTGAAATTTCTGTTGCAGAAGTAACTGCAGCTCCATTTATATCTTCCTAAACAACAAAACCCATACAACCATTAGAAGAATTACGATGTTTCAGCCTATGTAGTGGTTTGCTATAGCTTATACGAACATGATCAGGTTGCTAGCTCAAGGCCAACCAGGAGAAGAAAATCAGTTTACCAATATAATCAGCTTCATTTATTATTATCCAAAATAAGTTACGGTGTGTTACCAGTTACCACAGCACATTACGTCACTGTCATATCGTTTTTATTTGCATGTTAAGTGATTGTCTCATGAACTGGAACCAAGAAACCTGATGTCTGAGTTACTGAAAATAGAGTTGGAGCTTCAGGTCCATTTCTCAATTAAGTAACAGAGCTTCTTGGTTGGTACTTAGTACTATTTGCTACAATTCTTTACAATCTAGTTGAAGAAAAAGAAGGCTTAGTTCACTTCAAATTGAACCATCAAATGAGTTTTTGGCTCCTCTTGAGGATTGCAAGTAATGACTTACCAAACCCATTATGTTCATTTCCAAAAGTGAGGAATGATATCTTGGTACTGAAACTTAAAACATCAACGGCTTCCACTTAATAAAGGCTAATGGTATGTCGTCAGAAGGCTATACCTTTTGTGTAGCAGTCAGAGTACTCCCTTTGTTATCCAGACCCTCAATTTGTGCTACCGTATATAACTTTTCAGGAAGTTCTGCAGTCACTATGCTATCTTGAGGGGCGTCTAAGGAGACCTGTCAAACAAGATATTACAACACAAGTTGACTAACATATATATTTTGCGTTGTGAAATTTTTGTTCAACTTGATGATTCTGAAATTTTACTCTTCATGCATTATACATAGTAACATCTAATGATAATTGAAACTTACTTGCCAAGTCTTGACAGCACGTTCGGTCCCGCTTGAGAAGCTAGAAAGCTCCATGTCTTCCTCAGCCGAGTAAAATCCTAGTTTTTGCAATGCTTTCTGTCAAATAACAGGAACATTATATTAGAACAAGTCGTAATCACAAATACTACATCCAAAAACGAAGTGAACACTAGAAAAGGAAAGAACCACACATACCCAGTTACAAAAAAAGAAAAGAAACAAAAGTTAATACCCCCTTGTAAGTTGTAATAAACTGTATGCTGCTCAGTTTTCAATTTGCCAAATTTTAAAGTACCATTTTATAATTCAAAGACAACACTAAATCATAAACAAAACACAAGAAATGAATGATAGGCTCCGAAAAATCAAAACTCACCTTTCAAAAGCAATCATACCTGCATAGCTCGGACCTCTTCACCTTCTGACCCCTTCCTCAAAGCATTTCTGCTCTTCCTCTTCTCCATCACTTCCGGAACGGCAGACACCTCCTCAATCTCCTCCTGAATATGGTCTAATTCTATGGCTCTGGAACTCGACCCTGCCTCCGCTATCAGATTTTTCTCCGTCAAAATCTGCAACAAGCCGGCGATGTTGGGCTAGGCGGCTAGGCGGGGGCTAGGCGGCTGAGCGGGCCTCCTAGGCGGGTTGGGTCTTTTTTCGATGCCGAACCCAGAGGACGAAGCAGCCGAAACCTAAGAAAACCAATCCAGCTTGAGTTTGATAGAGAAGCGAAATGGCTGTGACTGCGAGTGCGAGTGCAAGCTTTGTGTTAATATTTAAATAGTATAGTCGTGCGATTATACCCTTAAAATATTCTAATATATTAATATTTAAATAGTCTAGCCGTTCGGCAATACCTTTAAAATATTCGAATGTATTTAGACAGCGGCTATACCCTTTAAATATACATTTTTGTCATATCGTTTTAGGGTTTAGGGCTAAAATACCACTTTAGCCCATTGGGCTAGAGTTATTTCTTCAATTATTTTATTTATACAAGCGATATTGGGGAATGAAAATTTAAATTCTTTCCAATACCTCCCATTCTAATGATTTCTAGCTATTAACCCATTGGGCAAGAATAAAAAAATGAATTTTATTTCTAACAAATAATACGGGTTAAACCGACAAATACAATAACAAAAAATAGGGATCCGCCAACATTTTGTGGATCAAACAAGGTTGAATTTCATTAGCGTTAAATTTTGTGGATCCGCCAACATTTCATGTTCCGTTAATTTTTTTTTTTTAATAAATAGTATAGCCGCGTCGCTATAATATGGTTTTTTAATTTTTTTTATATATTAAATGAATAGTATAGCCACCCGGCTATACAAGTAAAAAAATAAAAAATAAAAAATAAAAAATGGGCCGCCTTGCGGCTAGGCGAGTTGTTTTTTTAGTATTATATATATATATATATAAATTAAGGAGTATAGCCGCGCGGCGGGACTCGGGATTTTGTAAATTTTGTTTTAATAAATAGTATAGGCGCTCGGCTATACGCGATATTTTGTTTTACTTGTTTAAATAAATAGTACAGCCGTGCGGCTATACTAGGTCCTTTTTGGAAAAAAAATTCCCTAATTTTCTTTTATCGATAAGAGTTGTTTATAGCATTATCCATTACTATTACTACATTACCCGAGTCTCTATTGTCCCCTTTTGAGGTTTTACTTTTCCAAAGTTATTACCTGTATAAAGAATTTAGCATTTTTCTGTTTAATACTCGTATTATACACGTACGTAAGTATTTTTCAATAACACCTATGTTTTCCATACACGTCTTAAAGACTGGGTAAAATACACCTTTTGTTAAAAAAAGGAAACATACAATACACATATTGTACACATACGTATATATTTTTCATATACACGGTTTTTTTACAAAATTTTCAATAATACACACAAAATTCACATACACGTGTAAATTCTTCATATTATTGAATACAAATAATATATATTAAAATATTATATAGTGGCCGAATAAAACACGTACGTATTTTATTCATATTTTTCCCGTTCCGTATTTTACTAACTATGAAAGAAATTGAGAGGCTGATATTATTTCTTACTTGTGAGAAAAATGCAAGATGGTGATTTGCAATCCTTTGCCAATGAGAACAACAATTTCAAACAAGGTTTTATGGGTATAGCAGTAAGAGAGGTGGTAGTATTCTTCATGTAAAGTGTTGTTTGAAAACTGAAGCAATTACCAAGACCACTCCAACCCAGCACTCAATTCTGTACGAAAAATAATGTGTGCGGTAACATAATTTAGTAGCACTTGATGTAGATCAAAGGCAAACATTCTCACGAAAAAAAAAAAAAAAAAAAAATTGAACTCTCAGATTGATTTACTGTGAAATTTCTCTATTTTCAATATTTGCTTTGGATATGTTGAAACTTGGAGCCCCAACTCACTTTGGCCAACTCCGAAATCGGGGGTACTTTTCAAGTGTTTTGACACGTGGCAAACACAATTCAAGTGTTTTAGACCGCCTAGGTGTTTTGAAAATGCAGCAACGAGCGAGGCGTTAAGAAACTTGACTTTCATAATAAAGCCCAGCATATAAAGAAGCGTACAAGTAATCACACTCTCGGCCTTTTGAAAATGCAGTAACAAGCTATGCATTAAGAACAATCACTTAAGTGTGAGGAAATTCTTGGTATTAATGCAACTAGACAGGCCTCTGTAAGAAACGGAAAATTATCTGAAGGCCATTCTGCACTGTAAAATGTACATCACAAAACATATATATACATGACTATTAACGCAAGATCAATGGTCTACCTGCTTTCATTGCCTCCTTAGCTAGTTGCTCATCCATCCTAGAAGAGAAGTCTTTACTTTTTGCTAGTTACTTGGCCATACAAACTCTGTTCAACCTCCAATCTCCAACCGTTTTTGCTTCGAAGATAAATCTTTCGCGTGCAGCACATAATATATGCCTAGCCAATCAGTATTCTGGTTCTGTTTTTGCATTATTTGGGTGAGTACACAGAAAATGATCTCTGATCTGTAAGATGACAAAGCATCTACTTGCATGTAGGGTTATTTTCTGTATTATATAGTAGGGTTTTAATTTTTGATGCATAATATAGTGGGGTTAACATGAAAGAGTCCGGTGATTGTAAATGACACATGATCTCCATGTGAAAAGCATAGTGCAAAATCTGGAAGACCCCCACATAACATTGATTGATTGCGACTTGAAACAACTCAGTATGCAAAGATATACATTGGATTTTTTCATTGCCTCCTTATCAATACAGCTCGAAACCAAGTAGGACCAGAAAAAGTTTGTTTTCTAAACAAGTGTACGAATTTTTGCACAGGTAGTATTTTATAGATACACAGAACAGAACATGGAAATACATATACAGGCGAAACAAAAACAAAAGAATACGACAGTATGCTGTCAACGGACAGAGACTTATCTTCAAATTTGATTAGCTAATATACGAAAATAACAAAAACAGCATGTGCTCTATAGTTCAATAACTTACAACCAAAATGAAAGTTGTCAGTATTAAGGATACATGCATGACATAAATATAATATGCACAAAGCTGATTTTTGTTTTTTTATTTATTTTATAATTCAGCTTTGCACATATTATATTGATGTCATGTCCATGCTTTTACTTAAATATATGACAACCTAGCTGTTATTCTTCTATGTCAAATGCCTTACATCTCTTCAGAGCTGGAACATCTATGATTGTTTGTTTGTTTTTGTTTTTTTTAAAACACCAGCGTTATTGGGGAAATCAAATATAAGACTTCAAATGCATGAATAAATACTTTCAATCACTTGATCTACAAGCTCCCAAAGGTGTTTTTCAATCTACTCTTGATTTTAACTTGGCTAGAACATGCATATCACAAGCAACCCTTGCATCTGCCTAAAATTGCAGCTGGTGTTTTGTTTCTTGAATTAATCAAATTTTGGGGAATTGTTTCTTTTCTGGTGATTTTTGTATTTCTTTTATATATAACTTAAGTGACATGGGATGGTTATATTAATTCTTTTGATGCAAATTAGGTAGCAATCAACATCACCGTGCAAAGAAATCATAGATTTTAGTGTTCTTTTATTTGCATATGCGTTCTCACTATTCTGGGAATTGACAACAATCACCGTGCAAAGAAATCATAGATTCGTTGAATTTTAAGCTTGTACTGTATGCTGCTAACCCTTATAAACCACACAAGAAGAGTGAGAGTGCTTCTCTCCAGTGTGGGACAAAGGTGTTTTTCCTATACAAACTCTACCAGTACATGTAGTACTATGGGAAGTTCAGGCGGTGGAGGATCAGTTCAGTCAAGCCAGGATGTGGGTGTGGTGATCACGGAATCAATTAGTATGCAGTCCATCTGATGAATTCACGGAATCAATTAAGCAAGCTTAAAATATCAAACAAACAATGCAAGTAGAACTGATGAATTCACGGAAACAACAAATCAAAGTAAAGAAAATTAAGCATTCGACAGATTGATGAATGAAAAACTTACGTGCGGAGCCGATCGAGATAGATACCGTTTGCTTGATTTTCTTCCGGATAATGCTGCGGAAACACAGAGAGAACGATCGAAACCAGGGCCTGTAGAGCAAATTTTGGTCTATATCGTGCACATTGGGTGTTGAGGTGGGCCAGAGGCCTAACCAAAAAACCCCAACATTGGAAAGGAGGACAGCCCAAATTTAATCTTGGACCCACTCACAATAAATAATAAAGCTCCTATTAATGAACAATCAAATTTGGCTGAGCTATATAGCCTATGGGCCTCAATGCCTCACACAGCTTCCCAAAAGTGGAAAAGGAAACGACCCAAGAGTTAGGAATGGCAACGGGCCGGGTATGACAATACCATCTCCGTCTCTGCTCTTCATCCCCGTCACCGTAAAAAAGCTTACGTAGTAAAAAAGCTTTGCCTGGCCGGCTGGGATTGTGGATCATATCTGGAGGTGGAGAAATAATAGGATTTTGGGAATGAGAACAAAGCTTGTCATGGCTGTGCTATGTTCAACTTGTAATATTTCAAGTCTTGCTGTGGATGACCAAAGCTTGTGCTACTCAAATTGTGTGAGCCAATTATGCAATAATCTTCCTGTAATTTTGAAAGCTGCTGGAGTCTTCCTTTGTGTCTGTTGTGTTTCCCTCTGCTCTGTGCAAGGCTTTGCATTGTGTCTGTTCTGTTGTGTACACTACTTACACAACAAAACAGACACAAATGAGGAGGAGGAGTTACTATAGGAAGAGGAGGAGGATAAAGAAATATAATTAGAAATCATATTGCGTGCAATGTTTTTTTGGACTCGGGAAATAGAAATAAAGGCAATCCTTGAGATTCGTATATTCGAATTTACACAAAATTTGTTTGATTTGAATTTGGTGGATGGATGTGTGAAATGTACGAATTGAAATGATAATCAGGCAGATAATGTGGCAGAAGAGCGACGAGCCTCCACGTTCGGAGTGCTCTCAGGGATTGGTTCCTCTGCATTCGTCTGTGGAACCCTCTTTACTTGTTTCCTCTCCACTTCCTCCACTTTTCAAGTCAACTGAAGCTCCTCTCTCTCTCTCCCCTCTACTCTATCATGTCTTGAAACTAATTATGGTTTGGTTGTGTTGTTATTAGGTTGCGACGGTGGGTGAGGATACTTAGGTGGAATGCTTACCTAGGCACTCGTGATGGAGAGAGGCTGAAAGGGCAGTCAAAAGAGAGAGATGAAGTTTGGATTGACCGGAAAGAGCAAAAATCGATGCCACATCATTTCCATTATTTCTTTCTTGTAAGTTTTATTGTATTGGCCAATACAATAACTTTAGATAATAAAATAATGTAAGACAAAATAAGGGAGAAAGATCACTTGTGATGCCCCGTATGTCGGCATCCATATTCTTATTATAGTGCTCAACAATAGGAAAACAATGGGTTTCTCACACACACAACTAAGATACCATGAGACCTTTGGTCTACAAGTCAATTCCCTTTTTCCACTATAAAAGCAATATTCTTGTGTTGTAAGTTTTAAGTTGTACTTGTACGTGATGTTCTGCGTCCGTCCACCTCTATTTGAGTCTGATGTGGCAATCCATGACGATTTTTCTTCTTTCACTTTTTATTGTTGGAAAAAATATATATAAAGGCCCAGGCCCAGCCTACTACACAATGGAGAAATCCAAAATTGAGCATTATGGAGAGAAAAATGGGATGAACGCTATTTCACTAGTGTTTTCAAAAGAACATCTGAATCATATTGCTGGGTCAAGCCAAAGTATCTGTTTGAGCTCCAACCAATTTTGCATATAATCCATCCTTCTCGAGGAGCTCTGTGTGATTACCCATCTGCATATATATAATATAGGGAGCTTCACATTACACAAATCATAAATCAATGACAACGGGGCATTCGGATTGTATGTGAATATATACGCATCCTTTTTTAAATACAGAATTAAATAAATCAATAAAACCTGACCTCAGTGATTCGACCAACATCCATTACAACGATTCTGTCAGCAGCTTTTATGGTTGAAAGCCTGCAAAACGACGCATACTACTCAGGATAATGCAGAAGATATCAAGAAAAGAAAAGAGAAGAATGGGGTTGTTGTAAGTTCACCTGCGTGCTATGACAATGACGGTTCTTTTTGCTTTCATGTCAGAACAAAATTTGATGACAGTCTAAGATGTAATAACAAAAATGGTGGAAAATACACAATGAACTTATTCTGAGTGATGGATGACAAATTTTCAGAAGAAGAAGCTTACCTGACCAGTGATTGGTTCATAAAGACGAAGCAAAAGATTCACCAATGTGCTTTTTCCACTACCACTCAGACCAACCTTGGCAAAATTTAGATGCAAGTCAGTCCTTAAAAATTTCCTGCTCTCTAAGAGGGATCATAATGTAAGCAAAGCTATCTCTTACAATTGCAACCACTTCATGTGCTTGTACGGAAACATTTATGCCATCTAGTACGGGGGTCTGCTAAAATTTTGGAGAGAAGTTTTTAAAAAGGGTAATAATATGAGAAAACATTTGAAAGGAAAATACGCAATGGAAGAATAAATTGGAATTATTTAGGCCAAAAAAGACCTACTTTTGCCCTTGAAGGATAGCGAAAGGAAACATTTACAAACTGAATATGTCCCATTACCCTCTGCAACTTCACACCTGCAGACAGTGAGATTCCATTTACAATCGGAAATATATAGTTTATGTTCATGTTCGTTATCTTTGAATAATCGCAAATATAGTCTTTGAGGGAAAGATCTATCTTTTTCCGATGATTCATGTTCTTTGAGATCTATCTTTCCCGATGATTCATGTTCTTTTAGTTGATGTTCATTTTCTTATACTCTCTTTAGTTCATGTAATAATCGGAAATATATAGTTTATGTTCATGTTCGTTATCTTTTGAATAATCGGAAATATAAAAAATTTATATTTAAAATCTATGCACTCCCATTGGTTGACCTAACAGGAGTGGCACTGGCAACCTCCAGGATCTCACAGAGATCACCTCATTCGCATCCGCGATCACCTCAGCTGCATCTGAGATCCCCTCCGTCGAATCAAGATTCCGGACGGAGAAGGTCCGGATGTGGATGTTGCGTACAAGATTGTATTGGAAAAACAGAAATACTTGAATTTGATAACTTTACTACTTACAAAGGTGACCAATGGCAGGACCATCCAGACCGACGAATTCAGCAGCATTTTTTCCACAGCACCACTGTGGAAAAAATGCTGCTGAATTCGTCGGTCTGGATGGTCCTGCCATTGGTCGCCTTTCTTTTGTAAGTAGTAAAGTTATCAAATTCAAGTATTTCTGTTTTTCCGGTATTCCTGATCTATGTCTTTTGCCAGCCTTCGCCTTCCTGTATACTGGAGTTCGGTGGTGCTTCAAAACGAAATCCCAGACAATCTGGTGCAGGAGCTGTGCTACGAGCTGAATATGGAAGCGCTGTATGCAGTTCGTTGAGATAATTGTGGTTCTTTAAGGGCATATTTTCTTGTCAAATGTAGCTGTTAACCATTCATTTATAACATGTGATTTTATAGGTCTACTTGGTACGTGAAGGGGTGGGCATTGCATCAAAAAGCGTTGCTGAATATCGAGCTGTAATTTTGGGATTGAAATACGCTCTTGAAAAAGGATATAAACAAATTCGTGTTAAAGGACACTCTAAACGTGTCTGCATGCAGGTTTGTATATGTTACAGCACTTGAGTTTTGTAGTCTTTCCCTTTCGTTCCCTTTTGTTACCTGTATCCTTGAAAATTCATTTCATATTTTATTTGTTTATTAAGTCCTATGAGCTCTTTGATATCAGGTTCGGGGTTTCTGGAAAACCAAAAAACGGAATATGGCTGAGCTTTGCCAAGAGGCCAGGGAGCTCAAGAAAAAGTTTATGTCATTTGATATCAATCATGTTCTTGAGGTATGTACAGTTGTGTGCTGGAAGAAATTTTTGTATGTGATACTTGTATAATAAATCTTCAAGACTTCAAGAACTTAATATGATGAGAGCATGGGAATGGATCAAAAATTGAATTCTGTTTGATTCTGTTAATTGGACAATGGTAATTTTATCAAAATGTGCTTCGATGGCCTGAGAATGAGATAATCTGCTATTGCTGCAGGTTTACAATTCTGACGCTGTTCAAGCAAAGCGAGCAATTAATCTTCAAGGTCAGTGGTTTCCAGCTCTGTTGAATTTTTGTGATTTTCATAGTCTATACTTGGTTTTCCATTTATGAGAACTGCTTGGATTTTATTCTTGAACAGATGGACAAGTTGAAGTGGATTGGAACGGGAAGTAAGCTCAAATGATGGAAAGGGAGACGGTTTTGGATAAACATAATGCTTTTGGATTCCGTTGGATTCTGTTGGACTTGTTTAAACATAATGCTTTTGGATTCTGTTGGTTAAGATGTATTGAAATGCACTGCTTTTTAACTTCTGATGGAGCAAGAGCTCCTTAGTATGTACATCCTAATTTCGACTCTGGTCTGTTAAATTCTCTGGGATCCTAATTCCAGCTGTTAAAATTGGCTTAGAGAGTCTTCGTTCAAACTAAGTTGCTTGTTAATTTACCCATCTAATGGTTGATGAGAAGAAGAAAATCAAATGGACGGCTCTGATTAATTTCAAATCGAATATAAGACTTCAAATGCATGAATAAATACTCAGTCACTTGATCTACAAGCTCTCAGAGGTGTTTTTCAATCTACTATGCTAGAACATGCATTTCACAAGCGACCCTTGCATCTGCCTGAAATTGCAGCTGGTGTTTTGTTTCTTGAATGAATCAAATTTTGGGGAATTGTTTCTTTTCTGGTGATTTTTGTATTTGGGTAAATGGTCGAAAACCCCCCTGGAATATTTGGCTTGTCGAAATGTCCACTTTGAATTTTTTTTTCAGCCAATTTAGCACTCAGATTATTTTAAATGGTCAATTTAGCCCATGTCGTTAGTTGTCATGCAATTTCATTCAATTTTCTGTTTAAATGTCACAAAAGGCACCTGACTCACTGTTCAATTAAAATTTAATTTTTTTAAGTTTAAAATAATTAAATTTTAAATCACTTCATCGGCTGTTTCTTTTTCAATTTCTTTTTAAATTTTAAATCACTTCACTTCACTTAATTTTTGCAATTTCTTTTTCCTTTTTCATACCTTGCTCCAAAGCTGTATCCATTTTCATCCGCATCATCAACCAGATTAGCAAGGTTATGAAATAAATAGGATTTTTTTTCGGAATCAACAACTACAACATCGAGACTTTTATCTCCACAAAATCGTTGAATACCTAAGTTCTGCACGCAGTGCAGACGACAAGGTCGAACCCAAGCCTTCTTCAAGCCCATCTCCGACGCTGCCTCTCCCTCCTCCACCAAGCGCTACACCAAGTTCTCCGTCATCGGCGTCGGCAACTTGGTTATGGCCTTCGCCCAGACCAATCCTCACCCAGACCAAACTCAAGAAGCTCTGCGGCGAGATGCTCGACCTCCAGTACTCTGCCGCCTTTGTCCCCCTCACCAAGATCATAGCCGACGTCGACTACGCCGTCACAATTGGATCCGACCTCTGCATCGTCACCGCTAGTGGCGCCAGATCCTCAGCTAGTCCAAGCTCAACTTGCTCCATTGGAACGTCGGCCTCTTCCGCCATTAGCGCTAGATCCTCAGCTAGTCCAATATATTGATACTCATAAACCAAAAAAAACTGAGAAATTTCATATCAAAACCCACCATTAGAGAAGCAAACAGAGAAAACATCACCATCTATGAAGAAAACCCAGAAAATAGGTTTTTGGAAAAATAGATCTAAGTTTAGCCTATTTTTTGTTTTTAAAATTTTTAAAATTTTTATTAATATTGTACTTTGTAAAATGACAAATTTACCCTTGTAATTGACGGAAAATTGGATGGAAGTGTAGAAACTTGACGGTAGGTGTTAAATTGGTGATTAAATTTAATACGAAGGCTAAATTGGTTGAAAAAAAAAATCAGGGTGGACATTTCAACAAGCCAAATAGTCCAGGGGTTTTCAACCATTTACCCTTTCTTTTATATATAACTTAAGTGACATGGGATGGTTATATTAATTCTTTTGATGCAAATTAGGTAGCAATCAACATCACCGTGCAAAGAAATCATAGATTTTAGTGTTCTTTTATTTGCATATGCGTTCTCACTATTCTGGGATGAGCGATCATAGACCACTCGGAATCAGAAATCAGGGGTTTAGGGTTTTGGGGGTATAAGCGTTGTAGAGAAAAATTGAGAGGGAATGTACTTGATTCAGGGGTGTGAAAACGTGGCCCCAAGTGATTGGTGGTGAGGTTAATAACCGTCAGATTAGTGGAAAGATATCGAGGTTTATTTTGGAGGGAGTGGATGGCCACCGAGTCACCGACCAGCGACAATGTATATATTGTACTTTGGTCATTGAATCTTGTGCATGATTTATTTTCTTCTTATGTTAATTAGGATCCTTTTAGCCTTTCAGATGGAAATGGATTCAAGACAGTCTCTATGAGACTTGGAGCAGATGTTATTGTCTTCAGTCGCCACTTGAAATCAAGGTCTTGCCCAAGAACATATTATTTCACTTTTACTTACTCTGCTTGTAGTATGAAGTTCTAGTTAAATCCCCTAAAGACCATAAAAAATGGCAGTTGATAGCTAATTTTATTTTTTTTGGGATAAGAAATGAATTGGCAGCGTGATTTACTAATGTACATTATTATGTCTCACTTTTGTCTTTATATTTTTGTTTCTAGCGCAATATTAGGAAGTGGAGATAACCATGAAGTTGGGATCCAACCTTTTTATAAAATAGAGATAGTACTTATTTTGTATTTACACTGTTGGTATATAATGTTGACTGCATAAGGTTCTGTTTGCATTGGTGTATAACCTTCTCAGGTCACTGACTCAAAGTGTTGGGACTCCTTTCTTATACATTTTTGAGGCAGGTGGGCTACGACAAGATAGTTGTACCAACGGTGAGTTTGATTTCATAGCACCCTTTTATATGTGATAATATCTTTTGCAAGTTCACCCAAACTAAAATTGGTATAATAATCCATGCCAAATTGTGGAGTCTACAATAGGTGAACATGCTGTGTAAGCAGTGTTAGTGTCCTGTCTGAAAGTTAATAAATGGCCTACTTGAACATGGCCAGAATTACTATCAGGGACTTCCTCCTTGAAGACTAAAAATCCTCCTTGAAGACTAAAAATTTAGCAGAGTGAATGTGATGCAGAATCAATAGTAGAAAAGAGATCAATTCAATTCCCTAGTTGACCACATATTCCTAAAATTATGGTTCTCATCATTTGCCGTCAAGATGATCACAACTTAGTGAGAGTATTTGGTTTTGTATTGTCTTTGATTTATGAACAGATAAATTTCATAAGGCTTCAACATAGGCTATCACTTTATTAGGGCAGGGACCTTGTAATGCCATTTTGGTGTTACCATAAACAAGGCCACTGAAAGTGATCTTTCTGCATATTATTTGATTTCGGTCAGTGGCAGAACCCCATTCATGGTTCATTTA